>NC_056735.1:1017815995-1017900995 GCF_019279795.1 Protopterus annectens
AGATTACATGTGTCCAGTGGGCACATGTGTGAAATGGACAGCTATGTATGGTGCGAGATTTTTTGGGGGGAACAGATTGGCCTTTTCTTTTAAGGTGAGAGTGGGATGTTGGGGATGGATAGTAGGTATATATGGGGAGGTAGGTTGGGTAGGATAACAGACAAGACAGCATACAGGGGCAGTACATGACACATGTGGGGGTAAACACCTTGGATGGGGAGGGTTGTTTGGAAGTCGGAATCCCATGATCACCCTAGTGGAAACAGTGGAACTGATGTCCCCACCCATGGGCAGTCACTACTGCACCTTCACAACCCCAAAGATGGCTGCATTGGGGGCTGGTTAGGAAGGGCAGGCTGACCCACCAGATGCGACATGCAGCCCTCAACCTGGCATAGCATATGTGACAATATCCTTTCCATGCCTGCTCCTGGTGGGAGGGTTGAGCCCTATCCCCTGAGGTGGCTCTACCCAAAGGTAGTGCAGGACCAGCAGACGAGGAGGTCCTGGGGTGGGCCCCAGATGAGTTGGTGACAGCCTGATGAGGTGAGAGACGTGGGTCTGCTGGGACCGGCCTTTCCAAATGTGCTATGGTGTTTCAATTTTAAAACATATGTGGGTTAGAAATAGTCAACACATTCCAGGATTAGGTATAATAGCATGCATAGATATTCCCATTAACCCAAAACACCAGATATGGAACAGTTTAATAGCAAACAGAACACATGCCTATTTGGAACCACAGTGGCCATTACAACAGCATGCAGGTACATTGATGGTAGCATGCCACCAATATGGGAGTATTTCAACATGGCACATGCATAGAAACAAATTTCTATATTTATCAAACAATAAGACATATGTCCCAACAGTAGATTTAATTGTACACATACCGAATGAGTTGTGTATTTAGTTTATTGTTGCAGATATGGTGTGGGGGGGTGTCAATTAACCTATACATCCCTGTAGATCTCATTACTTTTTTAGTGCTGTGATCTGTACCTTACAGGTATTATTACACTGCCCTATGGCCTTAGATTGGACAGTGGTATGGTTGTAGACAACTATATACATGAACTGTGTTTTACCTGCAGTATACACCTCTTACCTGGTATACCTGTGGAGGTATTGTTTGTTAACACTACCTGACCATTTCTACTCATATTCCCAGATTCCAGGTTGATGTTATGCACATACCTCTCCATCTCTTATTGCACACACTCTGGGCATGTCTTTGACAACATGCAGGTGAACCTGGGACATATTTTGACTGTTGCCCCCATAAACCTTTGGTGAGTTGCTACAATGACAGGTTTGTTTTCATAGACATTTTCCAAATATTTACAGGCCTGACAGTCAGTTATATGACATTAAATACTGCCTAAATGTCAGAGATTATCACTCTGATATGCCAGGGGAGAGGGTAACAGGCAGCAAATATGGGCCAATTATCGGGACGTTCTGGACAGATCTGTACAGGTGAGGGATATGATTCTGCATACAGCTTTCTACCACTCCCAGGTTTTGAACCATGGCTTTGTCTGCTAAAAATAAAACAGTGTACATCACAGTTGAGTGTGCTATATAGATATTGCTTGGAAATTATTTCTCTGAATTCTGTCTATAAGCCTCCCATGGTTTTACAATCTGACCTTGTAATTACAACACTCTTATACAGGGTTTCCTAGACAGTTTTATTATGTAGCACTGTGTGGATGACAGTGATTAGTAATACCTTTTTATTCAGAGATACTGTAACACTAACACTGTCATACAATACCAGACTAAACAGTACCAGTCCAGGATTTCAATCTTTTATTTCTAGGCACAGTTTTTGTATCTGACAGACCTGTGGGGGGAATGTTTGTTAACACTACCTGAATATTGCCACACAAATTACCAGATTCCACATTATTATTATGTACCTATGTCTCACTCTGGTACTGCACACACTCTGGTCATAGCTTCACAACATGGGGGTGGAGTTGGGACATACTTAGCTTATTACTCTCATAACACTTTGGTGAGTTGCTAGAGTAACAAGTTTGTTCTTATAGATATATTTCTGACAGTTATGATGTCTGACAGTCGGGTGTATGTCATTATTTGCTGCCTAAACTTCTGGAATCATCCCACTGATTTGCCAGGGGGACAGCGTGAAAGGCAGGAGACTTAC
The DNA here is from genome assembly GCF_019279795.1 of Protopterus annectens. Lineage (NCBI taxonomy): Eukaryota > Metazoa > Chordata > Ceratodontiformes > Protopteridae > Protopterus > Protopterus annectens. Next base: position 1,017,818,172 of record NC_056735.1, read on the forward strand.
AACAATTATCTGGACTTTCTGACAAAATATCTGTACAGTTGTGTGGTATGATTCTGCATACAGTTACTACCACTACCAGGATTCAAACCATGTCTGTGTGTGCTAAGAATACACTTCACTTCTCAGTTGAGTGTGCTATTTGGATTATGTTGTCTATCTTTTCTCTCTCAGTTGTACAATATGACCTTGTGATTACAACAGTCGTATACAGACATTCCTACACATTTTATTTATGTAGCACAGTGTGGGTAACAGTGCTTAATACAACAGTACTATTAAGAGATTGCAACACTACATTACCATATGATACCAGAGTAAACATAAGCAGTCCAAGAGTTAGACCTTTATTGCCAGGTTGTTAACCTTTTATTTACATACAGCCTATGTGAGACGTTTCCTGCCATATTGTCTGGTTTATTCAGTACATGCCATACACAATACAGGTTTTATACTGGCAATTGCCTTTCTACTACTTTTAGATTTATTTCTTATGAGAGTACATGCAAGATTATTACTAACCTGCCTCGTGATGCATGGGCTTCCCAGTTCACAGCCTGCACATCTGCCACTGTCAAAGACATAAGAGGAATATTTAGCCATACCTATCTATAATATACATGAGCTGGCAATTTCTAAACAGGTAGTGGAATGATGCACAAGGCTGGGACATCACCCGTCTGCCTAGCCTCTTGGATCTACTGTTCCAAGAGTTCTCTCTTTCTCCATTTCAGGTCAGCATAATGATGCCTGTCCTGCTCACCAGTTTGAGTGATGCCAATGGCACTGGTGATGTCATGGGCGAGATGGTCCCAGGCTTCCACTTTATATTGGGAACCCCTGGTACTGGCCCTGCAGCAATCTCTGGTTATGGTCTTTAACAAGAAGTCCTGCCATGACTTTGGACTCCTGGATGCGCCAGCGCTGCCCCAGAAGTGCGATCCTTTACTCACACCAACCATAGTGCCTACAAGAGGAAGCTGCAACCAGTTATGAGATGTATTCCCACATGTGGGGCTCAAATATGGCTGATTTCCTGCACTTTGCCATGATTAGATAGTGTTGAAAATGCTAAGTTATGGGCAAACTTGCTTACCTAAGGTTGGCATTGCTTAACCGGGTATACCAATGGGCAAATTGATTTAGCTGGCCTACACATTGTTTACACCTAGTAAGCAGGGGATGTGCAATGCTTAGCATTGCTTAATTTTAAATTTGCACTCTATTTGCTGTTTGGCATTGATTTATCATTCATTACATGTTATATATTTGTTAGGTATCCGTGATTCATGTGTACATTCACTGTATGGGGTTCTTTTTTTATTGGGGGATTTCAACACTTTATTACAATGACACCTCAAATCTGGACTTAATGCAGAACTCCAGTTCACATATTTATGTTATGTAGTGGGTTATATAACATAAAACTGTATATAGATTTCTTTCACATGCAAATTTTGATTTTGCTATAGTGAGGATCTGTTTGGGGGTACCTCAGTCTTACATACTGCTGTGATGGATTACTGGTTAACTACTGTGACTATAGTGTACAGGGTCCTGGGTTGAAGACCTGCAATGGCTGTTTATTTTTTTGCTGGGCAGAACAGCGGCTGTTGGATACAGTGTGATTAAGACACTTTTAAGCAGTTGTAAGTGGGTTTGTGCAGGTTTGCGTGATGATAAGCAATGCTAATTTCCGGTTAAGTATGCTATCAGGAAGTTAGCTTAAATATTGTTTACCCTGTGTGCACATTGCTTTTTTTGCAATAGTTACAAAGATACAGGATAAGTGAAATAATACAAAAGTACAGCAGAAAAAATGATGAACACATTTCTTCAGGTTTTAATTACCTAACATTTTTGGTCAGTGCTTCTCAGTACAGGACAAAAGGAAAAGGGAATGGGTCGACCAATGTTTTCATTTTTTTATCTGAGTGAACAGGAAACTTTTGGAGGTGTGTACGCTATTTGTTATTTGTAACCTTTGTATGGGCAAAGACTCTGTCATAAACATTAAAAATACAGTTTTCTAGAATCACTGAGAAAATAATATGAAGCAGAGCATTTCTATGAAATCATCAGGTATACCTTGCAAATGGCATTCATTAGAATGTTAAAAATGAGTGTTGTATCTACAAATATTTCTTTAAGAACCACTTTTATACTGTTTTGAATTTCACTTCCTAGTCCAAAATCGCAGCATTTAACTTAAATGAAGGTGGAGAGAAAAGGAATACAAAGGTGGTTATAACTATAGCAAAGACATTACAGCCAGAATTAAACTCAAACTTTATGAATACTGGAAAACTGTACTTATTTTAATGACTGAAGTAAGGAGATACTGCAAGCAAATGATCTATAATAGCATGAAGTAGGTAAGTTGATTTGAAAATAAAAGTAGACTCCAGTTTCCAACAAGTTCATGTTGGTGATCTGACTGCAACAATGAAGTCACTTAAGTTCAGTATAACCGAGGACAACTTAGTCCAACTGATGTATGTTTTATGACAGCACGCCTTCAGCCCAAATTGTCACATGGACAGGATAATATAAAGGTAACATGGACAGTTTGCAGACTAAATTAATACAAAATCTGAACAACTGCCAGTGCAAGATTTCCAGACAGACTGACTCATTTTCAAGTACAAACTACTTGCCTTAAGAGAAAAAGACAGAAAAAAAGCCTACTCAGAGCAGATGGGACTTTGATTTTACTATAGGATAGAGACCCGATTGCAGGAAATTCATCAGTGACTTGCTAGAGACTTTCATTCATCTAAAAGGTATCTGAATTCAAAGCAAAAATAACTCCAGAATCCTGTCTTGTGACAGAAGGAAAATGAGCACAGCACATTTTAAATGTATTTAAAATAATAGCATACCATTTTGGAAGAGTGGAAGGACTTTTATCTGCCACACAGACTTCTCCTGCTGTTGTAGGAGTTTTAACAAAAGGACTTACAATCAGCAATCTATTCTACAGCTAAGCCACTTGGAAACTAAAGCTATTTACAAAAGCAAAAATATTCAGGAAGTTGAAAGTTCCTTGCGCAAACAGCTACCGGGAAAAGGTAAGACTAGTCAGTATTTGGGGAAATTGTGCTCTAGCCAAACTGTGAGAAGCTTTCTGCTTATCACTAAGTTCTGAGGAATTGCTTTACTTGGCTGCCACAAAGAAAACAGGATTTCTTAAACACACGTTTGGTCCATTTGCAACTGTTTTGATTCATTTGGTAAGGGTGTTGTATGAATGTCTTTGCAGTATATAAGGTGAATTAAATAAGTATTGCATAAACATGTTCATATTTATGTAGTTAAATATTAGCAGTTATTAATATATATTAATATATAATATTTAATATTGATGTATTTTTTGTACACACATGAGCTTTTAGGAGTTTTATCAGGTTATTTATTAATGATCTTTATATTATACTTATATATTTATACTATTTAGAAAAAGGAATGAATTCTACACTGGCTTTACATTGTATATATTTGATGTTGATCCAGATTTGTGAACATATATAAGTATGTACATTATTCAATATTATTATATTATTTTATTTCATTATTCATATAACATATAATATTTAATATTTTGATGTTTTATAATTTTTTGGAATTATGCAATACACCGGAGTGATGCTTTTATTATATAGTTGAATTTTTATTTTTTACTTAGACAAGTGGTGTACACAATATTTTTGAGAGTTTATGTGAATAACATGAAGCATATACTGTGCCTTTTCACTTTAAGAGAAAATGCCTTAATTGGTGTTTTTTGGCACCAAAAACAGTATTTAAATGGATGTCAAATTTTGTAATAGTGTTCTGATGAAGCCTACATTTAGTGGGTGAAAGCGCCTAACCTCAATTGTCATTAAAGAAGATTTTTGTAGTACTGCTGGTGTGCTTGACCTTGTTGTGGTGCTATTGGTGACTCTTGTGCGTTCGTGTTTTGGATGAGGAGTTTATAGTCGAAAGAATGCTCATTCATTTTCAGAACTTCCCAGTTCGAAGTTTTGGTGTTCGGACATTTGTGTTTTCAGACTTTTGATATACACCATCATCACTGAGTACGTTTTCTTATTTATATAAGGGATAAAGTCAGAGCTGAATTTGTTGGCCAGTAGGTTTGCTATATCTTATGGCACAGTATAGGTGAATCCATTAACAATGAGCTCTGCATACAATTAATTGCCTTAGAGGTTGCAGACATAGATAAAGAATGCCTTGTAGTTGTCCTTGGCCTGGGAGGCAAATTTTACCTCAAACTGAGCTTTGGTAGACTCTATTTTGTCCTCTGAGATGTTTGTTTAATTTAATGAGTGTTTTTATCCTGTTGGGTGCTGTATATCCTTATTTTTGCCATGATTTACTTCCTTCTGTTGTATAGATGTTGTGATTCCACCAGAGTAGCTTGTTTTAGAGGTAGTTCTGTACTTTTTTCTTGATGGGTAAAACTGCCTCTATGTAACTTTTAACATGCTTGTATAGGGTTTGTGTGAATGGTTCTGCATAGGCAGCAGTGTTCTCAGGGTATATGAACGCTTGAAATTTTGCCAGGTTATCACTTAATAGCAGGATGTTTGCCTTAGGCCATTTTCTGAATATTCCAGGGTTAGCAGGGCTTCCAGGTTTTATTTTTACTTCAAAGGAGACCATTTTGTGGTCTGACCTTACCAGAGAAGACATTACACTGGAATGTGCGCAACACTCTCCAATATTAGTAAGGACCAGATCCAATATGTTAGCACTCCTTGTTAGTGTATTGACAATCTGATCCAGGATGTTTGTGTTTACAACATCTAGGAGTGTCTATGTCTGTACATTAGGTTTCATATATGATTCCCAGTTAATAGTGGGGTAATTTAAGTCACCAATAAGTATGCTATTGAGTTAGATGATAAGTGTTTCCAGTGAGTTTAAATACATGTAATGGGTTTCCTGTGTCATAGAGGGAGACGTATAGCTTGCAAGGAAGTTGTATGAGATTTTGCCTATAGTGATTTAAACATGGAGAAGCTCAGGTTCATTGCCATGTTTGACCAGCCTTGAGGTATATTTATTTTTTATGTAAATTGAGATACCTTTATCTTTAGTCCCTCTCTGTGTAGTAGCTGTTCTAAATGTGTGGAAGGCATTATATTCTTGCACTGCCGGTGTACACTCCATGGCTCTAAACTATGTCTCAGTGACTACACAGGCATCAACATTCTCTGTGGTGAGTAAAGCTTGCAGGGAGCAAAGTTTTTTGTTTAGACTGCTAGCATTGAGCAGTAACATCTTTAGATTTCCTTGGTTTTGATTTGCTATGTCAGAAGTACTTTCAGTTTGGCATTGACTAAAAAGGACACTCTGGGGAGGACAATGTTTTAGCTAATATTCGAAAGCCTAGAGGGGAGAGGTGCAGACCATCCCTGGCAAAGCAGTGTGGTCTCTTGACCATCTCCTTCCATGCCGACAAATATTATACCCCCTTAGAATAACACCAGAAACTAAGCCAATTATTAAAGGCAGTCTTCTATTCATATTGTGCTATCATCCTTGGAGAAGGTAACATTTTGCTTAATACTAGGGTCATACCTGCCTGGGACACACATACCCAGAACTCCATGATGTCTGTCTTCATATATTCTAGGGAGGTACATCTCAGGTCATTTACAACTACATGGACTATGACAGAGTCATATTGGTACATACGGTCTAATGATTTGCATTCTTGCATAATGTAGTCAGTCCTGACCACTGATAAGAAAGCAGACCATGTCTGATCATGTTTCAAAGAATATTTTTCAAACAGGTATTTTGCAGTTCTAAAAATGTTCTTAAATCCCAGACAGGTTTCCTTAAAGCTGAGGTCCTAAAAGGGTCAATTTTATCACCACTGCTATAGTCATTATTTATCAATGATTTTCTGTGGTATTAGCTTAATGTTAGCTACATTCTATACAGTGATGATATAGGAATAATTAGAAGAAAAACAACTTGCAGTCAAGTTAATTACTCCTTGCAAAATTACTTCTCTTCTGATTAGAAAGCGACAAATTCACACTGAATACTAAGAGATGCATAGCTTTGTTGCTTAGTGCACATCAAGGAATTCCTAAATATGTGTCTCCCTCTTTATGACACAAATAGCCATACACTACAAGTGGTTTCTCAGTAAAGATACGTAGGAGTCATTTTAGACTATAACCTTACATTTACTGCTTACAGTCAAAAAAATCTCAACTAGTGAGGGTGCAACTAAAAGTAACTTATAAAATGCTTTATATTCTTAAAACTGAAGGCTGTCATGCCAGAGCTACCTCTATGCAGTCAATTAGTTACCTTGATATCTACTTACAATACTTCTAGTTTGCAAAATACTGCATAGAGAATATTAATATTTATCCATCTCTCTCCCACTGTCAAGCATTACTGCATCACACTAAACAGAACCATGCACTTACCAGTTAAAGACAAAGCAACCTTCTTTTGGTGTAAATAAACCTTCAAAATTCTCCATGAAAGCTATCACCCATCACTTTGGATCAAGTTCTGAATCAGAAGCAGTCCCTACTCATTGAGATAGATCCTTCAAGCATAACAATCAGAATCACCCCCCTATGATTGCAATCATAGGAAAAACCCTTCACTGAATCGGTCCCTATTGTTAGAAGAATCTCTGTGATAATGTTAGAAGCACTAATAATGCAAGCATATTTTCAAAATTGTTAAATGAGCACCTAACAAATGCAAGTACATGTGAGTACTTCTTAGCAAATAGCTGATAGCTGTAATTATCTCACAGTAATCTGCCATCTCAGGTGCGACTTCTCCCTGTAAACACATGATTTATTATAAGCATTCTGCCTTTTTTAATTTCTCCAAGTCTTTTGAGTTTCTAATATCATGATGGGAATGGACCCCATTCCTAAGTCAAATACGATTAAAGTTCATGAAATTAGTATTATTTCAATCTTTAATGTCAGCCAAAAGTGCTCTTCACAGCACCTGCAACGTGCCAATCCTTCTATGTGGCCCATCTAATTACTAAGGGGTAATTACTAAGGGGTTCGCATCTAGATATAAAGAGATTATAGTGCCCCTCTACTCGTCACTCATCAGACCCATCATAGAGTACAATTCCCCATTTGGGATGTACCTCACAAGACACTTCCAACAGCTGGAAAGACCACAGAAGCACTGCACCAAGAGGATTACTGGCCTCAAACATATGTCCTATGCAGCCCGACTGAAAAAAACTCCAGCTGTACTCAGTGGCATATCGCTTACTCAGAGGTGATCTCTGCCTGACTTACAAAGTCATGTCCAACTCAGAATTGATGGACATGCTCCACCTAAAGAAATCCAAGTCACTGCGAGCCACATGCTCTAGTGAGCTAAACTTCGCCACAACAATAAATAAAACATGCTGGAGGGATAGATTCCTGTCACAGAGACTCACATTGCTTCGGAACAAAATTCCTAACTACAATAGGCAGAGCCCCTCACTAACACTCTTCAAGAGAAGCCTTGACGAGTGGATGGGTAACAGACAATACACCCCTGGGATCACTTCAATGGCTCTGCTTGACAGAGGCTCAGTTAATTAATCAATGGGGCAGTGAAAGCTGACACACTCTGGCTAGGCTTAAAAATGCCCTCAGGCAGATAGCCTAGTACCTACCTATGAACCTATGAACATATAATCATCTCCTCTCTGGCTAGATCCAACCACAAACTAATCACCATTGAAGTCCACATCCATACCACCCCCCCCCCCCCCTGCAAAGGTAACCACCATGAAAAACTTCTCCAAAGCTAACTTTGCACTCCTAAAAACAGAGGTGGCTAACTTCACGGCACCCATGCAAATGGAGAATAGTTGCATGACTGCCAAATCATACACCAATGCACTGTACAAACACGCACACAAATGCATGGATACTGCCATACCCAATAGAACCAAGACGCTCTCCTGCAAAAAAAGGAAGCCAATCTGGTGGTCCCCCTGCCATAAGCAAACTCTTCAACAGAAGGAGGAAACTGATGTGGAATAAGGTGAAATCCCAAGACTGGAAAAACTCCCTTATTAGCCTCAAAAAAAAGTTGAGATCCCTCATCAAATCCTCTAAAGCTAGCTATGAAAACAGAATTGCAGCAGACAGTAAAGACAACCACAAGGCCTTCTATAGTTCTGTAAAGAATCTCCATGGCAATACCCAGATTTGCTCTGAGCTACTGCACAGTAGTGCCTCCTATGCCAAGCCAACAGATATTGCCAATATACTGGCTGATAAATTCAGTTCCAACTTTACGCCTCCCTCCCAAAGGACCAATCTCAATACCAGTAGATTGCCTGGCATCCAGTATCACTGCTGCACAGGTTAAAACAGCACTGTCCAAGGTCAAGAATACAGCTTCTATGGGACCTGATAATATCCCTGGCTGTGTTCTACATGAACTACAGAGTGAACTGGCACCTCACCTGTGTGCTCTGTTCAGTCGCAGCCTCACCTCAGGCTTTGCACCTACTGAATGGCACACTGCTACAGTCATCCCTCTCCCCCAAGGAGGAGTGACTACAGACCCTGGGAACTATCGCCCCATTAAACTGATGAGTTTGATATGTAAAGCTATGGAAAGCATCATCATGGACCTAATAAACAAGAATACAGGGAATCTCCAAACTCTGGATCCTCGCAGTTTGATTTTGTGAAGGGTAGATCATGTCTGCTCAACTTGGTTGACGTCTTTGAGTCATTCACCAGAGCTGTGGATGAAGGCAAGGTGGTTCATACAGCCTACCTTGATCTGGCCAAGGCCTTTGATACCATTCCCCACTCAGGAATCATAGAAAAATTCACTAAGCTAGGCATCAACCCCTATATCACTTAGTTGGTTGAAAACTGGCTCACAGATAGAACCTACAGTGTGAAAGTAGCTGACTCCAAGTCAGACTGCTGATTAGTGATGAGTGGAGTCCCACAGGGTTTGGTCTTGGATCCTCTCCTGTTTGGTATCTACTTCTCTGAAGTCCAGGCCAACACAAAGAGACTCTGGCTGACAAATTTTGCAGATGTTTGCAAGTTGGGAACTATTATAAACTCCCCAAGTGATGTTGACATCCTACAGAATGGCCTCACTCAGACCAACGACTGGTGTCAGAACCATGGCCTTAAGCTCAATGCCAAAAAATGTGTCATTATCCCCTTTGGGAAAAAAACGGTTCCCATGAGTTACCAAATTGATAGTAGTCTATTGAACGCAGAAGGCATTATAAGATATCTGGGAACACAGGTTGACAGCAACCTCTCTTTTGATCACCACATTGCCACTGTGGTCAGAAAGTCTGTCTATGTGGCACATCTCATTACTAAGAGTTTTGTATCCAGGAAGAAAGAGGTCATTGTCTCCCTCTACTCTTCCCTCATTAGGCCAATCATCGAGTACAATGCCCCATTTGGCATGTACCTCACTAGACACCTGCAAGAACTGGAGAGGCCACAAAAGTACCTCAGAAAGAGGATCCTAGGCCTTAAACACTTGTCCTATATGGACAGCCTAAAAAAACTCTAAGTATTCTCTGTCTTATATCGCCTACTTAGAGGCGATCTCCGCTTGACTTGCAAAGCCATGTCTGACCCAGCCCTGTTAGAAATGCTACATCTAAAGAAATCCCAATCCCTCTGCACCACATGCTCCAGAGACCTCAACCTCATTACCACAATCAACAGAATGTACTGGAGGGACAGGTTCATAACCCAGAGACTGCCCATGCAATGGACGGACTTCCCATATATGTCAAGCAGAGCACCTCAGTGACCCTCTTCAAGAGAAATTTTGATGAGTGGATGGGAAATAGAAAATTCACCCCGGGGATAACTCTAGTGGCTGTACTCAACAGAGGCACTGGGAACAAAGATTGGGTAACACAATGCCAGGGCAATCCTATGGCTGGGCTTGTAAAGGCCCCAGGGCCATTAGCCTAGTACACTCCTATGAACCTATGAACCTATGAACCTATGACTATTCAATATGTTATAATTTTCTGAAAAGCTTAATGTTGTAAATGACTGTAAGTAAAGACCACCTAGACTTCACAGAAGTATCTGACACATCCCCAAACAGAGTTGTTGTTAAAAACATAATTTTCTAAACACAACTTAGGTTATCAAACAGTTATTAATTAAAAGAACACATCACATCTGTGTGATGCCATCTAGCAAACCATGCACATTTTCCCCATTGTAAAAACAATCCTGGCAATTCAATAAACTCTGTATAGGCTTAGCACAAAGCCTACATGGAGTTTATGTGTTAGCATGATGAGCAGCAGTGCTAATTGCATATGCATGCCTTGCATCACACTTACATGAATAAAAGTTAAGTTTTGTGGCCAGCAACAGTATTTGCTAACCAGAAAACTGTGCAAACCATCACAAACACATTCAAACATGCAGACAAGCTTACTTAGGTGCAAATTTGTTCTGCAAGATTGCAGGACAGCCACAATGACTACCAGAGTTTAATTTAAGACAATGAATACAGTACTGACACATAATAACAAAGTGTACTCAGTGCAAAGTACAGTACAAACATGTTTTTGGCATACTAAAATAAAGATTTGATGGTAATCATCAAGGGTACATAGACTGAATTACAAATACACCAGTCTGGGGAAGTATGTGTGTTGAAAAACGCCACCGATATGGATGGCAGGAATGAAGGAAGGAAAGGGCAAGTTAAACATGGTAAAGTACACCAAATAAGAGCATGCCAATGTACATATACTGCAAAGAAAGGACAGTTGTGGCATGAACAGTAATTAAATATGTACATAATTCAGTAAGTACTGCAGATTACACCTCCTGTGTGGGAATATTTACATCATCACACAGTTATTGTGTATTATTTGACTCTCAGACAAGGTCAGATATCAACGGAGATGATTTGTTGTGACATACGTAACTTAACATGATCACTGGAGAGAATATTTACCAAGGACAGTATATAAAACAGAGGGTAGGTGAATATTGTGAAGATATGTAAAAAAAGTTGCTTGAATATGAATGTAATGTCAGCATAGGTTTCAACCAATCGGGACATGTAGCAGTAGGGTCATGGACAACAGTAGACAGAAGCGCACACAATCATGAGCAATATCAGAATAATACTACCATTAATCTTTGTCATTGACATAAAATATGTGATTGTGAGTTATTTACATGTTCTGCATGAACAAACTTGTACAACTGTCATGATTTGTCAGTAATCTATAAGGGGAATCAAGTACACCTTTCTCAAACATCACCACTTTTGGAAAGTTTTAAGAGAAGCACTGTTACACCTGTAGTTTAAGGTACGAGCAATCCTGGCTAGTTGAGAGGTTTGCATGGCACATATATGCCACAATCAACACTTGCAAGAATGCAACCCATGCCATCAATGTTCATAATGAGCTATGCATTTACTGGGTGCATCACAGGAAGATGTATCACACGTGCATCTTCTAGAATATCTTGAAGGGAAGTCTGCACTTTCAAGTCCTAATGGATATTCATCACAAAGAATACTTATATATGGCCAAAAAGATGTGTGGAAACACTGTGGCAAAAGTGATACACTTCAGTAAAACATCCCTGGAAGATAATTGTTGAGGTACATGCAGAATGGTGCATAGCACTCAATTATTGTTGTATTGAGGGCTGAGAACAATAGGACTATAATGTCCTTTGATGTGGATGGTCTGCCCATACTCAGGAGTTGTGCTACATACAGGGGATTTGTCACCATTGTGGTCACATGCTGTTGGAAGCTCCACTTACTATCTACTTGAGTACTGAGGTCATGTACCAGCTGCTCTGATTCTAGGTGTGTGCTGTCTATATTGTAATTAGTTTGTATATTTGCTTTCAAAAAGGAAATAATCATACTTTTTGTTCATCTAGTATGTCTCCATGGCTGTCACAACAATCATTAGTGGGTGTTAATACTTTCTGTATTATATCAATAGCGCTCTTGTATTGAATGATTGTCCACAATTTGTAGTCGTCCACAAAGTTGGTTATACAAAAGATGTATAAGTTTGTCTTGACTTATGAAACTGAAATACTGAACAGAAAAGGGCCTTGTACATAACCCTAATGTACAGCCCTGGTCACTGGACTCTAGTAAGAGGTGAGTTCACACACTTTGACATTATGTGTCCTGTCTGTGATACATTTGTCTAACCACATGCTGATTTAGATGTTTATGCCCACTTGAGACAGTTTCACTGTGATACCTGAGTGTGAATTTTTGTCAGATGCCTTAGCCAGGTCATGTTATGTGGGATGATAGTATTTTCTCCATGCATGGCCTTGCTAACCTTCTTGAAGACATCAGCTAGATTTAATAGACATGATGTAGCCTTAACAAATTGAAAATGGGTTTGGTACACAGTCGGGAGATTACTTGTCTCCTTTTGATAAGGTCCATGATGAGTCTCTGGTCTGCCTCTCAGATGAGGGTGGGAGGTTGGCATAATGGTTAAGGTGTTTACCTTACAGACACAAGGTGCAGAGTTTGATTCTCACATTGGGCAATTGACTAGGCTTAAAATGGCCCACAAGGGTAATTAGCCTAGTATTAATCTATGAACCTATGAACCTATCAGGAGAGTCAGGATTATGGGTCTATAAATCACGGTATCAGTTGATAGACCCATTCCAACACATGACTGCTGTTGTACATGCTTTTGCCAGAACATACGCTGTCTGTGGACTATGTTTAAGTAGGAATCCCACTGTGTCTACTAGGTCAGGTTTTAAGTCATGATATAGAAAAAAATGGGATGTTGTCAAGGCCCATTGATTCTGTGGTTTTAGCCTTAGAGAGTGCACAGATGAGCTGGTCTCCTAAGAAAATAAACTAATTAGTGTTTGCATGTATACTTTGGCTGATGGTCATTGGGAATGGGGGAGGGGGGTGAAGTGTGAGACAAACTATCATCTAGCAGATTGTCTATATTCTCCAGGTGAGTATGGCTGGCGGCATGCGCAAACAGCTCTGTGGTTAGTTATGTATTCCCCTTAGCATTTCACACTAATTTAAATGAATGATTTGTGAGAGCACCAAATGCAACCTTGGTAATGCATCACATGCCACACAGTGGAATTGTTCACACAGTCATATGACTCTACCAATGTCACATGATTACATGGATTTGCACAACATATGCCTACATGTTTTTTCATGTTTTTGTCATGTTTCATGTCTTTTTTTTTTTTTTTAGGGTGGCCACGGTGGTGCAACGGTTAGCATTGCCACCTCACAGCAAGAGGTTCTCCAGTTCGATCCTCAGTTGGGGTGCCTTCTGTGTGGAGTCTGCATGTCCTCCCTGTGGTTGCATGGGTTTCCTCTGGGTGCTCCTGTTTCCTCCCACATCCCAAAGACATGCTGTAGATGGATTGGACACTCTAAATTGGCCCTAGGTGTGAGTGTGTGCATGTGTGTGCCCTCTGTGGAAGGTTGGGCGCTGGGCTGGCAACTCGACACTGTAAAACTCCACTGCCAATCATGAGCAGACAGGTGATCTGCTGTGGCAACCCCTAACCAGGAAAAGCCGAAAGAAGAAGAAGATGCCTATATGTTTTTTCATTGCAAAGCTGTGTTGGAGTGCCCTGATGCCATATATGGACACATTGCAAATTAGTTGGTTGTGGCTCATGCACAGCAGTTACTGACATAAATGCTGATAGCTACACATGGGTGCTGGTGACCACCACAACAATCCTTGAGAATAGCAACACAATTGTGCATAGAATGAATTCCACAAGGTAGCAATTGAATCAAAATGTGATATTTTTGTGTATATCGCAGCACTACAATATGTGGATGAAACAAGACTTATGTGCCCTTGTAGTCATTATGAATTTATATTGATGCATGTCACAGAGCATTTAATGATGTGTGTCATACTGCAAGTGTCAATGTGATAGTTGAATGACAACTGTGTAGAATGCTGATCTTCTCCACTATAGAAACACATGCCTTATTAAGCCAACAGTATACATAGTATCATCCCATGTCAACAGTTCTCAGGAGGCATACTCCTACAGCTGTTATGGAAGAAACATGTAATCAAATGGCAGCAGCATCCATTCATACCGCACATTGCAGTTTGTAATACCCTCTTGTGGTCCTACCATACAGCCACACCTCAACATAGCACATGCCGATGACAGCAACACTGACGTGAAATTTTCATAGGGTCATACGATATTACTAAGTTAACAGCCAACACCATGTAAAATTCTATCCATTGTTATACAATTTAAAACCTAACTCCCTATATCTACATGATGGAAGATAGCAAGGCAATGTGTGTAAGTGGTATTTGTTTGATTATATTACATACTGCCTCTCTCCATAAGTGATTTGTTCCTCGACATGACATAATTAGCAATCACACATCCAGTGGTCTGGAGATGGCTTGCAGAGGCTCAAGGAAGGACTATGTTAATTTTCTCCTAAGTGGTAGTGAAATGAAAAGCAATTTGAAAGATCATACAATGACTGTAATGTACCACCAACTGCACATGCAGCAGTAGACTGGGTCTAATTTAAACAGTACACCTGAGTAGGCATAGAAGCTGAATTCCATACAATGTAACACTAGCATCACCATATATGTTTGACTTTAACACTGTCATGTTGCACTTTATAAAGTATGAGAGCATCATTTTATGGTTAGAAGAAGATGTTGGGAGGAGGGTCTGACAAGGATGTGGAGTCACATCTCAGTGTAAATTGTCTCCGAAATATTATTTGAAAGTATACACACTCAGGTTGCCTGCTGTCAGATTAGAACCCCTAAATATCTATTTACAGAAGTACTTAACGGCACTAGCACAGCACAAGTTTAACTTGAATACTGTCAGAGTGCACTTTACACAGGATGAAATTATCAGTGTATGTTACAAGAAGATGTTCGGAGGAGTGACTGACAAAGCAGTGAACTCACATGCCATTTTAAAATTGTCACCATACTGATTGTTGAAGGAACACACAAACACTAGTTGAGCACAGTGACACTAGAACTGCTGTCTAGCTAAATACAGAACACAGTACTTAATGTAACACCACAGCACAAGTATGACTTTCATACTGTCAGACAACACTGTATAATTGATGAGAGCAGTGTATGTTGAGTGTGTTGAGAAGAGGATGGTAGTAAGAGTGTTTCACATGCTGTTTGAAAATGGTCTCTAGAATGTGAACTAACTGAATGCAAACAAATCATAAGTTTATCACAGTGAGACTAGAACCAATACCTACCTACAGATCACAGTACTTAATGTAAGTGCCACAGCACAAGTCTGGCTTTTCTACTACCAGACAACACTTCATAGCTGATGACATCAGCAGTGTGTGTTGAGAAGAAGATGGTAGTAGGACTGTCTCACGTGCTAGTCTAAAATGGAACTAACTGAACACAAACACGCACATACCAGTTGACTGCAGTAATACTAGAACCCCTACCTAGCTATTGATAGAACAAAATACTTAATACAAGCAGCACAGCACAAGTCCAGCTTTCATATTATCAGACAACACTTTATAGTTGATGACGTCAGCAGTGTACGTTTGTGAGAAGATGTTGGGAGGCCTGTATGAAATGGCTGTGCAGGCACGTATGACTGTCACAATTGATCTACATGAGAATATACTGCTAACATTAAGATACAGACTGAGGCAATTATTACTACGCATGCACACATGCACAAACAAGTTGACTGTAGTGAGACCCCCACCTAATTAGTTATACAAGCTGGAGAACTCAGTACCTAAAGCAGGCACCAGAGCACATGTCTGACTTTTACATGGTTGTTGGACAATTAATAGTTGAGGACATCATCATTGTATGTTTTGGAGAAGATGTTGGGCGGCTGATATAAAATGGTTGTGTAGGCATGTACAACTGTCAAAATATTTATTCTCCATGGGACTGGATTGCTGAAAGTAGGATACGCACTCATACTTTTCTGACTGCTAATGCACGTGCACACACGCACATAAACACACACACACACACACACACACACACACACACACACACACACACACAAACAGTTGACTGCAGTGAGATTAGATCCCCTACCTAATTAGTTCCACAAGATAGAAAACTCCATACTTCATGCAAACTCCATGGCACAAGTCTGACTTTTACACTACTGCTGGACAATATTCAGTGGATGATATCATCACTGTCTGTTTAGTATACGATACTGGGAAGCCTGTATGAAATGTCTGTGTAGGTATGTACAACTGTCAGAATAATTGTTCTGCATGGGACTGGATTGTCAACAGTAGGATACAAACTCATGTTCTTCTGACTATATACACACACACACACACACACACACACACACACACACACACACACACACGTACACCAGTTGAATGCATTGAGATTAGGACCCCTACCTAACTAGTTACACAAGCTAGAGAACTAATTACTTAATACAAGTGCCAAAGTGCATGTCTAAATTTTATACTGCTGCTGGACAATTTATAGTATATGACATCATCATTGTATGTTTGGGAGAAGATGTTGGGGGGGCAGTATGAAATGGGTGTGTAGGCGTATATGACTGTCAAAATATTTGTTCTGCATGGAACTGAATTGTTGACAGTAGGATACAAAGTCATGTCCTTCTGACTATGCACATACACTTACATATGCATAGACACACACATAATGTGGCTGTTGTGGTACGTTATCCCACATATAAGTACTTTGTTTCATTCCACAGAACACAGTAGTTAATAATTGCACCATTCCTGAAATATGTTTTTGCCTTCTCATACTGGCCTTTATAGATGATACTGTCATCATTATATCATGTGGGTAACATATCCTGTTATGAGAGTGGTGTGCAAGGTGTGGAATTCACATTTTCTGCTGTGTTTCCAATGAACAGGCATACTTTAAACTAGATGTAAAAAACTGTCAGGAATGCATGTTGCAGAAGTGAGATAGATGCGCCTGCCTTTTAATATGTAGTGTACATTACACACTTACAGTCAAATACATGTTTTTTGATAAGCATGGTTGCAACTGTGTATGTACATGTTTTCATATTTGTGATTAAATGATGTCCACATTAATATATGTATAAGATAATCTGAATGTGTTTTGTCAATATAAAACTTTAGATGATGTAACAATGCAGTTGTGCTCTTTATTTCTGTATTGTAGTTGACATTTTGGAACTGCTACTGACATAGCCATTTTGAAGTCCATGGGTGCAGGGCACACATAAGTCTGAATAAACCTGTGTTCAGTCAGTAACAAGTGCCTTTCCTTTGGTTGTGTTTTTACACACATTATAATGAATTGAAGACAAACTGTGCATTAAACATACTAATACATGCCAATCAGCTCTTTGCATAGCACACAGCCGAGCAACTGGTTTGAACGATTGATGGCAAACTGTGCATGCGAGATTCACATTTAATGACTATGACTTAAACTAAAGAAGTACTTATGAATCTAGGCTAGTTTAGAAATAGCTGACAGATACTATGGTGTTCAGAATGTAGTTTATATTGGAAATGTTGTGTCATAACATTTATAACATTAAGGACTGTCACTATTGCCTTCCCTGTTTGTGCTGAGTTAACTGACAAGCAGATGTGGGTCTCTACTTTATTGGGAAAATAGCAATACTTCTATTGGTTTGCTTTTCTCTGCGCAAACACGTTAAGTGTTGAGGGATGGCACTCAGCACTTTGCAAAGTACAAAGTGTAATAAAAAAACATGCTGCCTAGCTTTCTCTGAAGCAGCAGGTGTAATAGCAGCAAGCTCATATTTTGAGCATAAATGAGACAGGGTTTGAATCCAGCTAAATATAACTTTTACATGTTTTCAAGATGGCATTATGTGATTAAATATGACCATTTTTGCAAATGTAAGAGAATGACTACAGAGAAGTACTGTGTAAAATGATCATCGTTTAATTGATTTATGTCAACAGTACACATATGGATTTGCAGTGTTCATCAGTGTAAATAAATGTTATAGTACATATGTAATTTGAGTGCCTTTACTCTGCTTTAACTGTGTTCCTTTAGTGCAGCAAGTTTAAGCAGCATTGCATGGGGGTAACCACACTATGCCATAAGATATGTAACGCCATTCACTGTTGCATAGCATCGGTGCATAATGCCAAACTCCGCTCAAATGCAGAGGACAAAAAGTGAAGGGCTTCATTAGGAGGCATTTCTGCCATATGTGTAGTGTGTGATTCCATTTTTTGACCAGATTCTATGTGTGAAAATGGGGTAGATAGGAAAGAGGAGAAATGTAGGGCAAGCAGGGGAAAGAACAATGAGGAAGCAATATGGTGATGTCCAGGAGAGAATTAGGAAAGAACCATAGCTATCCACTTCTTCAACAGTGCAAAATGAACCTGAATAGAATACTGGATGAATTTGGACTGTCACCTCAATAAAGGTGGGTGACAACAAAGCAATCATGTTGTATAGCCAATTGGACCAACTCAAGTGTGTCAAGAACACACTTGTGCAAAGTGGAAAGCTACATATAGGATGATATTTTTTTCTGGGACAGATGCCCAGTTTTTTTTAGTTTAGTTCAATAAGTTAGGAATGTTGGGTAAGGGACATAGGTGTGTTAGGGTCAGGTAAGTCAGGTAGGTGATGAAGTGGTTGCAGACAAACAGGACAAACAAGACCGAGGCAGGGATAGTGAGGGACGCAAAAGGTAGGGGGACACCATGATTGGGGATACGGATGGGAAATTGCAGGCCCATACTTGTCAACTATGGAGACAGTGAGAACCTAGTCCTCATTCTCAGAACTGTCATCACTGTCCTCTTCCTCAACTTGCTGTTGGAGTGCTTGACATGTTTCTTTTTGCAACATTACATTGAGCATCTTCTCCATACAGCTGAGGCATGCACAAATGGTACCTTTGACAGCCTCACGTACCATGCCTGGCAGTTCCTGGTGGGTGATAAAATTACCACCTCCACCAATATTCCTGGAGGGTATTGCTGCACCAGCTGTTGGGGTAATGCTGCCTGATGGTGAAGACCCAGGTAGTGCAGTCACTGAAGAGGCAGCACTGCCAGGTTGCATCCCAGATGTGCTGGGTGTCAGTGCGTCAGCCATTGGTGGGGTGGCAGGCTGAGATGCACTGGTTGGCCTTTTTCCCTGTGCTGGAAATCATTGTCAGTTGACAGAAATTGATGACATCAGAACATTGTAACCACACATGTAAAAATAAAAAAAAAGATAACTGGTGGAGTAAGAGACACAAAATGAAAAATGTAATTAGAACCATCATATGTCACACGTCACATACAATAAATTACTATTATATAAATATAAATGTTATTTAATATTAATTATACTTTTTAAAAACTGCAAACTAGGACTGATAATTGTTCTGAATGACCCTTGCAATATTCATATATTGCCCATATACTTTTTCAAATAATAAAAATTAAGTTAACAAAATAACATGTATGCCAATTTTTGATTATTTTAAAATGTGTTGATTACCTGTGGGATTTAAAGCTACAAGGTCTGAATACAGTCTTACACTTGACTCCTTCATCTTCCTTGAGCTACAGAATGAAACATGGATGCTTGGTTTAACAGTTAAGACAATCATGCTTAATTTGCTACTAATGCATAGAATAGCAATACTTTTAATGCAATAATAATTATTTTGTGTTGCATACATACCCCTTGCTTTTCTTAGTCTCTTTAAATGTTCAGCATCGGCTTCCCTGTTCACTGCAATCTCCTGGGCAGCTGTAAAATAACGGGGAGAAAAAAGAGAAGAGCATGATGCATACCCATCTGGCCTATCTCCTGCTTTGAGTATAATTTAAAGTATCTTTATCTGTATACTTACACAGCTATGGGATGTCAGCAGTCCTAAACTCATCCAGCTATTGGTTGAGTTGTGCCTGCTTGTGCCCTTTCAGGTCATTGTAGAGGTGTCTGCATTGGTATCCAGTGTGTGGAATGTCAAGTGCACTGGAGAAAGCCTTGGCAAAACTATTTCAAGCCTCTGATTTATACTGAGACCTGCTATAGCCCCTCTGAATAAGCCCACAGCTATGGCACTTTATAAGGAGACCAATGAATATTTTGGACTCCTCTATATCCCTTCTTTAAGCCCTAAATTGGGCACCTTCCTTTCTAGCTCCTGCCATGTCTGCACAGGTGTGCTTTCCTGCCAGTTTGTGATAATGTGTTTAATGGTCAGTGCGCATACCTGCACAACCATGCCAACTGCATTAGCATGGTGTTAATCAGAGAGTAACAATGCCAAATAAAAAGAAAGGAAGTTTATGATTTAGGCAGGATAATGTGACAGTTGGTATTAGTTTATGAGTTAGATGATTATGTATCTGTTAGATGACTTACCTTTTCAGATATGAATTTAGGTGTATAAATGTTATGACATGACATTTTTTATGTGACTTTACACACTGATAAAAGTAATTTGTACAATGTGGGATTCAAACCTATGTAGATATACAGTATATGATTTTCCACCTTCTTGCCACAGAAGAAGTATTCATCAAATACACTCATTAATTATAAAGACATATAAAAGAGTGAATGGTTAACCATGTATGTGTGTGACCTGATAAATGGTTTATACATTTGTGTGTTTATGACTATCATTAAAATTTAAAGTCCATCCCTAGGAAGAACAGACATGTTTAAGTACAGAAACATAATTGTCAGTATACTCTCAGTCACACATATAATTCACATGATATCCACTGTTATACACAGTTATTGCCATGTCTAATTATATTTATACTGTTCTTTGGTTTGAAAAAAGTGAATGGACAGCATTAATAAACTTTGGATTGTGTTAGACTAGAACCCTGGCTCACCTGTACTATGGCTATGAACTTACACCAGTTACCACAGGGAAGGCTAGGAAGCAGGTGTATTTTTACAGTAATTGCTGCCCACAGTGCACTTTGTAACTGAGCACTTGTTTGACAGACATGCTTATTAGTTATATATACACATTAAAGAGTTGAGTGGGTAACCATGTATATGTGTGACATAAATGTTCAGAAAATACATTTTTAATTGTAAAACAATAATTGTACTGATACTCACAGTTAGACATATAATATGCATGATATCATGTTTATGCTCAATCTACCTACAATACATAGTTATTTTTATGTATGATTATTTTATATTGTCAATTTGTATATAAATTACAGTGAAACAGCATTAATAAAACTTGGAGTTTGCTGTATTTGAACTCTGGCTCACCTGAATTATGGCCCTTAATTTCCATCTGTTGCACAGGGAAAGCTAGGCAGAAGCTGTATTTTTCATAGTTATTACTGGATATGTATCCTGAGTTTCATGCAATGCCACTTAGCTTGCTTGTGTGATGGAAGACCACACATTGCAATGTATATTTTTAGAAAGTGACAAGTCTGCAAGTGTTGTGGAAGTAGCTTAGCGTGTTTGCATGATGCAAGGCAAACTATGTAACAAAGTATCTTTTCTGAAACTGGCAATGTTTGCTTGTTGTCTGGGACATTAAGCTGTGTTTGCACAGAGATTAGCAATGCGCAAACAAGACAGGCAATACTCATGTATTATTCTTGTGCAAAGTGTTTATTATGCTTCATTATTAAAAGATGAATGTGGGACCTGAACCATAATCTACATATCTGATGGCTGTGGACTTCATTGTGTTTACTAGGTATGCTACACACATGCTTGATTCACAGCTGTAATTTATACTGTTCTTATCATAGAAGCAACTTTCATTAATTTTAACTTATTTATGTTTCATCATATTTAAGCTAAGCCATGCGCCTCACAAGTATTAATATTAATATTAGAAAAACATAAACAACATTATAAAATACATTTTAATACACCTTATAGATTTTTACACTGGATTTGAGCTATCATATTAATGAACCTGCAAAACACAGCAGGGGTGCCTTATCTCTCTTTGCCACAGAAACAAATTTGCAGCATGAATGCAAATCATTGCACATTCAAGCAAGTCTCATTTCTTCCACAGTATTAACAAGACATATATACTTGTACACTCTCAGTTGTTTGTAAATGAGTTGCTTACATATTTATTGCAATGAGTGATCATACAATCATTTATGAGTAATGTCCGCAACAATGCAGCTCTGTTTTCTCTTTGTATTGTGTTCATTCTTCTTTTATCTGTGCTGTACACTCAGACATGCAGTGTAAAGGGCATTTTGTATTATTTTCCTCTAAATGTTTGATAACATTACATGACAGTGAAAGACAGTTTTCAGCAAAGGAAGGAGAATTTGGCTACTAGTGAACAAAAATAAAAAATGTGTCCTTTTCACTTCCTTTTAAAAGCTTGCTACAGGTACTTCTTCACTTTGTAAGTGTATCCTGGGTGACACACTCAGTGCAGGTAAGGAAGTCTGGATTGCTGCTGTGTCTTCCTTCTTTCTCCCACTAATCATTCACAGTTGCAACCCATTAGCAAATAACACTGAGGTAGTGCCTACAGTATGTTTGCACCTACTACACAAGGTCAAATGTTTGGGATGTAGCAAGTCTAATGAGTTTACACCTCATTTGCATCTTTGCCATGTTCAGATGACTGAATTGACACTACAAAATGGTAATCGTGTAGCTAGGGAACTTAAAGATGAAGAGACGTGTATTGAGAGAATACAGAAGCTTTATATTCCTTTTGGTTTATGTGTAGAGAAGACTTCTGATCTTGCTAAGGTATGATTTTATTTTTTAAAGTACATTCTAGATTGTTAGCATGTTACAAAGAACTTTTATCTGTATGCACTTCTTATAGTTTATTAATGGCATAGGCATTTTTGGCAAGCATTTACTTTCTCAGATAGACAGCTTATTAACTTTCTTCACAGGTGTTATTGTTAAAAGTGGTTATCTTACAGTCTTCTGTGTTATTTCAGGAAAATGTAATGTACTATATTGTCAATGACACAGGGATGTTATGCTTCTAAGATGGTCCATAGACACCTCCAGTGGAGTGGTGGGCACAGTGAGAGGTGAATGGCAATCATATAAAATTGGCTTTTCTGTTGCAAATGTGTACAGATTTTGTGAAAATTGTGTTGAAGGCATGTATAACAATTGAATTATGCAATATGATTAGCACAGACGTTTCATTTGCCTGTTGTTTTGGGGGTGGGGGAGCCAAGTATCATTTGTGTGTTGTCACAACGAAAGTTGTGTTTCAAGTGGTTTGCTCTTGAAATTGTAAACTCATCCTGTCATTTCCATGTGAAACAATACATTACTAAAGTGATATTTCTTGTTTTTGACCAAACATTAGTTTGTGTGTGAGTGTGATATGGTACAACCACATAACTTTCAGTTTTAATAACTGAAATGTGTGCCTCCAGTGCTTAATGTTGAAATGATATATGTGTATATGAGCAGGAATTTAATTATGTGACATTTATGTGTTGTATACTTTTATGTCACATAGACTTATGGCACCCAAGTGTACAAATTCTCATAAACCCCCTTTAAGTGACTCTGAAAATGATGTAATGGTGCAGACACTCAGGCACCATGGGCCATTTATGCTTGGAAAAGGACATGGGTTATGACTGACAGAATCCAGATTTGGAACAAGATAGTGAATTATGTCAGTGCTGTAGGGTGGTGCACCATAGGGCTACTGACATGATTTAATCAGCCCAGAAGAGAGCAACTGCAGGTGCCTGTGAACAGCTGGGTATGGGGGGGGGGGGGGTACAGAGCCACCACTGACACCAAGAGTTCCTGTCCACTATCAGAGATCCAGAGGGCTCAGTGAAAACATTATACCAATATGTGATTGATGTCAATGCTGGTGTTTCTGAGAGGACAAGTATGTGCCAGGAGGAGTTTGTAGATAAGCTTACTTATGTCAAGTTGTAAGATTTGCTTATATAGTAAAATACAGAAAATTTTAACTAATAGTTTGTGGTTTTCTTTTTGATGAACCTATTGATAAATTAATAGACGTACTGACACATTTTTGTTCATTACACATGGGCTTTGGGTGGACATGTCAACCAAGTGTCAGTTAAAAGTATTGCTAATGGGCATATAAAGGCAAAACGTTGCCCCCCCCCCCCGTGTTATTGGAATTGTGATGATTGTGTCTTTATCTTTTTCTTAACTTCTTCCAGGACCATCCTACCTAGCAGGTGTGAAGTCAGCTGCTCATGGTAAAGCCAAACATTATTATTTGAGTATTGATAACCATTTCTCAGGAATAATCATTTATCCGTATGTATGAGGTGGGTGCCATAAGTGTGTGTGCACTGCTGTACCCTATGTGATAGTGACACCGATATTAGTTTGTTAGCATATAAATTATTTAAAGAAATTAGTGAAGGTATTAATTTTGTTCCTGTGGTTATTGCTTATTGTCACAAGTGATCCTGACAGTGGAAGTGTAGGAGTCTTACCACCGAATGTCAGAGTATCAGCAGACTGTGATTATGATGGTTGCCAAGCATAGGCACAGTCAGGGGATGCAGAGGTTGAATCTGGCACTGAGGCTGACATTCACCTATCCCCTATATTTTTCTCAGGTTCCTGTCAGAAGAACGAAGATGCATTATGTCGAATGCATCTTCGTTGAACTGTAAATGTCGAAAAAGCAAAATGACGAGGCGACTTTTAAGCGAATTCTTTCCCTGGGAAAGAAGTCGCTTGCAGCTTCCTTCACTTTGCCATTTTCAGCACTGTAGTGCAATCTCGGAGTTGGTATATTTAAGTGGGGGGTGGAGCCCCCTATTAAAATAGTGCTTAGTGTGTCTTTTTTTTTTTTTTTTGGGGAAAAGCAAATTTTTTCCCTGGGGAAAAGAAATCGCTGTTCTGGCTGTTTGCTCTTTTTTGTTTTCATTCTTTTGTGGTCGATATAACAGCGTTTCATCTTTTGATCATTCGCTGTTATAACATAGACCCATTTTTCTCAGACACAGTCAGTAAGCCTTTGCATACCTATTTCAGTGAGCCCTCAGATATTGGACAGGTGGAGGGTAACACACTTGATCAGGGTGTTGTGGATACTGCAGCTTCAATACCAGTTGTCTTTAACTGTAGTCAAAATGTCTGTGAAGTGCCACATAGGAGGTTTGTTAGGGATGCTCAGAGGAGGCCTGCTGTCCACTCTCCACCTGATCCTGTTGTGTCTTTACACGCCACTCAATGTATGTTTATGGCCATCATGGTGGCACAGGCACATTCCACTAGGGCCTCTGAGGACATGCTTAAGACTGTAGATGTGGCATAGGCAGATGTGCATGACTTCCTCTGCCATGTGGTTGATTCAATAGCTTGGCTGAATGACACGATGCAACAAGCTTTGTCTGTAATGGAACGTCTGGTGGGAGAGGAACAGCATCCACATGGATGTAGGTCAGCATCATCATCTGATGTTAGCCAACGTGGCTGTGCCTGATCACACTTCTGTAGTGGCACTACTTTTGCTGCTCCATTCATGATTGAGGTGTCCACAACCAGATGTGCTAGGCCATGGGGGTCATGGTTCTGGGCATAGTCATCCAGCAGACGTTAGTTAGATAGCAGCAACACATCTGACCATGGACATAGATGTGCTAGTGTAACTCCAGGCAGAAACAGTTCTTGCGGTGGAGGATGATGATGATGATGAACTGTTACCTCTACCATGCACAACTCACACCTGTCTGACATGGCAGGACGTAAAGCTAGCACACAGCTCTGTTGTATTCTAGAAGACACTCACACATACGTTTTCCTTTAGTGCCCATACAGACACACACATGTAACAGTTACATGGGTCATTTGAGAGACTTGCAGCTCATTCTGTCTCAGTAGCCATTTGATAATTTATCTAAATTTCTGCCTGCCTGCCTGTCTGTTTTACTCACATGCGCTCACTACCATTTGTGTCAGAGTAGGCCTCTTGCCCACCAAACAACACCCTGTGCAAATGATGATAAATGTGCAATATCCTTGTTTTCTATCTTTTGGATTCAGGGATACATAAGTATTTTGTCTGATAACCAGGATGCATAGCTAACTGAGTGCTTAGTACATAGATGTTTGGGATGCTCTTTTCAAATTGTACTGCTTTCTTACAGGTTTTTGTATTGTGTGTATC
Organism: Protopterus annectens; assembly: GCF_019279795.1. NCBI lineage: Eukaryota > Metazoa > Chordata > Ceratodontiformes > Protopteridae > Protopterus > Protopterus annectens. The sequence continues at coordinate 1,017,844,361 of NC_056735.1, forward strand.
TTTGACACATGATGCTTATTAGTTGATAGAGAACACATCTATTAACATAAGTCATTGTTTTCACATATTGATGTCATTGCTGTAAAAATCACCCACCTTCTATTTAGTTCCATTAGCTAGTAACATTATGCAAGGATCTGCCAATCATTTGTATTCTTAGACATTTAGTTTCCTATTCCAGGTGCAACACTTACCTTGATAGTCTGGCAATTACAACAATTTTAATTCAGGGTTGACTCTGTGATGCTAGAGTACACAGCCATTATATAGGTAAGTAAAGGTTGTGAGTGTGGCCTGACATCAGTGCTACTGCATGTATGTACATATGATGAAGGTTTTACCCTTTAGCTGGTGAGCATGTGTGCTATCCATTGCCTGTTGCCATGGGCGAGGACATATTGTGCATACTTATATTTAAAAAAAAATAATATAAATAATCTAGCCCTGGCAGAATTAAAGTGGATTTTAAAATTTAATGCTCATAGTTACCCAGGACTGAATACCTCAGTTTCTATTAAACCCATTTTAAATAATAGGAAACGCTAAAATTTATGTACAACTGTTATATATTTTTTAGATGTACGTTTTTCGTTTCTAAAATGTCTTTAAAATTATGGTCTAAGTTATATAATCTAATATATTTTTATAATAATATTGGTTCAAAACTAGGCATTCTTTACTTGTCATTCTTATTTATGTTTTTTAAATTTATTTTTTATATTTCATATGTCTTGCACCTTATGGGCAACTAGTATATTTAGCTAAGCCTAAATTTAATACTTATATGCTTATACTTTAATATATAGTTATATTCCTGGGTCTATGCTATATTAAATTAAATTAAATTATCTTTACTAAAATAGATTTTGTTTATTAGCTTTAAGGTAAAGGAAGTATTCTGATATATAAACCCTAACAATTGATTAATTTTAATATGGATTTGTTTATTTATGTATTCTTATCTGTCTGGTTTCATTTTTCTCAGCATTGCTATATATATTTTTTAACCTTATTGTTATTTGCGCCCAACTGGATACGTTCATGCTTCAAGTCACTAGCACATTTCAATAGACTTCGCTTTGGGTTTTATTTGGTCTGTGATACACACTTTTTAAAAGTTATATGTCACTTGGTCTGAGTTCCGAATTGTATTTTTTGATGTTTTAATAATGTTTTTATAGCAAGACTTAATCAAGTATGTAAAACTATTTAAATGATTTTATTTGTTTCTAAAAGATATCGATAGAACTCACAATAACTATGTATTTATAATGGTGTTTTAAATGCAATAACTTTAGAAATGCTTTAATAGAAATCTGGTGAACATTTTTAAATAATTCATGTCAAATGAATGTAAGCTCCGGTTACGATGGTAACCGCATAAAAGTTCATCCAGTATTATATCTATTAGCATTTTGATGCGCAAGGTTCTTATTGCCTTTTGTCTAAACATGGACTTACTGTTGAACTGCACTAAGTTCTTTAAATGTCTACTTGTTTGTTTGTTTAGTTGCATTGGCAACCGTAAACAAGTCTTTCTAGGGCTATACCTGTTAGCATTCAGTTGCGCAGTGTTTTTATTGTTTTTATTGCTTGTACTTATTCCATTTAAGCACAGAGTTATAGTTGAATTACATCAAGTTCTATAATTGTTTGTTTGTCTAACTTATTTTATATACATATATTTACACTTTTAATTCATAAATTGCATCATGAGTTATGTTTAAGACTTATTATTATTTTAGAATCTGTAAGCACTATTAATGAAAGCATTGCTTCTGACAGTTTGTCAGTTGATCTTGGAAGCTAAGCATTGCTGCTTTAAATATTTAATGAAGTACCTAATTACATAGGGCTTGGTTTTAATCTATGTAATTTATGTAGTATATAAGCACTTTATTGCAGAATTTTCATTTGTCTGATGAAGCGTGGCTGTGACCACGCGAAAGCGCTTACCTTTCAATTATATTCATAATAAAGAAGAGTTTTACTTTTGCTACGGCTGCCGACAATTTCTTTGAACTGTGCATTTGGGAAGTGTATTTTAAACAGCAACCGCTCATTACTTCAACTACATTGCGGTGAGATCAGGTTTCTGCTTTTCGCATACTTATATTTACCTACACCCACAGCAGCTGGTGGTTCCCCCTCTGACTCCTCACCTGCATGTGGTGGTGGTGACTTTGCCAGTGATGGTGGGATGTGTGCCCCTTCCCCTTGGTGTTACTGCTGAAGCTGTTTTCAAAGAAAAAATATTGTGAAGGATAGCATAGATGGTGAAAAATTCAGCACAAGTACAGGGAATGTTATGTAGGGCTTCCCCTGATGAATCAAGCACCAGAACTGTGACTTCATTAGCCCAAATGCACTCTCTGTGATATTTCTTGTTTGAGTGTATGCCTTATTATTGTGTTCTGTGGTGGATGGGTGTGCATTTCTAATGGGTTTCACGAGCCATGGCTTGAGTGTATACCCTGCATCTCCCAGTAAATGACCTTGTGGTATATACCGCCTATAAAACCTCTGATACAGTTGAGTTGTGCCAGATATGGGAGATGTGGTGACTGCCTAGGTTGCCAGCACACACATTCAAGATGATTTCCTTAGCATTATACATGACCTGGCAGTTAATGGAGTGGAAGCTCTTTCCGTTTATGTACACCCTTCCCTGTTCCCAGGTGGTGTCTTGATTTCAATGTGTATGCAGTGTCTAGCACCCAAGACTTCAGGGAAGTGTACAACAGGGCATAGTTGTAGCTCTGTCCTCAGACATATGGGGAAAATGTATGTAGTTACTGGCATATTGTAGCATAGCATTTAGAAACTGATGTAGGATCCTGGACACTGATTCTTGTGACCCCTCACCTCCCCAGCTTATCCCCTGTTGGTCTCTGGAAGGTTATTGTAGCTAATATTCTAAGTGCTACATTTACTTTAGTCTCCACAGGTACTGGTTCTCCTCAGTTTGACCTTGCTTTCAGTTGAGGATGACAGAGGTTGCAGAGTTCCTGTAGTGTGTCACTATCCACCCTGTGGCACTGTATAATTTCCACCTCATGCAGAACTTGAAAAGTTAAACACAGTCTAAACACCCTTCTTCTTTTTGGCTGAGGTCTATTAGCAGCAGCAGCAAAATAGATGTGGGCCTGTAGCACATACATATGTACATGAGCAACAGTAACCACTAACATTGTTTCTGTGTAGAGTAGTTTCCGTGGCTGCATTCCAATAGGTTTTGGAATTCGAAGGTAAGAGCTGCACTGAATGTACATGATTGTTTTATAACTTGCTGAACAGCTCCTCCATCTTGGATTGCTTAATTAACATACAGAACAGCTGCTTATGCTGTAATTGGCATGCCACGATGCTTACCGTGTTTGTGCGGCTCTACAAAGTGTGTAGAGCCACATACTGAATAGAAACGTCATCCTATCATAAACACATCATGTCACAATACACACATGGTCTTAATGCACTGTGTAGGCTTTACTGAATCCAGCCCAATAACTATCTATACAAAAGTGCCTCATATATAAGCCACTAATCCTACAGTGCCATCCATATCTATTACTATTTTTGTGATCTTTTTTCCCTTATCTCAGGGTAGTGAAATTGATATGATTTCTTAAATATGTAAAACACTATAAACTTAGTAATACAGTCAGGTCTGACATAGATGTTGTGCTAACAAAAAAGAAAGAGTGATAAATGCCCTCATTGTACAAAAGTAACCATTCATTAATTATTAAGAAATCCTGGTTTGTCAACTTTTGAGAATGAAAGTAAAACAGATATGTTGTGGGTGTGGCGTATGCAAATTAGAGCTCTTCAATAATATGGATCTCCTTGCTAGCAAGCAATTTGTGTAGTATGGTGCTACAAAAGTGTTTGTACTCTTCAACTTCCATAAAGGTGCAGGCATCTATTATCCATGTTGCAACCACCCATTTCAGTAGGATAGGGAGTTTTGTTATTTCAGCATACTTAGGTTTCACAGCTCAGCACTATACACCTATATTCTTTTCAATTAAATGCTAGCATACAGTTGTTAAAACTATTTGGTATGTAATTTAAAGACTATGAGAGGCCTTTAGGAGATCCAGAAATATGTTATTTATGTAGGTATTTGAATTGCTTTACAGATGAGGAGCACAGTTCTATGCAATTAAAATAGACTGTGCAGCTCAACTGAAAATGAAAGTGATAAATACTGCCTTTAATTACTCTAGATATTTGGTCTTAAGTTTCAAGAATGCATGGACACTTTAAGCCTAATAACACAACCCATTATTTTGTCATCACAAACTTGACATATTGAAAAGCATATGATCAGAAGAAAGAAACTGAATTAAATATTATCAGTCTTTTGTGAATATATCAGTCTGGTGTAGATAATACATTTGTTTATTCTTTGTTGAATGGGGTAGTGCCATTTGAAATAAGCCATGTTATATGGGAAATAGCAGAAAAATTAAAGCATTTAATGCAGATAACATTATATACAAAGCAACAGGCCTGTGTGATTAGCCCTTACAACTTTGCTGTAGTTAATGGTTAAATAAATACAAATGTCTGTACTTTTAATTCCAGACAACTGAAACAGCTTATAGCGGTGGGGTTCACATAATGGTTGTCTTTACCTCACAGATACATGGTACATGGCTTGATTCTGACCTATGTTTATTGGCTATGCTTCTAATAGTCTGAAGCTTGATAGCCAAGTATTTAGCAATGAATAGCATGATACCAATAAAATGAATTAGTAAGAGTTGTATAGTAATATACAATACATTCTATTACATGTTAGAGCAGAATTTGCATATTTTTGTTAAAGACAGCATTCTTCTTCATGAAGAGTCTATAGTATTAACTGACTCATAAGTATGATACTATATGGATTTTTTTTCCCTTGTAAAAACAATAATTATCTGTACGAAAGTGCTACAGATATAAGCCACTAGTCCCATAGTTGGGCACACTCATTAAAATATAACTTAAGTCCATCTTCTGGATGCTCATATGCTCAGATATAGTTCATGTTTTGGAAACTACAATTATCTGTTATAACTGATTTCAGTTAACCGGGTTTATGAGAAATGACCATGATCATTTTAACGAAGTAATGATTTTATGTATTTATTTATTTATATATTATCAATATGGGTAAAAAGAACTGGCCTTTGAGTTCTTTTTTTAGCTATTACATAGTCTGTCACACACATCACATGATACAGTTTCAGACAAAGAAGAAAAGTACAATGGCGTACATTAATAGCAAATTTATACATACAGATAATAAGTATCTATAACATTCAAATATATACAGATCAGAGAAAAAAATCACTTAAGTTCACATAGTTATAGGTGAAAATAAATCAAGTATAATCCTTAATGCATTGACACAACTAATTAGCCATTATTAATCTCTCTCTTAAAAACATTTTTATTCTAATTTCTATGTCAATCAGGCATTTTATTCCAGAATGCTGATATACCCGGGATGCAGTAAACTCTATGTAGGCTTAGTGAAAAGCCTGCATGGAGTTTACATGTTTGTGCAATTAGCAGCAGTGTAAATTGCATAAGCATGCCACACATCATGCTTACACAGATACAAGCATGGTTTTATGGCTGCTCACCAGAAAATCACTTACAGCAACACAAACACCTCCAGACATGCTAATCTCTCAACCTATAGGGAAACTAGGTGTGCAGGATTGTGCAGAAAGCCAAAATGACTACCAAAGCTTAGAGTTTAATATAAAGCAATGTAGTCATTTTAATTCATTTATGACAGTGTAGTCAATACAAAATAGTGTCCAAACCTGTTTTAGGCATACTGAATAGAAGTTTTGAAAGTGATCAGCAAGAATACATAGACTGCATTATTAATAAGCATTCAGAGGAAGTGTATTTATTGAAAAGGGACACACAGATGAATTGTAGGAATGAATACAGGGGAAGAGGACAGGTGAAACATGGTAATGTACAGCAGATGTGGGCATGTCAGTGTATGTACACCACAAGGACAAGACAGTTGTAGCATGAATAATAATCATATATCTACACATGGTTACAGCATGTACTGCTGTCTACAACTCCTGTGTGGGTGTAATGATATTATCATCAAGTCATTGTAGTTGCGTGATTGTTAACGTCACATGTCAGTGGAAAAGATTTTTCATGATAGAACCATCCTGACATGATCCCAGGAGAGAACATTTATTAAGGAAGATATATACAATACGGGTTAGGTGCATATTGTGAAGATGTGTAAAATGAGTTGCTTGAATATGAATGTAATGTGAGGATAGATCTCAACCAAGCAAGACACAGAACAAGATCATGGGTAACAGTAGACAATCATGGGCAACATCAGAATAATACCACCATTAATCTGTGGCATCGATACAACATATGTTATTGTGAGTTATTATAGATGGTTCTGCAAGAACATGCTTGTACATCTGTCATGATTTGTCAACAATCTATGATGTGAATCAAGCTCACCTTCTTCAAAACTTGACATCTTTTGGAGGCATTAAGATGGACACTGTTACAAGTGTAGCTGAAATTAAGAGAAATCCTGGCTAGTTGACAGGTTTGCATGGCATATATATGTCACAAGCCACACTTGCATGAATGTAACCCATGCCAACAATGTTGCCAATCAGCCATGTATTTATGTGCACATAAGTAGCTTGAAAACAAAGTAATTAATGTTACTGCCACAGCACAGGCTTGTTTTGAATACTGTCAGAATGCATATTATACAGGATGGCATCATCAGTGTATGTTACAAAAAGACATAGCTGTGGACTTACATTTCATTCTAAAATTATCACCATACTGATTGTTGAATGCACACACAAACCAGTTGACCATAGTGAAAATAGAACCCCTACTTGACTATCTGCACAGCACAGTACTTAATGCAAGTGCCACAACACAAGTCTTTCTTCTACAGTGTCAGACAACACTTTATAGTTGATGACATCAGTAGTGTCCGTTAAGAAGTTCATAGCAGGATAGTCTCACATGCTGGTCAAAAATGGTTGTTTGAATGTCAACCAAGTAAACAGACACACACACACACACACACACACACACACACACACACACACACACACACACACACACACACACACACACACATACACACATACCAGTTGACTGCAGTGACAGTAGAACCCTTACCTAACTGTGTACAAAGCACAGTACCTAGGACAAGCTCCATATCATAGGTCTGGCTTTAATAGTGTCTGACAACACTGAATAACTGATGACATCAGCAGTGTCTGGTGAAAAGAAGACGGTATTAGCAGTGTTTCACATGGTGTTTTGAATGTCAAGCAAGTGAACACAGATGTGCACACACACACACACACACACACACACACACACACACACACACACACACACACACACACACACACACACACACACACACACCACACAAACTGATCTCAGTGAGACTAGAACCTCTACCTAAATACACCAGCTAGAGAAGTCAGTATTTGACAAAAACACCACTGCATCAGTCTGAGATTTGCAATGCAGCTGGATAATTTATATTAGATGACATCATCATTGGATGTTTGATAAAAGATGTTGGGAGGCCTGAATGAAATGGATGTGTAGCCATGTACAACTGGCTTGTAATCCATGGAACTGTAAGAAACACAGTTATGCTCTTCTGAGTACACACACACACACACACACACACACACACACACACACACACACACACACACACACACATGCACACACACACACACACACACACACACACACACACACACACACACACACACACACAAACACAAGTTGAGTGCAGTGAGACTGGAACTCCTATCTAATGAAGTACACCAGACAGAGAAGTCAGTATTTAATGTAAGCACCACAGCACAAGTTTGACTCTTATAATACCACTGGACAGTTTTAGTATTGACATCATCACTGGATGTTTGAGACAAGATGTTGGAAGGCCTGAATGAAATAAATGTGTAGACATGTATAACTGTCAAAATATTTGCATTCCATGAGACTGAAATGCTGATTGTAGGAAATACAGTTATGGTCTTTTGAGTACACCCACCCAAGTTGTCCACAGTAAGATTAGAAACCCTACCTAAGTACACGAGCTAGACAACTCAGTATTTCAATTCAAACACCATGGCATAAGTCTGGCTTTTATAATGCTGCTGGGCAATTTATAGTGGATGACATCATCAATGCATGTTTGGGAGATGTTGGGTGGGTTTTATGAAATGAATGGGTGGCCAGGTACTACTTTCAAGATATTAAAGTTTTGCATGGTACTGGATTGATGATAATAGGATACAGACTGATGTTCCTATGACTATGCACACACTTACACATACATAGCGACACACACATAATGTGGCTGCCAGGCTAATTTAGCACACATGTAATTATTTGTTCCCATATGGAAAGCACAGTATGTGATGATTGCAACACCATTGAAATATGTATTTGCATTGTCTTTATAGATGATGCCATCTTTATTATATGATCTGATTAACATATCCTGTTATGAGAGTGGTATACAGAGTGTGGATGTGCTATTTCCTGTAGTGTTTCCAATTTGCAGGTATACTGTAGATTGACATTTTTTACAAAATATACGCAAAAAGCTGTCTCGATTGCATATACCTGCAAATAGACATATTCTGCTTTTTTTCCCAGTAGGTTGTGTACCTTACACACTTAAATTGTCACATACAGACATGCACATTTTTGTGAACATATTTGTGTGTTCATATTTGTGTATAACTGCTGTCCACATTAATACAAATATTAGAGAATCTGAATGTGTATATTGGTATAAACATGTACATGGTATGTAACAAAGCATTTTGGTATGTATTTCTCTAGTTTAGTTAATATTTGGGAACAAATGCTAAGAAATCATGTTTCAAGTGCATGGGTACAGGTAACACATGACTACAGTGTAAATATGTGTTCAGTCATTAAAAAGTTCCTTCCCTTTGGTTGTGTTTTTACATGTACTTTAATGAGATGAAAGACTGTACTTTAAGCATAAGTAATACATGCTAATAAGCACTTTCCATAGTGCATCACTGAGCAGCTGGCTTGCGAGATCGATGGCAAAGTATTTGCACATGTAAGATACACATTTAAGGACTCCTACTTGAACTTGAGAAGTACTGATATAAATTGGCTACAGTAGACACAACTAACAGATTCTATGGTGTTCATAATTAGTTCATAGTGAAATGCTGTGTCACAAATTGTATAACCTTAAAATGTATTTATACTCCTTTCCTCATTTGCAGGGCCTCTGCTTCATTGATAAAATTATAACAATTCTGTTGGTTTCCTTTCCTCTGAGCAAACAAGCTATGTGGGGAGGCATGGCAGTCAGCACTTTGGATAGTACTGAGTGTAAGAAACAGAATAGTCATGTAGCCAACTGTATGGCAACAGGTGTAAAAGCCTTGAGTTGTTATTTTGATCCAAGAAGATGCAGGATTTAAATCCAGCTCTATTGAATAATTTTAAATATGTATTCATGATGCAGTTAAATAATTGCATGTAATAATTATTTGAAATGTGAGACGTAATTACTACAGTGAAGTACTGTATGAAAACAAACCGTACTTAAATTATTTATGTCAACAGTACAGATATGGAGTTACATATTGATACAGTCATCAGACTGAATAGAATATTTATTTAAATAAAATTTTTAATAAAAGTACCTTTATTCTACTTTAACTGTGTGCTTCCTTAGTGCTTAAGCAGTGTTGTGTGGAGGTAACCACACCATGCACTAGGACATTAAGAGCCATTCACCGTTGTTTGGCATTGGTGCATGATGTGAAACACTGCACAAACACAGGGGACAAAAGGTGATGGGATTCATTTTGAAATTTATTATTTATGTGTTTGTTGTGTGATTCTATTTTTTACCAGATTAATGGTGTGAAAATTGGGTACACAGGAAACTAGTGAAATGGGGGGGCAAGCAGGGGAAGAACAAAAGGAAAGCAATATCGGAATGGACAGGATGGTATTAGAAAAGAACCATAGCTATCCACTTCTTCAACAGTGTAAAATGAATTTGTATAGAATATAGCCTGAGTTTGGACTGTCACCTCAACAAAGATGGGTGACAACAACGCAATCATGTTATATAGTCAATTGGACCAAATCAACTGTGTCCAGAAGATACATGTGCAAAGTGGAGAGCTTTATATAAGTCAATATATTTTTTGGGGACAGATTCCCATTTTTGAGCTTTTATTCCAGTAAGGAGAGAGGAATATTGGGTAAGGGACATAGGTATTTCTGGGTCAGGTAAGTAGGGCAGGTGAGGAAGTGGATGCAAAAAAACTTGTCAAACAAGAAATGTGAAATGGATGGTGAGGGACATAACAGGTTGAGGAGCACCATGAATGGGGATAGGGAGTGAATATAGGATGCCTATGCCTGTCAAACATGGGAAAATTGAGAATCTAGTCCTCAGCTTTAGAACTGTCATCACTGTCACCTTCCACAGCTTGCTGTTGGAGTTCCTGATGTTTTCATTTGCCCAGAATTCCAGCAAGCATCTTCTCCATCTGACTGATGGGTGCACCAATGGTACTTTACACAACCTCATGCACCATACCTGGCATCACCTGGTGGGTGACAAAATCTTCTTCTCTGCCAATACTCTCAGAGGGTACTACTGCACCAGCTGCTGGGGGTAATACTACCTAATGTGGACAGCCCAGGTAGGGCAGGGATTGCAGGGACAGTAATGCCAGGTTGGGTAACAGATATGCTGGGCATAGGCATGGCAGTGGGGGGGGGGGGGGGTGTTGAGCAACACTGGTTGGACTACCTTCATGTTCTGTAAATCAGTTTGTGAGTTGTCAGAAACTGATGACATCAAAACGTTGTGACCACACATATAAAAAAAAGAGAGATAAGGGTTGGGGTAAGAGACAAAAAAAATAATAATTAGTACCATGATATGTGACATACAATACATTAGCACAGTATAAATGCTTTATTTCTACTGTTACATTATGTATACTTTTTAGCAACTACAAGCTATAAATGATTTCTGCTAGTGATTCGTGCAATATGCATATATTGCACATATGTTTCATCAAATAATACAGATTAATTAAACAGCATAGGATGTACACTAATTTTGTGGAAATAATTATGTAAACTGTTTAAATAATTTTAAGATATATTTGTTATCTCTAGGATATGAGACCACAAAATCTGAATGCAGTATTACAATTGACTCCTACAGCTGGCTTGATTGTACAGTTAAGATGTGCATGCTTAATTTGCTAGTTCTGTACAGAAGAGCAATCTTTTAGATAAAATAATACCTGTGTTGTGCTTCACACATACCTCTTGCTTCCCTAAGTCTTTCTAAATGATCAGCATGGACTTCCTTGTTCACTGCAATCTTCTGGTTGGCTGTAGAATACTTTATTTATTATTTATTTATTGACATTTGTTAACCGGGAAAGTCCACTGGGCTTGAGACCCATTTTCATTGGAGGCCCGGGGAGAAAAGCTCCAAGTTACATGAAAATCATTACATGAATTTGTAAGGAAACAATACAGAAGTGAAATAATACGGAAAGCTATCTATGCAGCACATATTTTTAAAAAGGCACAATACAGTAATAATGGAACATTAACATGTAGAAAAATTATACAGTTAGAAATATTTAACAATACTGGTCAATTTGTTTTGGGGGGGTAGGAAAAGGGAAAAGGTAAGTGCAGTGAGATGGTAGAATTAATAAGTTAAATTTAAAGGTAGGATAGATACAGTTAGAATCTTATAGCTAGGTGGTGGGAATATGTAGATTATAGGTGACATGTATTTAATGGTAATATTAAATGTAGAAAGTGACAGAGAAGAGAAAATGTGTTAAGATAGTTGTATAGATGTGTGGACTATAATACTAAAGATTAGGGATAACTCATATGGTGTAACAGTATGACACATACATAAGTATATTTGTTATGTGAAACAGTTTTGCTAGATTAAGGAGGCTCTGGTTATGTGCTGCATGTGCAGCTGGGGTTATCAATGAGATGTTGTTTTAGTTTTATTTTAAAATAGATTATGTTGCCCAATTCTGTAACTGATGACAGAAGGGTGTTCCACAGCTTAGTTATGGAATGGGAATAGAGGCAGCTACCTGCTCTTTTACTAGGTTTGACACTTTAAGTAGGTGTTTGTTGTTAGAACATAGATTTTTGGATGGGACGTAAGGTTCAATGATATTTTTCAGGGAAGTGCAACACGTGGGTTTATAAATGAGTTTATGGACAAAGATAAGTTGTGTGTAATGTAGATAATGTGCAAATTCTAGCCAGTTTAGTTCTCTAGTGGCCTGGCATGGTGGGTAGGATTTGGTTGGGCTGATGTGAATTTTGCAATAAAAGGTAAAGAAATAGAGAAGAGCATTATGCATGCCAGTCTTGCCTCTATCCATCTTTCTGTCTAATTTAAGTTATCTTTATCTGTATACTTACACAACATTGGGATGTCAGCAGTTCTAAACTCATCCAGACACTGGTTGAGTGTATCCTGCATGCCCTTTTTGAGGTCATTATAGTGATGCGTGCATTGCTCTCCAGTGCATGGAATGCCAGTTGCTCTGGAAACAGCCTTGGCCAGACTATTCCAAGCCTCAGATTTGAACTGAGACCCTTTATAGTCTCCTTGCTCCAGCCTTCAGCTGTGGCACTTTTCAAGGAGCCCAGTAAAAATTCTGGACTTCTCCACACCCCACCTTTAAGCACTAAATTGGACACTTTTCCTTCTAGCTCTGGACATGTCACTTCAGGTCAGTCAGTAACAGTTAATAGTGTTTTCCTGCCAATTCATATTATCACATTTAATGCTAGTGCACAAATCTGAACAACCATGCCAACCAAGTTTGCTGGATAGTAAGCAGACAGCAACAGTGCCAAACAGAGAGGAAAACCATTTTTGAAATAAGAAGGTTAATCTGACAGTTGGAATTAGTTTTTGTGTTGTTTGCTACTGTAGCTGTTATTTGCTTTAACTCTGCAGGCATGTATTGGGGTTATACATTTTATGACCTGACACATATTTTGTATGGTTCTACACACTGATAAAATTAATTTGTACAATGTGGCATTCAAACCTATTCAAAATAGACAAAAAGCATTCCTCCACATAGGTGGTTTTTCATCCGTTCCACAGATGAAGTGCTTGTCAAATATGCTAATTAATTGTATATAAATACAAATTACATGATGCAGAGTTAACTATGTGTGTGTGTGACCTGACCAGGCCCTGGTTTATATATCATGTGTGTTTGAGTATCATTAAAGTCTGAAGTCCATCCAAGGGCAAAAAAGACTATTATGATTACAGAAACATCATTGTCAGTATACCCTCAGTCACATATATAATTCATATTTACATTTATTTATTTATTTGGCATATGTTTACCAGGATAGTCTGACTGGGTCATGAGTTACCCATTTTCAGTGGACACCTGGGGAGAAAACCTCCAGATACATATGGTTATCAGAATGAAAAATTAGACAGACATAATAAAGTCATAAGATTCAAGCACAAATATGAAAACAACACATTAGTTTGTCAGAATGAGAACTTACATAACATAATAAGGTCATAACATTCAAGCACAAAATTTGAAAAACTACACATTAGTTTGTCATAATAAAAATTTAACAGACATCATAAAGTCACAATGTTCAAGCATAAATTATATGGAAAGCCTGATAATAGGAAGATACAGCATTATTTACATAACAGATGATTATCATAATGATTAGTAATATTCTAGAGGTCATGAAACATGGAAACAGATTAAATTTGTGAAGGCATAGGATAGTATGAGTAGAAAAGGGTAGGGCGTGATAAAGGGAATAGTAGGAATAGATGTGGAAAAGGTATTAGTGTGATCTCAGAGGAGTATTTGTAGAGGAAAGGAGAGTAGGGTAAGTTAGCAGTGCAGATAGAGAGAGTAGAAGTAGAAAAAGGTATGAGTATTTCAGCCTGGGCTCATACAGGATCAAATCCAAGCTCTGTTGAAGTATTCCTTTATAGAGGTTTTGAAAGAGTGCAGGTTAGTAATAATTTTGAAAGTTAAAGGAAGGGAGTTCCATAGTTTTGCAACAGAGCTTAGGCCTGGGGTTTTGTTAGGTTTATAATGTGTGCGGATATGGTTGTCTTCAGATCTGAGATGTTTATTTGGGATATAAATGCTGATTATTGGGCTGACAGCAGGACAAACTAGTGGGTTGTAGATGATTTTGTATACTTTAGTAGGTATGCGTTGGAGGTGGATGGGTGGAGGGGGAGGGGGAGTTGGGAGCTCCAGTGCTATGCTTACTTGTTGTTATTTATATTTACATTGTTTTATATTTTGTAAAATTGAATGGACATGCATTAATAAAATTGAGAGTGTGCTAGATTAGAATGCTTCCTCACCTGTATTGTGAGCATTAACTTATACCATTTGTCAAAGGGAAGATTAAACTACAAGTGCATTTTATAGCCATTACTGTGCAGAGTGTTTATTGCAACTGAGACCTTGTTTATCAGACCTGCTCATCAGTTATACATATACATTACAGAATTGAGTGTTCAACCATGTATGTATGTGACATGAAAGTTCAGAAAATAAATTTGTAATTGTAGAACCATAATTGTACTGATACCCACAGTTGTACATGTAATATATATCTGATATCTTGTGTATGCCCAGTGCACCTGCTATGGATAGTTATTTCTATGTGTAAGCATTGTTCTACTGTTAATTTTTATATGAAGTAAAATGGAACATCAGTAAGAAAAGCTTGGCCTTAGCTGAATTACAACCAGGCATACCTGTACTATAACCCTTACCTTACGACTGCGGCTAGAGGAACAACTAGGCAGTGCCTGTATATTTTCACATTCATTAATATGTATGTATGAATGGTTACCACTGTACAATGCCACTTAACATGCTTGCATGGTGGCACACCACATATGATAGAATGTATCCATTTTGAAACTGTCTACTGTCAGCTTATTGTCTGCAGGTATTCTGCACCTGCAGGTGTTGTGGAAGTTTGCTACCCATTGTGCAATGCTGCTTAGTGGGCTTGTGTGATGAAAAGCAAAAGAGGTAATAATTTATCCTTTTTTGAAACTGACAATATCTGCTTCATTAAACCATGTTTGCATGATGGTAAGAGACATGCAAATGTGACAGGCAAAGCTCACCTTTTATTCTTCTTCTAAGAAGTGTTTATTAGTTTTCATCTTTAAAAGATATGTGTGGCACTTGAACCATGATCTAAATATAACACCTAATTTGTGCTTCATCCTGTTTACGAGGTGTGCTACACACTCACTTGAGTCACAAGTATAATTTATGCAGTCTTTATTATAGAAGTAACTTACATGACATTTAACATATGTATCCATTTCATTGTGTTTGCTTTAAGCTGTGTGCCATGCAAATATTATTATTTAAAAAAAAACATAAACATCATTACAAAATACATTTTAGCACACATTACATAATGCTAAATTTGAACTGTCAGACTAATGAACCTACAAAATACATGAATGGTGTCTTACCCCTCTTTGCCACAGAAACAGCTTTGTAGCAGGAATGCAAATCATTGTGAATACAAGCAAGTCCCATTTCATCGATAGCATTAACAAGATATATAACACTTGTACACTCTCAGTTGTTTGTACCTGTTAATTACATATTTAGTACAATGACTGATCACACAACCATTTATGAATATTGTTTGCAGCAATGCAGCTCCTGACTTCTCTTTATATTGTGTTCATTCTTCTCTTATCTGTGCTGTTTTGTCAGACATGCAGTCTGTAGGGCATTTGGTATCATTGTCCTTAAAATGTATGAGGATATTGCATAACACTAATAAACAGTTTTCAACAAAGGCAGGAGAGTTTGGCTATTGGTGAACAAAAACTAAGAAATGTGTGCTGCTCAATTCCTTTAATGCTTGATAGAATTGCTTCGCACTTTGTAAGTATAACCTAGTTGATACACCCACTGCAGGTAAGGGAGTCTGAGTTGCTGTTGTGTTTTTTTTCTCCCTACCAGTAATCATTCACACTTGCAATCCATTAGATACTAGCACTGAGATATTCCATACACTATGTTTACATCTGCTACATGAAGTCAAAACTTTGGGATTCAGCAATTCTAATGAGTTCACACCTCATTTTCCAACTTCACCATGCTCACATGCCTGAATCTATACTATAAAAAGGTAACCATGTAGTTAGGGAATCTGAAGGTGAAAAGAGTTATTTATGTAGACAACACAGAAATAGATTGCTATTAATATGGATTTATCTGCACAGAAGTCTTTTGATCTTGCTAAGGTATGACTGAATTTTTCAATTACAGTGCATACTAGATTTGTTCACTTTACCAGGAAAATATTATATACATATATATATATATATATATATATATATATATATATATATATATATATATATATATATATATATATATATATATATATATATATATATATATATATATATATATATATATATATATATATATATATATATATATCACACACACACACACACACACACACACACACACACACACACACACACACACATATATATATATATATATATATATATATATACATTAGAAAATAGAACTGTTATCTTTATACACTTCATTAGAAATTCACTGTTGCTACAGGCATTTTTGTCAGGGCATTTTACTTTCTCAGATACACAGCCTTACTAACTTTCATCACAAGTGTTATTGATACAGCTGGCTATCTTACACTCATATACTATCTGAGTGAAATGTTAATGTCCTATATTGTCAATGACAAAAATATGTTAGGCTTCTAAGATGGTCCAAGATGGGTACAGGGAGAGGTGACTGGCAATCGTATAAAGATGACACTTTTCTGCTGTAAATGTGTACACATATTGTGAGAAGTTTTTGGAAAGCAGTTCTAACAATTGACTAATTTGTTATTCCTTGCTTGGTACAAACTGTCATTTGCCTCTTGTTTTGGAGGTGGGGAACCAAGTTCCATTTGTGCATTTGCACAACAAATTTTTTAAAGACGTTTGCTGTTGTTATTCCTTTTTTGGATCAAACCTTGGTTTGTATGTGACTGTAATATGTTACAACCACATAACCTTATATTTTGATACCCGAATTGTGTTTTCCCCAGTTGGAAATATTGAAAATATAATGCATGTATATATAAGTAGCAATTATTTATGTAATATTTAAGTGCTTATCCTTCTTTGTTTTGGTTTATGGCACCCAGACGTCCCAATAACTGTAAACTCCCTTTCACTGACTCTAAAAATTATGTCATTGTCCAAGGATTTAGGTGACATGGTACTTTTCTGCTTGAGAGAGAGACTTGGGGATATGTCTGACAAATTGCAGACTTGGAACCAGATAGTGAATGATGTCAATGTCATAGGGGGTAGGGGGTGCAGCAAGACTTATGATCAGGTCCGTAATAGGAAGAGACATCAACCTGGAAGAGAGCAGCTGCAGTTGCCAGTGAACAGCTGGCTATGGGAGGGGGGCCCTGCTACAAAGCAACCACTGACACCAAATGAAGAGTTCCTGTCCACTGTCAGAGATCCAGAGAGCTCAGTGGAAAGTTCACAACAGCATGTGATTGATATTGATGCTGATGCTTCTAGGAGGACAAGTATTTCCTAGGATGAGCTTCCAGGTAAGTTTGCATATGTCAATTTATAACATTTATTGTATAGTAAAATTTTCTAAGTAATAGTTCATTGTTGTTTTAATTTGTAATTTTTCTGGGGTTAAACCAATTGATACATTTATACAGTTAACAATACATTTTTGTTCATTACGCATGGACCGTGGGTGGACGTGTCAGCCAAGTTTCAGTTAAAAGCATTGTTAATGGACATATAAAGGTAAAACGTTGGATCCTCTTTGTTACTGGAATTGTGATGATTATGTCCTTACCTTTTTCTTCACTTATTCCGGGACCATCCTCCCTAGCATGTGTGGAGTCATCTACACATGGTAAGCCAAACATTTTTATCTGAGTATTGATGACCATTTGTCAGAAATATGCCTTTATCCATATGTGCGAGGTGGGTGTCAGGACTGTGTGAGTATATTCCTGTACCATCTGTGATAGTGGCACCAGTGTTAGTTTGTTAGCATATTTTAAATTGTAGTGCAGGTATTAATTTATTTCCTGTGTTTGTTGCTTATTATCACAGGTGTTCCTGACAGTGGAAGTGGAGGACTCCTACCACCTGATGTCAGAGTATCGGCAGATTCTGATGATGTTGGTGGCCAAACAGAGGCACAGTCAGGAGGTGCAGAGATTGAATCTGACACAGAGGTTGACATTCAGCCACCCAATGTAATTCCATCAGACTCAGCCAGTAGGCATATGCATACCTATTTCACTGAGCCCTCAGCTATTGGACAGGTGGAGTATGACACACTTGATTAGGGTAGTGTCTTTACTGCAGCTTTACTGCCAGTTGGATCTGGCCATTGCCAAAGTGTGGGTGAGAAGCCACACAGAAGGGTTGTTAAGCATGCTCAGAAGAGGCCTACTGTCCACCCTTTACCTGATCCTGGTGTGTCTTTATGTGCCACTCGATGTATGTTTATGGCTGTCATGGAGGTGCAGGCACGTTCCAATAGGGCCTCTGAGGACATGTTTAACATTGTAGATGCAAAGGAACATCTGCTGGGAGGGGATGACATCCATATGGACTTAGGTCAGCATAATCATCGATGTTTGCCAGTGTGGTCATGCCCAATCATGCTTCCATAGTGCCACTACTTTCACTGCTCCATCAGTGATTGAGGTGTCCACATCCAGACATGGTAGGCCATGGGGTCATGATCCTAGGTGTACTCATGAGTTGAGCTTGTCCGGCAGACATCAGTAATGTTCAGGTAGCAGCAGTGCATCTGACCACAGGCATGGACATGC
Organism: Protopterus annectens; assembly: GCF_019279795.1. Classification (NCBI taxonomy): domain Eukaryota; kingdom Metazoa; phylum Chordata; order Ceratodontiformes; family Protopteridae; genus Protopterus; species Protopterus annectens. The sequence goes on from NC_056735.1 coordinate 1,017,863,399, forward strand.
CAGTGCAACTCCTGGCAGAGCTAATTCTCACAGTCGGGGATGATGCTGATGATGATAAACTGTTACCTCTACCATGATGCCTCACATCTGTCTGACATACCAGGATGTAGAGTTAACACAGAGTTTGCTTGTGTTCTTGCAGACACTCACACACATCTTTCCCCTTGACTGTCCATACAGACACAGACACATAACAGCTACTTGGGTCAGTTGTGAGTCTTACAGCTCATTCTGTCTCAGTGATGACCTGATAGTTTATCCAAATGTTTGCTTGTCTGTCATTTTTTATTCACACGCACTCTCTACCTTTTGCATCAGCCTTGGCCTTCTGTCCACCAAACAAACCCTATGCAAATGATAATTACTGTACCATATCCTTAATTTTCTATCTTTTGGATTTAGGGATACATAAGTCTTTTGTCTGATGCTCAGGGTGTGTAGCTGACTGAGTGCTTAGTATATATGTTTTTGCAATTCTCTTTTGCAAATTGCAGTGTTTTTTGCAGGTTTTGTAGCATGTAAATACCTCTCAACCTCTTTGACCAATAAAGCTGGAGAAAGCCATAAATAAAACTGGGACAAAGCCCTAAAAATAGGGACAATGTTTAAATATTTTAGTCTTACAAACTTAGAAAGTTGACTAAATAACAGGTTTTGTATTACCGTGAATTTTCTGAGGGATATGAAGTGTGAAACTGAAATGTTTGTCATTATTTTCTCACTATTTTCTTTTAATGATTTGCCAGTACAAAACTATTAGGTCAAAACCTGGACATTCTATAAGAATCCCTATGTGGTGGTGGGATGTGTGCCTCTTTCTCTTGGTGTTCCTACTGTAGTTGTTTTCTTAGAATAATATTGTGAAGGATTGTACACAACAGTAAAAATTTCAGCACATATATGGGGATTGCACTGCAAAGCTCCCCCAGATGTAAATAGTCACCAGAACAATGACTTCAGCACCCCAAACACATGCTGTATGATATTTCTTGTTTAAGCCTGTGCCTCAATATAGCATTCTTCAGTGGGTGGGTGTGCATTTTGGATCGGTGTCATCAGCTACTGTTAGAGTGCATAACCTGCATCCTCCAGTAAATGACCCTGTGGGATGTCCCCCCCCCCTAGAAAACATCTAATACAATTGAGAACTGTGCCAAATATGTGAGTCATAGTAAATGCCTGGTTTGTCAACTCACACATTCAGGATAATTCCCTTAGTATTACACATGACCTGGTAGTTAATGGAGTAGAAACCACTTTTGTTTATGTACACCCTTCCCTGGGTTGTGTTTTGATTTCAACATGTGTGCAGTATATGGCACCCTCGACTTCAGGTTAGTGTGCTTCAGGGTAGAACCCCTACATAGCTGTGGCTCTGTCATCAAGTGTATGGGGAAAATGTATATAGTCACTGGCATGTTGTAGTATAGCATTCAGGAATTCATTTAGTATCTTGGATGCTAATGCCTGTAACATACCCAGCATGTCCCTTATTGATCTCTGGAAGGTTTCTGTAGCCACTGGTAGTGTTTCCTCCTCAATTTGCCCTTGCTCTCAGTTAAGGACGACAGAGGTTGCAGAGTTCCTGTAGTGTGTCTCTTTTCACCATGTAGCGCTCTACAATTTCTACCTCATACAGACCATGAAATGTTAAATGGGGTCTAAACACCTTTCTGCTTCTTGGCCATCATCTAATAGCAGCAGTAATATAGACATGGGCCTGTTGCAAATACACATGTGTAGAGAAGTTTGCATGGCTGTATTCCAATATGTTTTGGAATTCTCAGGGACAAATCTACACTGAGTTTACACAATTGCTTTATAGCTGGTTGAATGGCCATCTTGGATTGGTTGATTAGCATACAATTCAGCTGTTAATGCTGTAGTTATCATGCCATGAAGTGTACCATGCTTGCACAGCTCTACACTGCAGTAGAGCTGCTTACTGAATATGCAACTGTGCGCTATCGCATGCACATTGTGACGTGGCATTGTTCATAGCTTTAACAGACCATGTAGGCTTTATTGAATCCACACAATAGTGTTTTTAAATGCCATTCTCCCATACAAAGTATAAACGCCAAAAGTTTCAGTTAATATTTTTTGTGTTTTGTGAAACAGGTGGACAATGTTAATAATGTAAACAATTTGCATGCATCTCTAGCACCCACGGGAATTAAAAAAAGCTCTTTGGATAGATGTACAGTGGCACTCAGCACTATCAGATAAGGAGATAAAACAACGGATTGTATTTAGAGCTGTTTGTAGTAAATGAATGTTACTTCAAGGGAGAAAAGCAATGAGTGGTAGTGAGTATTGAACCTTAGAGATTAAAACATTTACACTAATGAGTTTCCTAGATTCAGGACTGCAGTGTTTTTCTAGATTACTGCAAGTTTTATCTAGATGAGGACCATATCAAAAGCAAAATATTGAGACAGTTTGAATTAAATGTCTAGCCACAGGTGTAAATGGGGTGACTATATTGTATGATAGGAAGATGGAGTATCTTTAGATAGTTATTGCTGATGCTAAAAACACATTTTGAGTTTAATCTCAGTTCATGATAAGCTTTTTGGCATATCTGGATTTCAGACGGATATTGAATCAGTATGGGTAGGGGTGTAGCAGCTACCCATGGCTGTAGATGTGTGTGAGGCTCCCTGTAATTCTCCCTGCTACTGCTGTAATGTTAGGAAGTGTATCAACTGTATAATATGTCATTTTTATGATGTGTTATGTTTTTTGATTACTTTTTTTTTTACTGCACATTTGCATGGCACAGGACAGAGCGCAGCAATGCCAAGCTGTGCTCACATATAGACAGCTGGCACCTGGCAGACATCTAAAAAATAGAAACTGGATGTAATTAATTATCATAATTAATTTTTTTTATTTTATTTTTTTTTTTAATTTACATTTGCATGGAGTGAAGCGCAGCAGAGCGGAGCTCATACATACATGGCCAACACCTGCCAGACATCTAAAAATAGAAATTGGATGTAATTCATTATTTATTTATAGGTGTGTTTAAAGAGTGCTTGAGTAATGTGGCACAATGCTCAGCAAAGCTAACAGGTAGCCTAGTAGTACACTATATATGAAGGCATACTAGTTAGCTACATGTGTAGAGTTGCGGTCTTATGTGTATCAGGTTCTGGGTTCAAGTCCATAACAGGCAAAATATGACTGTAAAGAAATTTAATATTTTATGAAATTATTGTGAATTTTGGCACTGCTGCACTCTGCTAACCACTGCTCATTCATGCTAAGCAGTGCATAAACATGCTAATGGCTACCAATGTTTGTGCAGTGCTAAGCCTCTCTAAAACCACGATTTTGTGAGTTATCCCTCTGCTTGGCTTCACTCAGCTGGTTTGCATGCTGCTAAGAGACACTGCCCTTTTTGGAATGTTGCTCAATGACGTGTAAAGGTGGGAAAATAGCCTATGTTAAGCTGAATCGGTGTGAATTCTGCAACAGTCACTGGAGTTCAATCAACTGTTGGTATGGCTGGGGTGTTGGTGAAGGTGTGTGCTTTTGGGCACAGAGGTGGGATATTCAGGATTCCAGGGTCATGGTCGGGCTTTTTGTTAAAAAGCATGAACCCCAGCTGATACAGTGTGGATTCCAGGGCTCAGAGTGTAAGGCAGAGGCGTGGGACCATTTGGCCAGGGAATTCACCAGTGTTACTGGTATCCCCTGCACAAGTGAGCAGTGTCATCACCATTATGATGACCTGAAAAGGAGAAAGAGGGGAACCTTGGACACCTGGGTCCAGGAAGCTCGAGATGGGTGTCCCCCACAAGTATGTAAGTATGTCTTCCTCTGTCTTACCAAATGGAAGCTGAATATCTACAAAACTGGTATGCATAATGGTGTGATTCCCTTCCAACATCTCCAGCTGAGAGGGCTTGTAATGTCGAGTCCCATGCTGGGAACCTGGCCAGGTTGCGTCATTAGTGTGGTAAGTATGAATTTAGTATGCCAACTGTAGTGCAATAAGCAATAAAGAATAAAGCATTTACTGCAATAACGTATACACAAGAAAAAGAGTAGTGCAATAAATGGACAAGTAGAACTGTAGTGCAATAAATGGGCAGTTAGAGTTGTAGAACTGTAGTACAATAAATGAACAATAAGAACTGTATTTCAATATTATTATTTATTTATTATTTATTTTACATTTGCTGACTGGGTTTGTCCAGCTGAGCAGATAGCCCTTGTTCAGTGGAGGCCCAGGGAGAAAACTCCACAAAATACAATAAAATAATTTAAATGAACATAGTAATTACAGACAAAGCAATAACATTTTCAAGTTGGAACAGTAAAAATATAAAACTTATTCACAATGTTAGAGTTGACATTTAGGTTAAGATTTGTGTGGAAAACAGAAAGTGGAATTTGTAAGTACAGTCAAGGTATTTAGAGTTAGTAAGGGTCATTACAGTTAGTAAGGATCATAAAGGTAATATATCTGTAGAAATATCTTTAAGATTGGGTGATAGGTTATTATCTGAATAAAACGAGTAAGAGTGATGAGACATTATTAAAATAAGAGCAGGGTAATCTTCACAGGTGTGGAAGACAGTTTATGTAGGATGGACACAGTGGCATGACCAGCAACTTTTTAAGTAGTCTTTGGTGGCAGATTTAAATTCTTTGACTTGTTTAAGTGATCTAACTTGCAATGGGAGTTTGTTCCAAGAAATGGAGGGGAAGTTGCTGTAGAGGTTTTTACCAATTTTGCCCTTAAGTTTATAGGTTTGCAGTAGGTCTTGGTCTGAGCTACAAAGAGTCCTAGACGGTATGTAGAAGGAGACAAGATGGGACAGAAGGAAGGTTGGTACAAGATAGAGTGGATAATATGAAGCTGTGAGAGGAGAAGCTGGTGAGGTAATTCAAGCTAGTCTAAGTGTTTTAAAGAGAGACAGTGATGTAATCTATAGCTTTGATTTGCAGCAAATCTGGTGACTTTGTTATAGGTTGTTTCTAGCTTAATTTGGAGAGAGGTTTGGAGGCAGTGAGTATCTGAGAGCTATACAGTAGACTTGGTAAAAGATAGGCATGAGACAGGTTGACTTTGGCTTTTTTGGATATGAACTTTTTATTTCTGTATAAGAAACCAAGTTTTTGATGAGTTTTCTTAATACAATTATTATTATGCAAGTCAAATTTCAGTTGGTTGTCTATCATGACCCTTAGAAGTTTTGTGTTGGATTCAACTAAGATTGGTATTTTATTCAGGGACTGGATAGCAAAAGTGGATTTAAGGTGGTTTAGATTTTTGGGAATAAAAATTAAGAGTTTAGTTTTATTAGGATTCAGCATTAGTTGGTTGTTAGAGAGCCAGGTTTCATTACAGTTAAAGGATTTCTGAGTAATAGATTTTAAGTCAGTGAGAGTGTCTGCAATGGTAATGAGTGTAGAGTCATCTGCATACTGGATGAGAGATGACTGAGGACAGGAGATATAGAGTAGATTACAGAGTGATCCTAGCAGTTTATAGGTTTGCAGTAGGTCTTGGTCTGAGCTACAAAGAGTCCTAGATGGTATGTAGAAGGAGACAAGATGGGACAGAAGGAAGGTTGGTACAAGATAGAGTGGATAATATGAAGCTCAGAGTGGTCCTAGCAGCAAGGAACTCAAAAAAGCGACTACCTTCTGGATTTAAGTATCTTTGCTTTTTTTTCACTGGAAATAGCTTCTGTTGCTTACTTTGAACTAGCCTGAACTGTTTTTTTACTGATTACTGCATTTATTTTAAAATCTGCACTTAAAGTTACATTTAGTTGAATTTAATCAAAAGTTTGCTTGTTTGTTTGTTTAATTTAACTGTGGAGGCTGCCCACTAAAGTGTGCTAGCCTGTGTAACTAATTTATCACTGTCTCTGCATTTTCTGTGTGTTTCTACAAAAAAAACAAAAAAACAAAAAAATAATCCTTGTTTTCCCGCCTTCCTCGACTAGTTTAGACCAGTATACAGGCATTGCTGTATTCTGGGCTGTGGTGTAGTTCCTGTGTTGTCCATTACCTTACTTGGATATAAGGAAGTTTCTTTGCTCACCAGTGGGAGTGGGGAGCCTTGAGCAGCCTACCTGTCCTTGGGGGAAGTGACCTCAGCACAAGAAGCTGTAGTAATTGGTTGTTTGGGACCATTCCTAGCTCTTTTGTAGTTCACTGCTTAAAATCCACCTCTGGGCATTTTTTTCTGGCTATGCTGCTCAGACAAGCTCCACGTGGGTTTACAGAGTGGTCCTAGCAGCAAGGAACTCGAAAAAGCGACTACCTTCTGGATTTAAGTATCTTTGCTTTTTTTTCACTGGAAAAAGCTTCTGTTGCTTACTTTGAACTAGCCTGAACTGGTTTTTATTGATTACTGCATTTATTTTAAAATCTGCACTTAAAGTTACATTTAGTCGAATTTAATCGAAAGTTTGCTTGTTTGTTTGTTTAATTTAACTGTGGAGGCTGCCCACTAAAGTGTGCTAGCCTGTGTAACTAATTTATCACTGTCTCTGCATTTTCTGTGTGTTTCTACAAAAAACAAAAAAAATAATCCTTGTTTTCCCGCCTTCCTCGACTAGTTTAGACCAGTATACAGGCATTGCTGTATTCTGGGCTGTGGTGTAGTTCCTGTGTTGTTCATTACCTTACTTGGATAGAAGGAAGTTTCTTTGCTCACCAGTGGGAGTGGGGAGCCTTGAGCAGCCTACCTGTCCTTGGGGGAAGTGACCTCAGCACAAGAAGCTGTAGTAATTGGTTGTTTGGGACCATTCCTAGCTCTTTTGTAGTTCACTGCTTAAAATCCACATTTGCACGGCTTTGCGCGGTCGTGCGCATAGCGCAGCGCCGGTTAAACAAGGTTAAACTTGGTTAAACAAGGTTAAGCTTTTTCTGGCTCTGCCAAGTCTGCTCTTCAATTTTTCCCTTAGAACTGTTCTACTTGCAATCTAAACAGCCTATACTCTATCTGAATAGCTCAGCACTTGCTCCTAAAGCATTTTTTACACAGGTGAAGCACTCTTAAACAAAAGAAAGTACTTCATTCACCTAAATTCTGTTGAGTACCCATTTCCCTATAGGTCCTTTCTGACTCAGTTACACAGCAATCTTTTTCACTATTTCTAGCATGTCGAAGGGTCAGTTGCTGGCGGCCTCTCCTGTTCAGCTGGTGAATCTGGGAATCTTGAGGCAATGTTACAATTGCCTCATGTACACAGACAACCATCTCCTCCTCCCAACAAATACAAATATATGCGAGAGATGCAACTATATAGCCAAACTGGAGGCTGAGCTCTCTCAATTCAGTACTAGCAAGACCAGTCAGGAGGAGAAGGTAACCACGCACACCACAAACCCAGTCTCACATAGAACTATCACAACTGCAAACCAAACACATAAACACACAAAAACGTACTGGAGGCTGATTAAAATCTACCAAAACAAAGAGGCCTCCAAAGCAGACACCCAAGCAACCACCACCTCAAGACATAGCACATGCAACACATAGTTCACAAAGTCAGTGTGCTAAACAGTCACAGCCCTTAAGGCCAAACAACATGCCAGACACACTTGTAATAGGTGACTCCATAGTCAGACACACTGACGTCCCGCTCACCAGACTGAACAAGGAAAAGGTCACAGTAAGCTGCCTGTTCGGAGCTAGAATCTGCCACATAACACAAGCACTCAGGTCACTCCACAGCAAGTACAAATATGACTCAGTCATTGTACATGCCGGTGTGAACGACCTGAGACGTACCTCCCTGGACTACATGAAAAGAGACATAGAGGAGCTCTCTGATTATGTAGCCCAGGCCGGTATGACCCTGACCCTGAGTAGCATCTTACCCTCACCAAGAATGATGCCACAGTACAAAGACAAAATGATCAGTTTTAACAATTGGCTTAATTACTGGTGTCATTCTAAGGGGATCCAATGTCTGTCTGCTTGGGATGACATGCTTGACAAGCCACGCTGCTTACAAGGGATGGCTTGCACCTGTCACCCTGGGCTTCCGGATATTGGCCAAGGCTCTTGCCACCCCCATAGTGCCTTTTTAGGCAAGGCTCAAATGACAAACCTACCTCCCTAGAAAACACAAGTGGAAAAAAACTAAGGGTAATGCTGCTCAATGCCAGAAGTCTAAACCTCAAGATGCACGCCCTCGAAGCCCTCCTCAGTATGGAGAACATCGATGTCTGTGCAGTGACTGAAACCTGGTTCAAGGCTCCTGAGAGCACCCCAGCACTATCAGGTTTTACCTCATATCATGCTTTCCGGCCCCAAAACTTGGACTGAACCACAAAAGGAGGGGGAGTATCCATTTTCATCATTGATACCCACACCTCCAGGTTAGTGGCAACGCACAAAGCATCGGAGACTATCCAGGTGCAACTAACCATAGGCAAAACTGCCTTACAGTTTGTGGCATGCTACAGACCACCCTCCCAAACTCAGGAACCCCACACAGCCTTCCTGAAGACACTGGAGAGTATGAATGTCTCTCCAAATACCATCATTTTGGGAGACTTCAACTACCCAAACATAGACTGGGAACATTACTCAAGCCCCAACACCCTAGCCCAAAGGTTCCTAGAATTCATAAACTCAAATGCAATGGAACAACTAGTCACCATTCCCACAAGAGGAGACAATATACTAGACCTGATCATCACAAACATGGGGACAAAATGCTCCACACCGGAAGTATATCCCTCTTTGGTAAGATCAGACCATAAATTAATCTCACTGGAAATCCACATACTGCCCCCACCCCCTGCACAAAAGACCATAGTGAAGAACTTCTCAAAAGCCAACTTCATACTTCTTAAGACTGAAGTGGTATCCTTCAAGGCCCCTGGGCCAGTGGAAACCACAACCCACACTGCTGAATCCTTTGCAAATGCCTTCTATGGGCACCTTCAAGAATGCATGGATCATGCAATCCCAAATAAAACCAAGACCCATTCCCCAAAGGCAGGCCCAGTCTGGTGGACCCCAGCCATAAACAAACTTTACAACAGGAGGAGGAAGCTACTACATGACAGAGCAAAATCCCTAAAAGGGAAGGCATCTCTGATCAGTACTAGCAAAAACTATGATCACTCATAAAATCATCCAAGGCCAACTTTGAGAGAAAAATCGCAAAAGACACAAAAGACAATCACAAGGCCTTCTTTAGCTATGTTAGAAACCTGGGTGGAAACTCCCAGATATGCTCAGAGTTAGTCCAAAATGACACAAAATACACTGAACCCACTGACATTGCCAACATTCTGGCAGACAGGTTCAGTGCAAATTTCTCCTCCCGCCCCCAAAAGGAGAAATAACTATCCCAGCAGAGTGTAGCCTCCCTAACATCTCAGATGCCCAGGTGAGAGCCGCCCTCTCTAAAGCTAAAAACACAGCATCAATGGGACCGGATAGTGTCCCGGGCTGTGTGCTACATGAACTCCAAGAGGAACTAAACCCACACATAAGGCTGCTGTTTAATCTTAGCCTTACTACAGGATACGTACCCAAAGAGTGGCGTGCGGCAACAGTGGTCCCACTTCACAAAGGCGGTGCTTCTACGGACCCTGGAAATTACCGCCCCATAAGCTTGACGAGCCTGGTCTGCAAAGCTATGGAGAGAATCATTATGGAACTCATAAACAAAGATATTGGGGACCTACAGACATTGGATCCTACCCAATTTGGCTTTGTCAAGGGCAGATCCTGCCTTTTGAACTTGGTCGACTTTTTTGAAACAGTCACTAAGGCCATTGATGAGGGTAAGGCAGTTCACACTGCCTACCTTGACCTTGCAAAAGCCTTTGACACAATACCCCACTCGGGCATCATAGACAAACTCGCCAGCTTAAATGTAAACCCATATGTCACAAGATGGGTTGCAAACTGGCTCAAGGACAGAACCCACAGGGTCAGAGTTGCTGGAGCTATGTCAGACTCTAAGCCAGTCACAAGCGGTGTCCCACAGGGATCAGTCCTGGGACTCCTCTTGCTCGGCATTTATTTTTCCGAGGTACAGGCAAGCATAGGAGGATTGTGGCTGATAAAGTTCGCAGATGACTGCAAACTGGGTGCCATAATTGATACTCCAGCGGACACAAACATCCTTCAGAGAGGCCTCATAGAAACAGATAATTGGTGCGAGAGCCATGGCCTTAAGCTGAACGCCAAAAAATGTATAGTCATACCCTTTGGGAAAAACAAGGTACCGACAAATTACCACATAGGTGGTAATCCATTAAGTACGGAAGAGGTAATCAGGGACCTAGGGACCCAGGTTGACAGTAACCTCTCATTTGACACTCACATTGCCAAAGTGGTTAGGAAGACCTTCTATATTGCCCACCTTATCATGAAGGGTTTCACATCTAGATCAAGAGAGGTCATTGTGCCCCTGTACTCTTCTCTTATCAGGCCAATGATTGAGTACAATGCCCCATTTGGGATGTATCTCACCCGACACCTGCAGCAGTTGGAAAGACCCCAAAAGTTCCTCACCAAGTGGATAAAGGGTCTTAAACATATGTCATATGCTGCCCGACTGAAAAAACTCCAGCTCTATTCAGTCGCATACCGCCTACTCAGAGGTGATCTGTGCCTGACGTACAAGGCCATGTCCAATCCGGAATTAATGGACATGCTCCACCTCAGAAAATCCAAATCCATCAGAGCCACGAGAACAAGAGACTTAAACCTCAACACAGAAATAAATAGGACGTGCTGGAGGGACAGATTCATAACCCAGAGGCTCCCTACACTCTGGAACAGAATCCCAGTCCATATTAGGCAGAGCCCCTTACTGACTCTATTCAAGAGAAATCTCGACGAGTGGATGGGAGATTGTAGGTTTATCCCGGGGGTCATCTCTGTGTCACTACTAGACAGAGGCACAGTAAACTAAATCCTAAAAGGGCGTAGTATTCTCATCCTAAGGGGTGGTGAAAGCCACACACACTCTGGCTAGGCTTATAAATGCCCTAGGGCAAATAGCCTAGTACGAACCTATGAACCTATGAACCTATAAAGATATTGAAGAGTAGTGGACCAAGAACAGATCCTTGGGAAACACCCATTTTGACAGGGAGAGGATGGGAGAGAGAATAGGGCCATTCTACTGATTGTAGTCTATTTGTGAAGTAAGTTCTAAACCAGGCAATGGTAGAGGTGGAGAAGTTAAAGTCAGAGAGTTTATCCAGAAGAAAGGTGTGACAGACTGTATCAAATGCTTTAGAGAGATATAGGAATAAATATGATACTAAATAAATCAATAACAATACCAATAACAGTAAGCAAAATGTTGTTCAGCACGATTATGTTGTCAAAACCATTGCAGTAGAGCTGTATGCAGTAATTGTCTATGGTAGGGTTACTGCATTTAAGTGTAACCCTGTAATAGCTGTAGCCAGCAAATCTAATGGCCTGCACACTGTATTGTTTAACTCATAGTACTGTCCAAGGTTCTCTCCAGGCCAGTATCAGTCACATAATGCTCTCTCTTCCTCAGGTAATAAAGGTATATGGGTAAGGCAGCCCAGTCCATGGGCAGATATTGTGCATGGACTTCACATATATTGCAAACCACTAACAATAAAATGTGTTCACTAGCATTGTTGAATATAAAATACAGCTTATTTAATATGTGCAGTATGGTTGTATTCCATGCATGTGTGTTCTACTGTCACTGGAGTCTAGTATAACACTGTAGTATTACTAGAATGCCAGAGGAATATCATGCAAATTGTATTGCTCAATTCATAGTATAGTTCCAGGTGATCTCTAGACAAGTATCAGTAACTCAATACTCCGCAGTGACTCAGTAGCTTACTCTGTTGAATGCTTTGTATAAAGTATATTTTGCCACACACAGTCCTGGGTTCGAATCCAGTGGTATGTAACACTAAATTTTCATTATCAGTCATGTAATACTCACATTTTCTCTTTCATCAGAAGTACAACACATATATTGGTGAGGTAGCCCAAATTATGAGCAGATATTGTGTTTAGATTTCACAGAATGTTAATATCTATACCAAGAATGTGTTCATCAGCATTGTTAAGTCATAAATAAAGCTGTGTAATCCCAGTATGGCTGTATCCCTTTCATGTCTGTACTACATTGCTGCAGTCAATTACTACATTATTTGCAGATGTTCCCTGCAGTCACAGCTATTGGGTTCTACTCCCATGCCTGCCAACAAAGGCATGATAGCTGTCTAGTTTTCTTACTGTACACAAACATGCCTATCAAGTGTCACAATTTCTCGTAATGTAATTCAAACTGCCTAATCCGTCTGTCACATGATTAGCAGATACATTATTACCTGGAATGCAACATATTACCAAATCCATTTACAGAACACCTGGGTACTTATAAAAGTCCACATTATGTGAAACTGTTCTGTGTAGTGTGTACCTGCATTTTTTATTGCTTGGCCCATACTGACCCATGCTAAGAGCTTGAAAGGTATGCACCTGCTACATCAGCTACAGGAGAACTGTAGTCACTGTACTCAAAACTGACACTACACACCTGTAGAGCATTTGTTATCAGTGTTTTCATGGATATAATCTGCAATGTCAGTAATGGAATGTTTTTCTCTCTCTCCCCACCCCTTAGCTTCATTTATTTATTACTGTTATTTATAATTATGATTTAATATTAACTATTCTGTTAAACTAACTCTATTTTGGAAAAATATGGTTGATTATTGTTATGTTTTATTATGATAATAATAAAACATATTTTGTTAAACTATATTTTGGAAAATGTGGTTGATTATTTTTCTGTATTATTATAATGCAATATTAACATATTTGGTAAAGTAACTGTTTTGTTGGTCCTATGGTTTACTTCATACCGGCATGCTGTTACCATACTGACTGTTATATTTCTTAATGTTGTGTTGCACATAATATACATTAATATGTATTTGGATGCATAAATGTATGTTCAATTCTGTTACTACTAACAATGGCTTGGTTATTACTAACTGTAACTTATTGCTATACCTCATTTACCACAGCATGTCAAGGTAGGCTGGTTCCGGCTGAACCCCTGCCTTGCCTCAACTGGTCATGGCACGAGGTCCAAACACATCTGGGACTCAGACCGGTGGTGCCCCCTCTGCTGCCCCTGCACTACTTGCAGCATCGGGTAGTACCACCCCATAGGATGGGGCCAGGCCTCCCTCTGAGAGCAGCGGCAGAGGGGGTGTTGTCACCCAGGTGGAGCTGCCAGTCTAGGTGCACAGAATAGTCCACCATGGCTATGACCACCACCTGTGCCATATTGAGGGGCAAGCTGGCCATCCTGGTGGGGCAGCCTAACCCTGGTGCCCAGCCTCCAGAACAGCCATCCTCTGGGCAGTGATGGAGCAGTGCTGACAGTCCCATGGGTGGGGACATGAGTCAAGCTGCTGCCATCTGGAGGCACATGGGACTTGGATTCCACAACACCCTCCCTATCCAAGGTATTCACCCCCTTCATGTGTCACAAACTGTCTCTGTCTGCTGCCTTATCTGCCTTGTCTGTTTGCAAATCATCCTCACCTACCCAACTTACCTCCCCCACATGTACCTATGTCCCTTCTCCAAAATTCCACTCTCACCTTGAAAGGAAAATGTGCACCTGTCCCAAAAAAAAAAAGAAATCATCCCACACATAGCTCTACATTTCGCACACATATCCACTGGACACATGTAGTTTGGTCCAACTGGCTTGACAATGCAGTTATGATGTCTTCACCCCTCTCTCTGGGGTTTGAGAATCCAAATTCATCTGCAAATTCTTTCAAAGTACACAGTTGATGCTGTACAAGAAATGGATAGCTATGGTTCTTTCCTACACCCTTCCTGCACATCCCTCCCTGCTTTTCTCTATGTTTTTCACCCTGCTTGCCCCCATTGCACGACTTTCTTATCTGCCCATTTTCCTTTTATTTATATTTTTAGCATGGTGCTGCACGACGAGCCACATTGCGCAGCTTCGTGCAGTTCAGCTAAATAGAGCTATAATGACTATATGTGTTTCTAACATTTTAAGAGACATGTACAAACATAAATACTTCTGCCATGGTTTGAACCTGAGCCCATCACACCTGCAGCACTCTGCATTAACCTGCCACACCACACAACTCTCAGGCGATTCAAACAGAACATAGTAATTGCCAATTACATTCATTACGTGTGTTTCAGTGGAGCTGCGCACCGTGCCACACCATGCAAACTGGAATAAACAGTAAGGGAAAAAAATGGGAGTGTACATTGGGCTCTGGTGCAATAGTGAACCACTAGACAGGCAAAGACATGATAATGGATGTAAATGAGGCATGCAATAGCAGGTTAATATACTCTTTTATCAGCAACATGTAGAAAGTCTCCTGCTAAGACATTCATGGCAAAATACATATTCAGCTGGGACTCTGACGTAGAAATATTCTGTATGACACTTTCCTGATACAGAGCACACCTTTGCAAAACATTACTAGCAGCACACTTCAACAGAGGAGTACTGCACTCCATCAGTTATGTAACTGTTTTTGTGTATAACAGGATGCAGAAAGGAGGATAGAGCTCTGGGGAATATTTATTACAGCACTAAGCCTATCTTAGACCTGGGGTAATGATATCTCATTGATACCCTGCTGTCTTGCACATACAGGGGATGTACAATGTATCCGGTTTGCATTGTCTTTTGTCATTGTGGCACACTGGTGTTGTTGGACTGCCCCTATATAGTGGTCATAATAGCACACTGCCATTTATCTGGTACTGGTCTTATGACATATTATTGGGTGGCTGACCATAGGGCACACACCACAGTTGACCAGAGTGTGGGGTGTATGATCATACAGCTGAATATTTCATGGAACACAGGGAACTACCTCAGTAATGATACTATCGTGGTTGTTTCCACACACATAGTATGTTGTCACACTCTGAAGTATAATATGTGTGAGCAACCAGTAGATACTGCCGGCCATTTTGTTCTAGCTGTATCTGTACATAGTGGACATACATATATTTGATCCTGTAATGTTTTTCCCTTTTGCTGCTTTCAGGACTAATGTATTGTAGATGCCATGCCCCCATCTCAGATGCAGAGAACGAACTAATACATCAAGGACTACGGCAGCATAATCACATCCTCCTATTCAGTGGGAGCATAGCATGGAACAGCGGGCTGCATTATGGGCAGACCTTGTCTGGGATGTGAATGACAATGGCCACCAGGAGAAGACATTTGATCAGTTTCGACACTGCTACAAACATGGTGAATGCTGCACGATGAAAGGCAGCAGATATAGGCAGGGATCTTGCCGTCACTGGTGGAGTGTCTGCAATGGAACAATCACTCATGGACACTGAGGAATTCCTGGTGAACCTAGGGACACATGACATCTCCCAGGCAACCATCACACCATATATGATGGTGGTCGGTGCCACAGTGTCCACAGCAGAGGAGCGTGCAGGTAAGCTTACTGTGATCATCATTGTAATACTGTAGCAGGCATTCTGTCAGGTTGTACATACCTTTACGTGGGAGTCAGGTCTATGGGCTGTGGGGGGAGGGGTTAAGCTTATTTGTACACTCATACTCAGAATTTCAGCAATACATCAAGTAGCACAGAAGCTACTGTACATGTGAGATATACTGTCTGCAGGTATTACCTTGCTGTGCTGCAACATGTGGTGGTACTGAAATTACCTCACCCTCACCTTTTTACAAGTCCGTCAGGAGTTGTCCAAGGACATGGTCCTGCCCCTGGTAAGCTTGATACTGTTTTGTTTTGGAACATATGTATGCTAGTAGGGTTAAGGGCCAGGATAATTCCATATGTACACTTAACATTGTGTGTAACCAGAGTAGAATGTTTGTAAGTGGAGCCACACGCTCCAGGGATCTAAACCTTGTCATCACAATAAACAAAACATGCTGGAGGGATAGGTTCCTGACCCAGAGACTCCCCAGACTCTGGAATAGATTGCCCATACATGTCAAGCAGAGTGCCTCTTTGGCCTTCTTCAAAAGGAACCTTGATGATTGGATGGGAGAAAGGAAATTCACCCCAGGGATCATGTCAGTCGCCCTGTTAGACAGGGGTCCAGGGAAGTAAATAGTGTGGGAAGAAATAGCCAGGGAATTGTTATGGCTAGGCTTGTATAGGCCCTAGGGCTGATAGCCTAATACCAACCTATGAACCTATTGCATACCTAAAAGGTACATTGTACCAGTCAAGTGACACATGATTTACCTGATGTGCTTGTTATAAAGACCTTGAGTAGAATGTATATTTTGTTTCGAGGAAGTCTGCTGTGCATGAAAGTGGAGATGAGATGTGAGACTGGTACCACAGTTGTGGATCCTTATTGTTATGACTCTTTGTGGATTTTCCATCCATAATAGTGCAGGTAGTAATGCACTGCTTTTGTCTTGGTTTCTATACATGAACGGGGTGGGGGGGGGGGTGGGATGTGTTCCCTACACAACAGGATGTTAATGTCTCTTCGGACTCTGATGATGATGGTGGCCACAGTGAGGCACAAGTGGGGATGTCTGGGGCTGAATCTGTCCCAGAGGTTGACATCCCTCTTCTATCCCCATTGTTACCACACAGTCAGTATGCCCACACATACCCAGTCCTTACAGCCCTCAAATATTGGGCAGGCAGAAGGTGAAGACATTGAACAGGCCAGTGTGCCAACTATGGCTTCAGTGAGTGTAGACACTGGCCAAAGCCAGAGAGCTGGTGAGGTCCTACACAGGCAGATTGACAGGGGTGCTCATGAGAGGCCTGCTGTCTGTCCAACAGCTGTTGCATGTGTCACATCATGGGTCACTTGGCACATGTTTTGGACCATCATAGAGGCACAGGCATGTTCTGAATGGAACACCAGACATATGCTTAGGGTTATAGATGAGGCACACCCTGACATCTGTGACTGCCTCCACTGCAAGCAGTGGACAGACAGTGGGCTGAGACAGTGTCTGCCTTGGACTGCACATTGTCTCTGATGGAACGTGTGGTTGGAGTTGGGCATTGAACTCATGGACGTAGGTTAGCAACACCATCTGCTGAGAGTCCATGCAGCTCTGGACAGTTTCGATCACATAATGCCAGTACATCCAGTGCTACAGAGGGGAGTGTACTCTCCACACCATGAAGTGGCAGGCCATGGGCACATGGTCCTGAGTAGTCCTGTGGAGGACACGGTCCCAGCAGATACCAGTCACCATCAGGTACTAGCACTGTGTTTGACCTTGGGCATGGTGGTGCCAGTGCAACTCCTGGCAGAGCCAGTTCCCTTGTTTAGGTCCAGAGATGTTGAACTGTCAACTCTACCATGTGTAGTCCAACGCTGTCCAACATACACACATGTGGGGCTAACACTGAGCTTGACTGTTTACATGCACATACTCACACACCACTGTCACATGCAGGTCACCTACAGACACACACAGCACCTCTGCATGGTCCATCTAAACATTAAGCAGCCCCTGCAAGTACAGCAACTGCATGGCTCCAAAAAAACTCATAGCAATACAAAACACAGGGAAGCCAGCAGACTGTAGCATACAGTATTTAATACAAACTAGCTCAAAAGCATAATATAAAGTAAAAAAGAGGCAAAACAGACCATTTTTGGCTGTAAAATTTACATAGCCTTCATCAGTGCAGTAAAGACATAAGACCTTGCTCCCTTTTTATATGTAACCACAAGGTGAGGCTCTAAATTAATGAATTAATCAACAATCCTAATTTAAGGTACTCATTAAGTCCTGTTGAAAAAAGACCACCCAGTTTAATAATCCATTTATTTTCTTTACTGTTCAAAATTTGATGTCATCCTGGTTTATTTGGCATATTACCAATAATTCTATGTATTACAGTAAAATTAAAAAATGCATTATTGTGTACCTGAGGGTGCTTATATAAAATATTGGTAAGTTTATTGTGCCTAATATCTCTGTAATGTTCAGAAATTCTGAATTTAAGTGGTCTGGACGTTTGTCCCACATAAAACACAGAACAGGTACAGGTAGCCAAATAGATCACCCAGTCCATCTGGCAATTTGCAAAGAAAGGAATATCAAATACTTGACCAGTATTTTTACTACTGAACTGGCCTGTTTTCAAAACCTTACTGCAGTGTGTACAATGACCACAAGGAAAACATCCTTTAAGCTGGTCCCCCATAAGAGTAGTTTGGAAGAAATCACCCTTACATCTCCATCTATGTTTATAGTGACTCAGAAATTATCCCAGATTCCTACCTCTTCTGAAAGAAAAATGACATCTGTCATCCAAAAGATCAGAAAGTTTGGCATCTGCTAAATGGATGTTCCTGTGTCTACAAACACAGTTACATAAAACATCAGTGTTCCTTCCATAGGTGGTGACCAACCAAATGATGGGGTCCTTATCCAGTGTCTTATCCCTATATTTCAAAAGCTCCTGCCTGTCACGCTCAGTCACCCAATGTCTGGCCTCATAAATATTCCCCATTTTGTAGCCTCAATTCCTGAATCTCATGGTTAGATCCTCCTTATAAACCTCATAGGTAGCATCATTTAAAAATATGTGTTTCATAAGTAAGAATTGTGATTTGGAAATATTTCTGCATATGTGTGGAGGATGAAAGCTGGAAGCATGGAGAAGGGAGTTGTATTGGGAGTATTTATGGTACACCTCTGATGTCAATGTATGGTCACTATTCCTAGTTACTAAGACATCTAAAAAGTTGATAGTGTCAATGTTATAATTGACTGTGAATTGTATACCCCATTTGTTATCATTTAAGTACCCAACAAACTCCATAAGATAATTAGAATCAGATCACCATACTAGCCAGCAGTCATCTAGATATCTTCTCCAGATGTCAGTCTCATCTAGATATAGATTATGTATATTGTCATAGTTGTTCCTCGAGGTGGGCCATGAAGAGATCAGCATATATGGGAGCAAAAGAAGCTCCCATGGCCATGCCTTGAATTTGCAAAAAAAATTGTTCTGATACTAGAATAGTTTTTGGTTAGAACATGTTCAGCAAGGCAAATTTAAAAGGTATTAAAGCTGGAATGGTACAATTCTGACTTGTATAACCAATATTCTAATGCTTCCAGGCCTGCCCAATGAGGAATATTGGTATACAATGCAGAGACATCTAGGGTACAGAGTAACCACCCTGGCTCAAGCTGCATCTCAGAAATTACCTTAAGGAATTCTGTAGTATCCTGAATATGAGCCCTAACTTATTTCAGTAGTGGTTTAAGATATTGCGTAAGAAATTGGGAAAGTGGTTCTGTAATCAAGCGATGTGGGTGGCCTCGGTGGTGCAGTGGTTAGTGTTGTCACCTCACAGCAAGAGGTTCTGCGGTTTGATCCTCGGCTGGGGTGCCTTCTGTGTGGAGTCTGCATGTCCTCCCAGAGGTCATGTGAGTTTCCTCTGGGTGCTCCGGTTTCCTCCCAAAGACATGTTGTAGGTGGACTGGGTACTTTAAATTGGCCCTAGGTGTGAGTGCATGTGTGTGTGTGTGCCTTCCGTGGAAGATTAGGCACCAGGCTGGCAACTCAACACTGTAAAACTCTACTGCCAATCATAAGCAAACAGGTGATCCACTGTGGTGACCCCTAACTGGGAAAAGCCAAAAGAAGAAGTTCTGTAATTGAGCCCCTACCTGAGACTATGGGTCTACTGGGGGGATTTTGAAGATTCCTATGGATTTTTGGTAGTAAATAGATGTACTGATTCAATGGATCCAACACTGTGCGATGATATAAAGTGGTATCCGTAATCATTCTCTCGTTCTTGGCTGACATCAAAAACTGATCTATTTGTCTCTTGATATCAGGATTTGGATCCAATGTCATATGTGTATAGTAGCGACCATCAGTAAGCTGTCTCTCAGTTTCTTTATTATATTGGGTCCAATCCTGGACAACTACTCCCCCATCCTTATCTACAGGTAATACAGCCAAATCCTGATTATTTTCCAGTTCATGAACAGACTCCATTTCAATCTTTGAGAGGTTACTAGATTTGGCACAGAACTCCCTTGAGTGAAAATGCAGATCTTTGAGCATACAATTCTGAAACATAAGGACATTGTGATGCATTGGTGGTGTAAAGTTTGATTTGTGGTATCTGAAACCATCCTGCGATTCAGGATTAGATGCTGTCTGGAAAAATAACCTTAAGTTAAGTAATCTACAAAATGAGGTACTATCTTGTGCAAATGTATCCTCAGAGACATAGAAGCCAGGTATAAAATTAAGACCTTTATTCAAAACATTAACTTGGGTGTGTGACAGAGAGGTAGATGAAATATTCAATACATTATTGTTGTTGTCTATTTCTGCACCATCAGTTTCAACAATCATTCCATATTGTCTACCTTTAGAATGTTTCCTACCTCCCCTCCTTTGCCTACACCTAAAGGGACCCGTGTGTTACTTCTTTTAGAGGCAGGGGAATCTGGGCCGTGCTGTACATCAGGCTCCAAACCTGACGAGGTCTCCTCACCTGAGGTGTCATAACTTGATGAGGAAGGTTTCTTTAAAATAGACCTTGGTCGTTTCCTTTTAGTAACCTTTCTATTGGTTTATTCAAACCTGACATGCTTATTGCTGGAAAATGGATGCCCACTCTCATAGTCAGCTAGATCCCTATGAAACTTCATAATTTTTCTGTCGTTCAATTGTTGTTCCAAAATTAAAAGATCCTGACTAAGTTTCTGGAGGCCAGTATTATAGGATTGTTGTCCTTCAAATATTTTAATATCTTCATACATGTGGGTGATTTCCATTATGTCCTTGTCAATAGTTCCCTCATAAACTTATGGAAGATCTTTGTTGAGCCGAAGCCCATTGTTCTGTTAATGTTGTGGTAATGTTAACTAATGGCTGTATATGTACCCTAAGGCCCCTTGGAGAAATGCCTTTGGTTAGGTAAGTCTTAAAGAGCTTTGAGTGCCATACATTGGTCCGTAGTGGCCTCATGCTTTTATTTAGTTTGAGAAATTGTGCCTCACATGTACTATCCAAAAGCAAATCCTCCAACCCATTGTTCTGACTACTTATATTACCAAGACCAAAAATGGCCAGACCGTCCCGGTCTGAGGATAAGGTGGTAAATAAATATGTAGAATAACTACATACTGAAACCGTATCTGTCCCCTATTTGAAAGTTAGATATAGGAAATATATAGGAGAAAATGCTCCAAAAAGAGCAACCAAAACCCTTTGCTTGATCCAAAACAAGTTTCAAAGTAGAATACAAGAAGTATTGTTTCCAAAGATTATTAATATATAAGTTCCAAATGTATCTCTCCCAGCCAAGCTGGCAACTCTACAGCAATGCTATGTTCATATAACTTACCAATTATAATATTAAAACAATTAGTATAATATGAACAATACTAGCCCCTGCTATTGGGCGGTTGTGGTGGTGCAGCGGTTAGCATTGCCACCTCACAGTAAGAGAGTCTCCCGTTCAGTTTTTGGCTGCGGTGCCTTCTGTGTGAAGTCTGCATGTCCTCCCTGTGGTCGTGTGGGTTTCCTCCGGGTGTTCTGGTTTCCTCCCAAAGACATGTTGTAGGTGGATTGGACACTCTAAATTGGCCCTAGGCATGAGTGTGTGCATACGTGTGCCTTCTGTGGAAGGTTGGACGCCGGGCTGGCAACTCAACACCATAAAATTCCACTGCCAATCATGAGTGGACAGGTGATCCACTGTGGTGACCCCTAACTGGGAAAAGCTGAAAGAAGAAGAAGATTAGCCCCTGCTATTCAGTCCCTTGACTGCAAACACCAATTATTCATAAGCAGTGCTAAGTCCATTTATCCATAACTTCCACCTTAAAAGCTAGAATGAACCATAATAGACCTTGCTGTTACTATATATTGGATGCCACATCAGGAGAGAAAGCATTTAGGTCAGTCTGGGATCAATGCAATGGTTCTGCAGAAATAAATATAACCAATATCTAGCTATTCGGTGGGGCCCCGTAGGGTCAGTATTCATATTCACTAAAACCAATAATATAATTGAACCCACCAATGGAAATGTACCTCTTGTCAAGGTTGATTCACTCCTTAGAGTTGTGTAAAATATCTCCTTATTCAGTAGTTGACACACTCCCATAGGGTCGGGATTATTGTTTTGAGAAAACCCCTGTAAGCAACATTATCATACTATCCAAATGGTGTGGCCCAAATCAGTTCCTGATAGGTATAAAAAAATCAACTAATTTATATCCTGAGTGACCTTGACCACTGATTAATGTGCCCTCATACAGTTGAGTTCACTAAGCCCTATACATGAAATTATAGTAATACAAAAAAAGTATAATTTCAACCTATGGAGCTAACAAAAAAACTGTTTCTATTTGAATCATAAAAGAGATTATATTCATTGCAAGAACACAAAATTGATGTGAATTAACTATCTAGGTGGTGTAAAGTTGCATAATATGAAACATATCAAGCCTCACAAAACAAGCTCAAAAATTCAGTGTCCCAAAAGATAGAAACAAAACCCAGAATACTAGGGCTTATATCTAATCTTTGTAGTTCAGCAAAAACTGTTATTATTAATCATGGATTGTTATGCAAGGTGATTGTGAATGCACTGTGTGTCCCTCCCCTATACAGGTAGGCTCACGTCATTGTTCAGTATGCATAACACTATAGTAATATATGGACCGTGAAACCCCAACCCATTGAGCTGACACAAAAATACTCCTGTATTAAATCATATAAAGATGAAATCCCTACAGGCATTCAAAGATTTCCCACATTATTTAAATATATTAACAATTGTCAAGTTTCATGTTTATTAGTTGAAATTGCATATACCCTGCAACCCAGAGCAGATAGTAGCATGCAATGCCCCAAAAACAAACTAAAACAAATAGGACTAGTGTTTTCAAGTCCAATTGAAAGTCCAAAGAGGTTACTATCAATCGTGAACCTTATTGTAAGCTACGGCTTAATAAATCCAATAGGTTCCCTTTCAGAATGTGAAAAATTATTCCAAATCACATTTAAAAAGTTATTCTGGTGGTTATAGCCATATAATTAGTACACAGCACACATCCTCCTATCGGAAATGAACCAAGGCCAATCCAATAAAGCCACATGGATAGGACCAAATGCTCCGAAAGAATGACACAATTAAGTCGGCCCAATGTCACAAAAATAAGTCAAAATAAATCCCTAGTAATGGCAAGCCTATGGTATTGTTGTACATTCAAATTGCAAAAGTGTTTAGTCACCCACAGTACTCATGGTACATAATGGTTCCAAATGCTTAGTATTCAAACACCCAGTATGATTAGACAGCCAGAACTCTGTAGTTACTCCAATCACTGAATATAAATATCCACTTGATAAAATATTAGTAATAACATTTCAGAAAATTAACTGGATGCATCCAGTGTTCCAAAAAATTCACCAGGCCCTTCCGTTAACATGACCCGATGTCAGGCATACAAGAAAACAGTTCAAACACACAGGAAGGCTGAGGGACTTGCTTGCATCTGCTCCAATGACCGTAAAAAACAAAATTAAATGAATATATTCACCAATTGTGGGGAAGAAGGTCCCAGATCACAAAACAATATGCCTCACTAGTGGTATTAAACTTGAATATATCCTCATAAGGTTGAGCTGTGCCTGATGCACAGCACGCCACAGGCCAACAGCAGAGGAAAGCAGGTGAACTAAAAGTTAAGCAGCCCCTGCAAGTACGGCAACTGCATGGTTCTAAAAAATTCATAGCAATACAAAACACAGGG
This sequence comes from Protopterus annectens, assembly GCF_019279795.1. Taxonomy (NCBI): domain Eukaryota; kingdom Metazoa; phylum Chordata; order Ceratodontiformes; family Protopteridae; genus Protopterus; species Protopterus annectens. The sequence goes on from NC_056735.1 coordinate 1,017,887,215, forward strand.
AAGCCTGTAGACTGTAGCATTGAATATTTAATACAAAATAGCTCAAAAGCATAATATAAAGTAAAAAAGAGACAACACAGATCAGTTTTGGCTGTAAAATTTACATAGCCATCATCAGTGCAGTAAAGACATAAGACTTTGCTCTCTTTTTATATGTAACCGCTAGGTGAGGCTCTAAATTAATGAACTGGGGGGTCTTTTTTCACAAGGACTTAATGAGTACCTTTAATTAGGACTGTTGATTAATTCATTAATTTAGAGCTTCACCTAGTGGTTACATATAAAAAGAGAGCAATGTCTTATGTTTTTACTGCATTGATGAAGGCTATGTAAATTTTACAGCTGAAACCAGCCTGTTTTGTCTCTTTTTTACTTTATGTTATGCTTTTGAGCTAATTTGGATTAAATACTGAATGCTACAGTCTGATGGCTTCCCTGTGTTTTGTATTGCTATGGTCCATCTCACTGACTCCCCTTCCTAATTCGCACACATGCTGTCAATGGTTTGAGCCAACCTAGGCCTCCAGCACCCCTACACATCACCCTGTGCAAGTGATGATACCTATGCCACATCCCTGTCATCCTTCCCATTGATGCAGGGGAATGAAACTATATGTCTGATGCACAGGGTGACTATATTACTTGACATGTACTTGAATAATGCAGTATTGTTTTGACATGCCACTTGTAGTGGTCACCAACATATACTCTATGCTGGCATGTGTCATGAGTAAGCAACATACTTTTGTGGACCTTATGTTGTATGATGTACTGGCGGTATTGTTATACAATGACAGGTATGTCAGTGACCTGTGTATTTTTCTGTTTCAGAAGTCTGAGGGTATAACCTTTGGACACATGGCAGCAGTGAAGTGGCACAGCATGGCATGGCAGCACAGCAGAAATATGACTTCAGCAAGGTACAGCAGTATACGTGCATGACTTCATAGATTCACATCTGTATGACAGTCTACCAAGGAAAATGGTGGTGGTCAGTGTACTCATGCATTCATAATTTGTGATAAGGTCTGCTACAGGACAAAGTGTGATCTTGCTGGAGTGCATATGCTGCCTATCTGTAGGGAGCATAGTAGATGGATGACTCACTGTAAGGACATTAACCTACTATATGATGTTAGTACTACATGCTTGTGGGAGACATTTGTCTTGCAGACATAAGCACAGCCTTGAAACAGACCCTGCCTAATGGTACACAGAGCACCTCAGTGCACCTCAGCACATGCCATCTGTTTGACTGACTTGATGGTCATCATCTCACCACATGGCATCTGCATGAGTCCGTCTTGGACTGGGGCAATATGTGCTGGTCCTGTACCGAGGGGTATACAGATATCTCTGATTGTGAGGGCTGTATGGCCATTATTCTATTTAAGTTCACATGTCTTATGGCTCCATAACATGATGTAAACTGCTGTCACAGCCTCACACACAAACATGGTCACATTCAGGCTAGAACCACTTCCACTCACTGCATACAGTACACGGAAAGGCACACACATACTTCAAGTGGGCTGTATGCAGATTAGTACACTTACCTATGTACTGGTACACACTACAGATCACAGTACCCAATGCACACAATGCAACTCATGTCTGCTAGTACTATCAGTTTAGAACATATAATGCTTGTTGATATCAGCAAGCCTTGTTGTGGTCAGTCATTTGGGGGGGGGCACATCACCTACTACAAATAAAATGATGCAAAACCCTAACTATGTCTAAGTTACAAAGGTTATCATACACATGCCATTTGGATATACACATGCACCATGTCAGGCAGAGTGCGATTAAAACCCCTTATCTAGGCTTATACACTATAGATCACAGTACTTATTACATGCACCATGGCTTATGTCTGATGCTACACTGTCAGCTGGTAGTCTTAAGGTGTCTGACATCATCAGGCGTTGTAGAATAAGACAGTTTGGAAGCCAGCAGCAAGTTATGGGCCCAAAAATTGCATGACCATAGCTGCTGAATAGTCCATTAGTGCATGCCTGTTGTTTTGCATGGGTATATACACCAAGTGCACACATCCACACCAAGTTTGCTATAGTGAGATTAGAACCCCTCCCTATTGAGGCTTATATACTATAGATCACAGTACTTATCGCATAAACCATGGCTTACATCTACTACTATACTGTCAGCTGGTAGTCTTAAGGTGGCTGACATCATCAGGCTTTGTAGAAGAAGGTAGTTTGGAAGCTAGCAGCAAGGTACAGGCCCAAAAAGTGCATAACCATTGCTGCTGCCTGGATAGCCCATGAGGGCATGACTGTTGTTTTGCAGGGGTATATTTGAATGCACACACACCAAGTGGGCTGCAGTAAGATTAGAACCCCTGCCTATCTAGGCTTATACACTAGAGATCACAGCACATTTCACATGCACCACAGATTATGCCTGTTATATATGCATTTGCAAGCACAGTACTTGTGCATTACACAAACTAGGCTTGAGCTGAACAGCATCTGTTGCCTGCAGAGTGACATTGGTTTGTACTGTTATCAGCATCTAGTAGCCTAGCAGTGAGATAACTGTTGTTATCCTAGCTATGTGTGAACAGTTACCAGTTTGTCCATATGCGGCTGCTAGCAGTTAGATAGGTGACACTGTGGACAGGGACAATATGCCCTGTCCATACATGCATTGACACCATTATACATTACACATTACACCACCTGCTCACCTGTGCCTTTCTACATGGTGACATCAGGCTGGCATAGGGGTCTATAGGTAAGTGGGTTATGTACTGTTGTGGCCTTAGTTTGGATCCTTTGAGCAACATTATGGCTGTGTGATAGTGCAGTTTACTCACCATTATTAGGATATGTCGGACAATGCAGATATCCACACACATATTTCTGTATATAACAGGGATGTATATATAAATGTAGCTGTGTATATGTGTGTGTGTGTGTGTGTGTGTGTGTGTGTGTGTGTGTGTGTGTGTGTGTGTGTGTGTGTGTGTGTGTGTTTGTGTGTGTGTATGATATGTATATGTGTTCTGTAGATATATGACGGGAGTCTATGTATCATTTTAATATATATAATTTTATATATTTATTTGACAATACATAGTGATAGATATACTATGCATGTGAGAGACAGCTACTGACAGATACATATGTGTACGTATGTGTCTGGATGTGTAGACATTTACACATAATAGGTCATTTCAATTAAGGGCGAACAGAATTGTGCTCATTTGTCATTTCAATTAAGGGCAAACAGAATTGTGCTCATTTTTACTAAGTGTACAGGCATGCCCAGTGGGACTATCCATACTTATAATGTGACATCAGGCCACACGTACCTGTATCCCAGTCAGGGATTTTGTATGTTACAGACATTAACATCCACCCCTGTTTCTGCAGTACTGCACTTCACTCAAAATGTCCACAGCATTCCCCAGCTGTCTGCTGTACATAATATGTGTGTGAGGTTGGTAATGTTACACCACCAACAGACTAACAGTCTGCATACCTCTCAACTGTCCAGATTTTCACAGAATGTCCAGAGTTTTGTCTCATATGTTTGGTCTGTTCCTCACACATTTGTGGATTTCTGGTGCTTTATTCAATGTTGATATCAATACATTCCACTAACTGCAGACACACAATTGTTTGTTAGACTTCATATCCATCGGAATATATGTACCACTGCAACACCTTTACTTCCAGCAAGGTTTATGTGACCATTATTTAAAATCTGTCCCTATGTTTGGGCCTTTTTCTCCCAATCTTTCTGTCTTCATCTAGATTTATTGCACTAAGAGGTTGGGACATATGACATTCTGTAAAAACACCAACACACTACTACCTCACATACAAAAGATGTGAGTAATTCCAGATTACAACCATCAATACCATCACCCATGCTAGCTTCCCTAGGCCACTGAGCCCCACAGGTTGCTAGACAGAGTGGGGTCATCAATCACACATCCAGCAGTATACATATGTACATTGTTATCCTCAGTGAAGTGAGACATACACTGTATAACTATCTATGTTACAGCCCTGAGATTGCCTGGTCCACTGCTACACCATAGCTGATATTCTTTTAAAGTGGTTATATGGCTAAACCGCTGTATTGGGGGTGGGGGAACAATAGCACATGATCAGCGTTGGTAGGTAGTAGTCCTAATATCATGTGCGCCCACTGTTTAACATCTCCCTTGCCTGATGTTGTGAATATTCCAGCCATTAGACCAAGTGAAAATTAAGGAATTGGATTGGATATCAGTTGTCCCATGTGGATGTTAACTCTAAACAAAAAGCCAACTATATTTTCTTGCATAACAGCATCAGATCCATGCATATGGTATCTTATTATAGTAATGTTTACAATTAATGTGTAGGTTAGACACTTACCTTGAGAATGCAGCATTTGGCAGATCTGATATTCAGGGCTGACTCTGTGTGATGCAAGTGGTGGACAGCCAATACATGGATAGGTACAGGTTGTGTGGCCTCCTGGCATCAGCTATTTTATTATATGTATGTGAGTGGGAGTAAAGGTGTCAGTCTCTGGGGCCCTAGGTTGACAGTGAATGTGCTATTTGTTGTCTCTTAGCCAAGGCCAGTGTGTGCTGGGCATGTCTATATCTGCCTACAGGGATATAATCAAGGGACTCCTCCGCCAAGTCCTCTTATGAGTGTGGCTGTTGTGACGTAGGCACTGGTGAGGAGCTGTATATCCCTTCCCATTGCTGAACTTGCTGCAGCTGCTTCCACAGGATCATATTGTGTAGCATGGCACATACTGTGAACATATATGCACATGTGGCTGGAGAGTACTGCAGGGCTCCATCAGATATACTGAGGCACCAGAACTGTGATTTCAGCAACAAAAAAAACACACACTCTATGATGTTCCTAGTTTGTGCTTGTGCATCATTATAGCATTCTTCCATGGGTGTGTGTGCATTTCTGATGGGTGTCATCATCCATGGTTTCAGTGTGTAGCCAGCATTCACCACTAAATTGCTGTGTGAGATGTCACCCCTAACAAACATCTGGTACAGCTGTGATGCATGCCAGATATAGTCGTGATAGTTGCCAGGGCTGCCAGCACACACATTCATGAAAATGCCATGGGCATTGCATATGACTTGGCAGTTGATGGAGTGGTACCCTTTGTGGCTGATGTTGATTCTACTCTCCTCACCAAGTGGTGCCTTGATGTTTACATGAGTGCAATCTATGGCACCAAGTACATCAGGGTAGTGTACTACATATTAGAAGTGCTGCATATTGCTGGCCCTCACCTCAGGGGTGAGGGAAAAATATATGTGCTCACTGCCATGTGGTAGCATGGCATCCAGGAACTGGTGGAGTACCCTGGATGCTGATGCCTGTGAGACCCCCATCATGACCTCAGTTGGTCTTTGGAAGGTACCTGTGGCTATTATCCTAAGGGCTACACATACCTTTGTTTCCACTGGGATGGATTCCCCTCTGTTGGCTCTGGGCCTGAGTTGAGGGTGGCAGATCTCAGTGAGTTCTTGTAGTATCAAAACAGAAGTAAGAAGAACCTTGTCCACCATGGCTAGATAAAAATGCTTTATTTAAAATACCAAAATGTAAGCGCTTTCACAGTCTCTATGACTGTTTCCACAGACAACTTTAAACAACTAAAGCACATTCTTTATACAGTTAAAAATCAATTAACAAGTAATGTATAGCAATTAGGGCATTTAAAGTGTCCCTTACACTTTGCTGCTAAAAACATCTAATACTTAATTTACAACCTTGTTTATTAAAAAACTTTTAAAAAAAATGTACTCACATTTGTCTACACATTTTAAAGTGCTGTGCATATGTGTGATAGAGACATCATTAATGGAAAGGAGAACAGTGCATTGGCCAAGCATGTTGAGGCAGAAAGGAGAGACCATACTTTCAAATTCTTTGTTCTAGAGGTTATCAGAGAAGGGATGAGAAGAGGTGATGTGAGAAATAAGACTGAAGCAGCTGAGCAGAAGTGGATCATTAAACTTAATGCAGATACACCACCAGGTATAAATAAAGCAGTATCATTGAAACCATTCTTAAAAGCTAGAGCACTCAGACATTAACACACATATGCACAGCACTTTAAAATGTGTAGATAAATGCGAATACATTTTTTAAAAAAGATTTTTAACAAACAAGGTTGTAAATTAAGTATTATACAATGCAATGTCTGAAAAGCCGATAAACGTGCATGCTGATTGGCTAATCCAACCAGCGTGCACATAGTAAATCAAAAAGAAATAACAGAACAAGTCTGGTCACTAAGGTATCATGCTGCGGCGATAGCAAATCTTTTAACACAACACAGTAAAGCTAAACAACTCACAAGTACACCCAATCAGACGAAAGTCACTAATTCCCCTACTACATTCCTCAGTCCCTCGCCGTGAACAGTAATTAAGTAAACTGTCATGCAGTCACAAATACACCACACACACACTACATAACCACCAGTTTAAAAAAAAAATAGCACAATAAAAGCAAGCATTCTAATAAAACCATTCATACAGCTGTATTCCCTGCAATACCTATACACAAATAACAACTCCAAAAATCTATACGCTAAAAGTAAACACAGCACACCCCCTCGTAAAGTCAGAACAGACACACCATACCTAACTTCCACTACCACCATATACCTTCTAAAAGCGTATACCACATCACCATCTAGTGGCTAATTAATAAAACTACATTATATTTAAAAAAAATTAATGTGCATTAAAACTGGACCAGATTTCTAACATACCTACAAGTAATAAAACATAACTACACGTTATAAAGTTCTACACTGCTTAAACTATATTTTACCCAGCACCACCTAGCCCTTTTGATAACATCCCTTCAAAAACCTGCATGAGCCCTCTTAAACAGAGACACTACAAACTCAGACAGGAAAAACCACCAAAACGAAAGGCACTATAGATAGAAATTAATAAAAAAGAAATGGAAGTAAACTTTGAACTAATAAGTGACAGTGAAATAGAAGAAATATTTAAGAACATACCAGAAACCACGATGAAACCATCAACAAGCAAGGAAGTTCTCCAACCACAAGAACAGAAAGTACTACAGCATAACATGTCCCATAGAAAAGACAACAGTGTGACAAGCCATACACTTCAGAAAGGTAAAAAAAAACATTAAAAGCCTATTCCACTCAGAAACCTAACAAAAGACATGCAGAAAAAAACTTAAAGAAATAGAAGCACTAGAATTAGAAAAAGAAGAATCAATTACAAGAAAACAAACACAGTGGGCTATAAACATATTTCAAAACTGGCAAAAACAAAAAAAAACTACAACATAGACTTCCACACTATTATACCAGAAAACTTAAACACAATACTTAGAGAATTCTATGCTACAGTACGAAACACAAAAGGAGAAGAATACATAATAAGTGCATTTATATCCTTACGTGCAGGACTTAACAGATATATAAACAACCCACTATTAAATAGAAACATTAACATAATAACAGATATAAGTCTAACAAATGCAAATAACGTATTTAAGTCAGTAATTAAAATTTACAGAAGACAAGGAAAAGATACAGCAGAACACCACCACCCACTCACAATACAAGAAATAACACAAATGAGAAACAGCCAAGTACTTTCCGCAAACACAGTAGACGGACTCGTAAGAAAAGTATGGTTTGATATACAGCTACACTTCGCACGACGTGGGAATGAAGGAGTATGATACCTCACAGAAGACAGTTTTATAATAAACAAAGATACAGATGGCACAGAATACATAACAAAAAATTTTAACGAACATACAAAAAAACACAAAGAGCATGATGATGTTACAAAACATTTGCTAAGAGGATTCATGTTCGAAAACTGCACAGACCCTCTATGTCCTGTAAAAAGTTTTAAAAAATACTTACAAAAAAGGCCACCTAATACAAAACAACTGTTTCTCCACCCAAAAAAAACATCCACAACATGTACTTGACAAAATGGAAACATGGTACACAACACAACCGATGGGAATAAATTATCTTGCAAACATGTTACCACAAATCTGCAAACAAGTAAACTATCAAAGAGATACACAAACCACTCCTTAAGAGCAACAGCAGTAAAATTACTGTCACAATCATGGATAGAAGCATGACAAATAATGAGTGTGACAGGACATAAAAGTGAAACATCACTACAATCGTATTATCAACCATCAGTAGATGAATTTAAAACATGGGGAAAAATAATATCTGGAACACAAGAAACACCAAAAAAATCCAATACATGAAGACAATATCAATAATACAACAGACAACGGACCAAGAAAAAAAAATGAAAGTCCATAACACAGAACATCTATACCTGGAAAATGAATCAGAAAAAACACAAGACAAACAACAGATTATAAACTATGGAACAATAAGTATCGACAACATAGAAACCCAACAAAATAAGTAAGTAAAGTCTAAATTTATACTAAAACCATTTCTCATTACAGGTACTACACTAACAAGAACTCAAGCCAACATATGAGCATAGACAACCATCAAGTCAGAACCAATACAGAAATATAAAAGAAACTAAAACATGAAGACATATCAAAAGCTTTAAAACTATGAAGACATACCAAAAACTTTACAACTATATCTACTTATATAATTATTTCCTAACATTTCTTGAAAAATTAAAAAATAACTTGTATTTAAATTAAAACAAAAATAAACAATAAACACAAATTGAAAGTGTGGACTATTTTATGTCACAAAAAGTGGAAGAATACAAAAGAAAGCAAACAAAAACCTAAATAACAACAACACAAAGATAATACAAAAACTAACACCATTGTATAATAGCAATAATCCAAGGCTGGGTGTGGGTAATGCTGGATTTACCTACGATTGGCTTTGTTTGGTCACTCGGGCTTTGCCCTTGTGACCAAACCACGCCAATCATGGGTAAATCCAGCATTACCCACACCCAGCCATGGGTTATTGCTATCTCATACAATGACCTACCATTAATATTTTAAAATGTGCACACTGATTAGTCAGCGTGCACGTTGTAAATCAGACTTATACTAATGGAAAAAGGTCCGGTTGTCTGGACTTTTTCCATTAGTATAAGTCTTTTTTTACAGCAATGGAGAACGCAAGATCTCCGTTGCTTTTTACACACTGTCTCGCTATGTTAAAGGAGTTTAACATAGCGAGACAGCTTTAAAAGAAATAATGGAGATCTTCCTTTCTCCATTGCATTTTTTAAAGCTGTCTCACTATGTTAAACTCCTTTAACATAGCAAGACACTTTGTAAAAATCAACAGAGATCTTGCTTTCTCCGTTGCTTTTTTTAAAGCTGTCTCGCTATGTTAAATGGGTTTAACATAGCGAGACAGCTTTAAAAAAAACAATAGAGATTCTCCGTTGCTTTTTTTAAAGCTGTCTCACTATGTTAAACACCTTTAATATAGCGATACAGTTTGTAAAAAGCAACAGAGATCTTGCTTTCTCCGTTGATTCCACCCACAGTTCTGATGTACTGCGCGCATGCGCAGTACATCAGAACTGCCACAGAATACCAGACAGCTGCGGAAGGGCAGCAAGAAGGCATTATACAATGCCATTATTTAAGAAAAGTAATTATTTTTTTTCTTAAATAATGTCATTGTATAATAGCAATAACTCACTTCTGTGTGTGGGTAATGCTGGATTTACCCACGGTTGTCTTTGTTTGGCCATTCGGGCTCCGCCCTCATGACCAAACCACACCAACTCTGGGTAAATCCAGCATTACCCACACCCAGGCATGGGTTATTGCCATATTAGATGTTTTGTAGTAGCAAAGGGTAAGAGACACTTTAAATGCCCTAATTGCTATAAATTACTTGTAAATTGATTAACTGCATAAAGAATGTGCTTTAGTTGATTAAAGTTGTCTGAGGAAGCAGTCATAGAGACTGCGAAAGCACTTATGTTTTGGTATTTTAAATAAAGCATTTGTATCCAGCTGTGGTGGACAAGGTTCTATTTACTTCTGTTTTGGTGCTCTGCTTCTTTTGGAGCCTGTCCTTTATCCAGAACACTTGCTGTTTGGTATTTCAGTTCTTGTAGTATGTCCCTGCCCACTCTGTAGCACTCTACAATCTTCAGCTTATGTAGATCCTGGAAGATAACCCTGGGCCTGAACACTCTTTTCTTTCTCTGCCTAGGCCTGTTGTCAGCAGCAGCAGCATTGGGTTCAGCATCTATCACATACAGATATAGCAGACCTGCAGCAGCCCCTAGCATTCTTCCAGTTAAAATTCCCAAGTCTGTACTCCAGGGGTACAGAGTATGGAGGAAACTCAGATTGTATGGTGTACGCATACTTTATAGTTCTCTACTGTTGGTGCTGCCTGCATGATTGACTACCTATAATGCATTGTACCTGCCTAATATATGATTGACATCATTTAATGGCCCTAGTTTAAGTTAAGCAAGGATCAACACTAATTAATACATCATTGGCTTTTTATATACTCTGAGCACTGCGGCGCACCATACAAATGCATACCTGTAGGTAAACTCTGCTTAGCAGTCAGTGCACACCCCCACCCCAAACTTGTATGCTCAGCATGGCAGTGTGCCGCGCAAGCAGAAGTTAGTGGACACACCGTCTCCTGATGTCAGCTACCTCCTCTGTGGACACCAACATTGTTCTCTGCCTACACTGAGGGGATCTGCAGACACGATTACCCCATTATGCTATTTAGCAACTACACCTCATTTGCATAAGGATCTGTGCTCGCAACCTGGATACTATATGCTTCCAAGCCCTACCACATTAGCAATTGCACCAATGCACCATTGCAGATAATGCATGCAGGGTCCTGTAACATGTTTCTGTCTCATGATATTAATAGTTGATTTTTCCACCTTTTTTTTTCACAAGGCATGTTTGTGCACTGCAGCATGCCACACAAACATGCCAAGATTATTAAAATAAATTTATGTTAAAATATTTACTGTAGCTTTTGAAACACACAGAGGTTAGTTTTGCTCATATCTGTTTGTGTTATGCCATTTCTGTCTATCTACCTACATTTTTACAGCCCCTTTTGTCTGTCTACAATCCTGTACATGGAATTTTTCTGTGTACCCTATGAACACTAACACGGGGTCTGCAGGGTTGCCTATATGCTTGCTGGATCACTCTACGTGCCTCATTTGCATGAGATTCACCTGCTAATGAGGTGATTTGCATGCCACGGAAATTTCCATGTTGGCACATTCATGTACGCTGCTCAGCAGCTCTTACTGAATCTAAAAATATTTGCAGCCATATTAGCAGGGTAATAGGTGTAAAAATGTTACAGTGGCATATGAAATATCATCAAGATTACCAGAAGCCTAAAATATAGCAAGTCTTAAAAGTTGTGTTATATGAAAACATTTGCTACATTTTTAGTTAGAGGATAGAATTTGTGTTAACAATTAGTACTTAGTTAAGTATGCAGTATAATTACATAATGTATAAATTGTAAATGTTATCAGTAATGTGTTCATTTGCTTTTAACAATTAGTACTTAGTTAAGTATGCAGTACATTTACTGATAATCTTTATGGTTTATGCATTATGTAATGTGTTAATTTTGTACAAATAGTTTAAGCCTTCTTTGTAGGCAGTTAAGGCAGTATTCATGTTACAGTTTTAGGAAATGAAATGCTTATTTGGATCTATGAAGTAAATGGATTTTAATTTTTCATTTCAATTTCTTTTAGTATTTCTTAGAAGAGACTTAGGGAGGAATTCAATAAAGCTTACATAGAGCGATTCTCCATGTCGGTATAGTGGCATGACCCCAGTATGGAACATGGCCACCGAGTGATCCAGTAAAGAAGTGGGAGGAGCATGTATGAGTGTGCGGACATGGTAGTGTGTGCGGAATGCAAATCACCCCATAAGCTGGTAAAATCCATGCAAATGAGGTTGATTTGCAATCCAAGAAGCAGAAAGGCACCCATGTAGGTGCTGTGTTGGTGTGAGAAATGTATGCGGATAGAAACCATGTATTAGACTTTAAAAAAAAAATTAAACAGGAATTGTAAAAGCCCCCCAAAAAAGGGTGGATATGCACTATAGGCGTGCAACTGGCCAAAACTATGGCTAGTGAGTCCAGAAAGCAATGCAAATCATTAAAGAATATTCATTTTTTTTAATACGTATATTACATTTGCGTCGCACACAGCGATGTGCAAACATGTCATTATGGCAAAAAAAAAAAATGAAAATTAGACATTTTATAAATATTGCATTATAGTTCCCAGCATGCAGACTCTTACAATGGCAGGTGTCAGTGGTTGCTATGGAAGCAGGCCCTGGAGAAGGGAAGTATCCAGGGTATACTCAATTAGCTGTATGTAAATAAGCTGGGGTTACTGAATAGCAAAAAAAAGGGTTACAGTGTTCGCAGATACAACCCATGGTAGGGCTAGAACCATGTAGGTAGTAGTGCAACAGATAGCAGACATCAAAATGGGGTGTGCTATGCTATGTGCAAGCAGATTGGAGCTCAGTGGTGCATGTTTGCACTCAGCTAAGCACAGCTAAGTGGGGGGGCATGTCTGTTGCTGCTGATCTGTGTTTAGCCCCGAGACATGTGTTTAACTGGTTTAAGAAATGCTGAGTGTGCCTGTGCTTGGGGGAATATCAAAAATGCTGAGCACTGTATACCCTAGCGCCACAGGTTTCTACAGCGTGTCGCACTGCTTAGAAGTGAAAAAATGAGGAAAAAAAAAAGAAAAGATAATAGCATGGGAAAGCCAATCAGACAGAAATGACTGATAAGCCCTGTTCAACAGACACTGGCCCATTCAAACCCCCAATGCTATACCTATCAGGTGGAATGCAGCATAATGAGCCAATCACACATGCTGCATCTGCAGCACAGCACTATAAAGTATGCATACAACCTACAATCTGATTTTCCCCCATACTCTGCACCATTGGAGTACACACTTGGAAATTTTAACCAACAAAATGCTAGGGGCTGCTGCTTCTATGCTACATCTGTATGCGGTTGAAGCTGAGGTCAATGATGATGCTAATGCTGACAATAGACCCAGACTGAGAAGGAGAAGAGTGTTCCGACCCAGGGTAACCTTCCAGGGGATACATGAGCTGGAGAATGTAAAGCACTACAGGGTGGATAGGGGCATACTACAAGAACTCACTGAGGTCTGCCATTCTCAACAATGACCCAGAGCAACAGAGGGTAAACCATCCCAGAGGAAACAAAGTTATGTGCAGCCCTTAGAATATTAGCTACAAGTGCTTTTCAAAGACGAACTGGGGACATAATGGGGGTCTCACAGGCATCTGCATCCAGCGGACTTCATCATTTCCTGGATATCATGCAAGCACATGCCAGTGAGCACATTTATTTACCCCACACCCCTGAGGACAGGGTCAGCAATATGCTTCTCTTCCACCATGTAGCACACTACCCTAAGGTACTGGGTGCCATAAACTGCACACATGTGCACATCAAAGCACCACCCGATGAAGAGGGTAGGGTCTACGTCAATTGCAAGGGGTATCACTCCATCAGCTGCCATGTCATGTGCAATGTCCAGGCATTATCATGAATGTGTGTGCTGGCAGCCTTGACAGCAATCATGACCACCATATCTGGCATGCCTCACAGCTGTACCAAACATATCCTGGGGGGACATCCCATATGGCCATCTATTGGGGGATGCTGGCTACACACTGGAACCATGGATGGTGACA
>NC_056735.1:1017905995-1018185995 GCF_019279795.1 Protopterus annectens
GCCTGAATCTGAATCAACAAAACCTGCCAGACAGACAAGTTTGTCTCTCAGAGGCTGCCCTGTCTCAGGAATGCACTTCCCATACATGTCAAACAGAGTACCATGCAGACCCTCATCAAGTGGAACTGTGATGAGTGGATGGGATACCGTGTATCTGTCCCAGGGGTTCCACCTGTGTCCCTCAATGTCAGGGGCAACAGGTGGTGAAAAATGATTCTGTTGAGGATAAACTAATGGCTAGGTTTGTTAGAGACCCAGGGCCATTACTGTAGTTACCTTCTAGGATCCTATGAACCTATGATCCTACTAAACTCCCAGGTGACATGTATCAAGAATAGCATGCTGTGTCAAGGGTATGCATGCAAGCTTACACTGTCTGCCCCCATTGTCCCTGACACACTGCCCTACACATATGCACCTAGTTAACCGTGCACATTTACAGCTGTACCTTGGCGACGTCACATTCCTGCATTGCCACCATGCCATTCTATGCTGCTGTATTGGCAGCAGTTCTCGATGGCATAGACACACAGACACCCATAACAGAAACAGAAAAGGTCTGAGAGACAATGGGCAGTCAGCAATACTAACACCAAAGCACCATCATGGAACAAAAGTACATAAACTGTGATCCGTACTCATGACACATGTCAGCAGACACCACTTTACAGGGCATAACACTACTGCACTACTAATTGTTAGTAACTGTACTATAGTCACCCTGTGCATCAGACACATATTAGCATGTCCCTCCATCGATGGCATAGATGACAGGAATGTGGCACAGGTATCCTCACATGTACAAGATATAGTGTGGGGTTGCCAGAGGCCTAGGCTGTGCCACACAATGAAAATTGTGTGTGTGTGCGTGTATGTGTGTGTGTGTGTGTGTGTGTGTGTGTGTGTGTGTGTGTGTGTGTGTGTGTGTGTGTGTGTGTGTGTGTGTGTGTCTTGAGGGGTACTTGTCAGCTGGGCCATGGAGAGGAGCTGTGTGTGTTTGATGGTGACCTGCATGTGACAGTGATATGTGAGCGTGTGTGTGTACACAGTCAAGGCACGTGCTAGCCCTACACAAGGGTATGTTGGATGGCTGTGGCCTGTACAAAACAGGATATACAGGTCACCATCTCAAGCCATGAACATGGGAACTGGTCTTGCCAGGAGTGGCACTGGCACCACCATGCCCAGGATCAGATGAGGTACTACTTGCTGATGGTGACTGGTGTCTGCTGGGTTAGTGTCCCTCACAGGATCACCCAGGACCATGTGCTCATGGCCTGCCACATTGTGGTGTGTACAGCACCCCCCTTTGGTAGTGCTGGTGGTACTGCCACTATGGGAGTATGACTGTGCATGGCCACGTGGGCTCTCAGCTCATGTTGTTGCTGACCTATGTCCATATATCTGATGCACTACTCCCACCACATTTCCAGCACATACATTGCACGGTTAAGGATTGACAATGTCTCACCCCACCATCTATCCACTACATTGGTGAAATGATGTAGGGCATTACCAATGCCATGGATGGAGTCACGGATGCCAGGCAGTGATGCACCCATGATCCTGAATATCTCTCTGGTGTTGCATTCAGAACATGCCCGCGCCTCCAGGATGGACTGAAACATGTGTTGGGTGACACATGCTGTGACACATCTGACAGATGGTGGATGGCCAGCAGTCATCCTTTGAGCAACCCTGTTAATCTGCCTGTGTGGGACCTCACCAGATCCATGGCAATGGGTACTGTCCACAGTCACATATGCCATAGTCACCACACTCTCCTGTTCGATGCCACCACCCTCAGACTATCCAATATCTGTGGGTGCAGGGGACTGGGTATGTGTGGGCATACTGACTGTGTGCAGGGACATTGGGGAGGAAGTGGGATGTCAACACATGGGACAGATTCAGCCCTCAACACCACCATCTGTGCCTCACTATGGCTACCATCATCACCAGAGTCTGATGAGACATTGACCTCAGGTTATGAGGTGGACATACTACAAACCCCATGGTCACCTGTGAGGAAGAAGACAACATGACTACATTACTTCCTGCACTATTATGTCAGCTGCTCCACAAACACATATACACACACACACACACACACACACACACACACACACACACACACACACACACACACACACACACACACACACACATACCTACAGGTGAGGTGCCACAACTGCATTGGAAGCTGTGCCACCCACCTCCACGACATATGGTGTGATGGATCTTTGTGAACTGGTGGCTGGACCCAGGTTTGCCAGGAGCTCCTCTGCAGCTGAGAGTGGTTGTAGTGTTACAGGTACTCCAACAGGGCCAGCACAGTCCCTGGCCACAGCTGTGGCCCTTTGCCGTGCATTATTTATCATGTCTGTAGCACAGTGTCAGACCTGCTCATAGATCCTTTGCTGTTGCCCAACATGATTCACTGATGTCACAAGGTCTGACCACAGTGCAGAGCATTGTTGCTGATTATGGTGACTCCTTCACAGCAGGATCTGGTGATAGAGTCTCAGTCCGTTGAGTATGGCAGCATTCTCCGCTTCTGAAAATGGTGGGTTCCTTCATCAGTACATCACTCCTGAAAGACAAAAAGAGAAGAACACATCACAGGACCACATACATTGCTCTCCATTATGTATTCACCCTGCACATGCACATTTGACAGCACTATCCTCCACCAACTCCCACATCATACCCCACCATCCATCACCACAGTATGTATGTGGTTACAGCAACATAGTGCCAATACATCATGCATTGTCTTCCTGATCTTGCTATTTCCTGCTACTTGGTACATGTTCTCTTAGGTATTCCACTGCATTTTACTGTTGCACCAATTACTGCTTGTGTATAGCCTGTCAATATTGTATGCAGTGGTGTCAGCCTCCTACCGTTTTAAGCACCTGGGCTGTAGGACCACCTCTTAGGTCTCTCTGGCCTTTGTCCCTCAGAGTCTGGAATATATAGCTGCACAATGTCCTACAGTTTCCCCTGGCAGTCTTGTTGACATGGGCATCCTGGCACAATGTAGCAACTACCTCATGTACACAGATAGCCATCTAAAACACTACCAAACAACACAATTTGTGAGAGATAAAATTACATTAGAAACCTACAATCCATGCTTTCTCCCTGTTAAGGCCACATATCTGGCACTGAACAGGGTATCAACACAATCAGCACACCTCACACACCACCCACACCTACACAACACACACCCTCATATGCATAGGTCCTCAACATACCCATCCACTAACAAAGGAGACCTCTGAGGCAAAAACATACATGATCTCCACAGCCCTCCACTGCACATACTATGCATAGCCGCACACCTTTGTCCCACAGCCATGAAGGTGTCACCATAAATAAAACATATTAGTTATAGGAGACTCCATTGTGAAACACACAGATGTGCCTCTCACCAGGCTCTATATGGGACAGGTTAGAGTTACTAGTCTGCAAGGTGCCAGAATCTGCCATATCACATATGCACTGCTGTCTCTCAACAAAAGGTACTGTCATGAGTGTGTCACAGTTCATGCTGGCATGCCTGACCTGACACGTACCTCTCTGGACAGTATGCAGTGCAACATGATTGAACATGCTGATTATGTGTCCCAGGCAGGTATGTCCCTAGCCTTATGCAGCATTCCGCTGTCACCCAAATTGATGCTGAAATTCAGTCAGGAAATGATTGACCTTAACAATTGGCTTGTTATCCTGTGCCATTTCAGGGGGATCCAGTACCTGTGAGCCTGGGATGATATGATCAACAGACCACGGTGCTTTCCAGAGATGGCCTCCAACTGTCTCAGCTGGCCTTCATTCATCTGGCAATGGTTCTTGCCACCCCCATAATGCTTTTTTTTAGGAGACGTGGTGAGATTAACACTACCAACATACAACTGTCAACACATCACACATTGAAGGCCATTATGCTAAACTCTAGGAGTCTAAACATGAATCTGTGCTCATTGCAAGCATTCATAACCCTGGAAAATGCTGACAACTGTACAGTCACAGAAACATGGTTCAAAGCTGCAGAGAGCACTCCATACTTACATGATCACCCATCCTATCATACAGTCAGACCCCAAAGTATGGGCGCTAAAGCCATGGGACATGTGGTTTCACTATATATGAAAGGCATACACACTTCAGGTAGTACAGCCAGTAAGATGCACAGAGAACACTGCACGGGCAGTTCACCATTGCCAAGACAGCTATGCAAATCATAGCTAGTTACTGGCCCCAACATGTGACCAGGAAGTCCATTTTTGCCTATATGGACCTGATCAACTGTATCAGGATTCAGGTTTGTACCATGATCCTGGGTTACTTGAAATACCCAAACATGCATTGGAAGATGTGCTCATGCCAGCGCACAAATGCCCAGAGATCCAGCAACAGTGGAAATGCAAACACCTCAAAGCATCTAGGTGCTACCCCCACACAAGGTGAAGGTCTGTTGGAGTTGATATTAGACAAAATGGGTAACCACTGCACCATCTAGACAGTGTCATCCTCCGTGGTCAAAGCAACCATAATGTGGTCACATTTGCAGTCACCATCTCCCACAATACCCATCTAGCTAGGGTCAGACATACATAAAACTCCAAAGTTGAATACAGCCTCCTGAGGGGTGGAATACACAGCTTTGCAGCCCCCACCTCCTCTGTAGGAACTGGCGCCAATATCCAGAAATACACAAAAGTGCTATACGCGCATTTGTGTAGATGCATGGAGTCAGGCATACCTGACAGGACTACATCATCCTCTGCAAGGATACATCTGTCTGGTGGACATCTGCCAATAAATAGCATCTATAACAGGGATGACATACTGCTGTCTGAGACAAAGTAGGAGCAGGTGCCCATTTGACGCAATGTCACCTTAACCTGAACTAGCAAATGGGATCACTACTGGAATCCTGCAAAGCAAACCCCGAGCCCACATTGGCAACATCTACTACAGACAATCATCCCCTCTTCTTCACATATGTCTGCAACATCAAATGAATCACTCAGCTTTTCTCAGTAGTGGTGGTCAAGGTCACCAAATATACAAGTCCTGTAGGTACAGCACATGTGATGCTTGACAGATTCAGTGTAGGCTTCAACCCCTGTCCCCTCATCAGCACATCAGGACATCTCCAGTACCTCCCCCCTTCCCCTTATATGTAGGGAACAGTCACTACTGCCACCTCAAAATCATGCTATACAGCCACCATGGGAGCCTATCACATCACAGTATGCATCCTATATGACCCCAAGCATGACCTTAGAGCACCATAAGGCACTGTATTCCACCAAGGCCTGACTAAAGCCTTTGTCCCAGCTGAGTGGAGAACACCCACTGTCACCCCTTTGCACTAAGGTGGGGGCATCCACCAATCCAGCACATTATAGACCCATCAATCTAAGTAGGCTGATCTGCAAGGCCATGGCACAGTCTGCAGTGAACTTCATTAACAAGGACATTGACGACATCCACACACTCCATCATGCACAGTTAGGCTTTGTCAAGGTGGGGATTATGTCTGTTACAGTTGGTTGACCTTTTTGACGCAGTCACCAAAGCCATGGCTGGGGGGGGTGACAGTGCACACTGCCTACCTTGACCTGGCCAAAGACTTTGACAGTATTCCCCACTTAGCAATAATAGATATAAGGTCCCACCTAGGCATCAGTCCATATGTCACCAGATGGGTAGCACACTGGTGCAGTGACTGGACCCACCTAGTCCACATAGGGAAATACCCCCAAGTGGTAGACCCATAACTAGTGGTGTAACCTGGTGTTCTGTGTTTGGGCCTCCGTTATGTGTGATGTACTCTTCTGAGGTGCAAGGCACAGCCATTTGGCTATGGCTGACCATGTTTTCAGATGACTGCATGCTGGCTGCTGTCGCTGGATTCCCTAGTGATGAGGCCATCTAGAAGGGGTTGGGAGTGTGGCCTAATGGTTAAGGTGTTTGCCTTACAAACACAAGGTGCAGGGTTTGAGTCTCACAAGGGATAATTGGCTAGGCTTAAAATGGCTCGCGAGGGCAGTTAGCTTAGTACTAACCTATGAACCTATGAACCTAAGTGGGTCTCACACAGACACATGACTAGTGCCAGAAACATGGCCTCAGGCTGCATACCATGACATGCAGCATGATCCCCTTTGGGGAGAGTGATGTTCCCACATATTATCACAGTACTAACAACATCCTAAGCACATAGACAAGAGGGTTATATGCACACAGGTTGATGTCAACATGACATTTGTCCCCCATGTTGCTTCCATTGTAAGGACAACCTTCTACATGGCCCACCTCATACATAATGGTATGTCATCCAGGGATATGGGGGTCACAACATCCCTGTATTCCTCTCTAATAAGGACCATTATTGAGTATACTGCCCCTGTGGTCATTTACCTCGCAAAGCACATGCAGCAGCTGTGGAGGTCACATAGGTTCCCCAGCAGGGAATACCAGGGCCTCACACATTTACCATACACAGATTAGCCCATCCCTCTACTCAGTTTCATACAGACTCCTCAGAGGTGAATTCTGTCTGGCATACAAGGTGATCATGGACCCCACCTTGATGGGACTGCTGCACAACCAAATGTCAGGCTCCACTCTATTCACACACACACACACACACACACACACACACACACACACACACACACACACACACACACACACACACACCCTCAACCTGGTGTGACATCAACAAGACTTGGAGGGTCACTTGTGTGCTCCACACACTCACTCAGCTGTGGAATGGACACCTTCTCCACATCAGCCAGGGTAGCTATTTACACCTTTTGAAGTGAGACCTGCATAACTGGACGGTTAACCAGATATACATACTTGGGATACCACTTGTGTCCCTGTTGGACTGGGGCATCAGGTGCTGACTTGCATACGCATAGACTAAACTCTGGGCTAGGCTTATGAGGCCCAGGGCCAATGGCCTAGTAACCTCGTATGATCCCAGGTATTCCAGTTCTGGTCCATGTGTTGTCACAGACTGTGGTGTTATATGTCCACACCCATCACTGCCATCAATTGCTGTGTGTCACCTGTGGGCAACATCTCAGTACCATCTCATGCAGCCACCATCCAACAAATAGGTGAGTGGTACTACAAGTGTATGGGGACATTCCAGCAACATCTGTGCTACACAATTACAGACAGCACTGCAACGGTGGTGTAGGTTATCTTCCTTATAGGTGTCTGACATCTGCAGTACACAGATATTTGCAAAATGTGTACATGTGCCTGATATATGTGGACCCTCAGCCAGACAAATTGGGATGTCTGGAAAACAGTTGGACAATAGGTATGGGTTGCTCACAGACTGTGGAGAATCTGGCTGCCACACACCAGTCCCCTCAGAGAACAGTTATGGTACATTAATAGCTGGTACTGCATTTATTCCCTTACATTGTATGCTTGATATGTACACTCTGCTACTGAGGCAGAGCCTGTGTCTCCCCGGTACATCTGGCTATTACCTGCTGTCCTGTTTCCAGGGTGTCAACAGGTATGCTAGCCATAGCTCTCAGGCAATGAGATAAAGGTGTGGAGTACATAGTGACCTAGCCAGAGTATGTCAGGAACAGTCAGGGAC
Organism: Protopterus annectens; assembly: GCF_019279795.1. Classification (NCBI taxonomy): domain Eukaryota; kingdom Metazoa; phylum Chordata; order Ceratodontiformes; family Protopteridae; genus Protopterus; species Protopterus annectens. The sequence continues at coordinate 1,017,913,641 of NC_056735.1, forward strand.
ACTTGAACAATGTGTGAACTATGCCTGTGTGATATTCACAGACTGAGAGGAGCTGACTGACAGTACATCATGTGACATGCCAGTTGTATCCACCAGTACTTACTGTCACTATTGTGTAATACACAATTCAGTGGCATTCATACATTAGCTCACCATTGCTGGGGGACTCAGGAGCCAGAGCTGTGATCTATGTCATAGCAGACACAGACAAAAGGGGAGACTGTAGGTGCTGGACAGCTGAGTAACAGCAACATGTCATTCCAAGTTATGTTCTACAGACACCACTATTGTAATCCCTATTTCCCGTGGCTGCACCCCCCCCCCATCTGTTTCCCATTACACAGGGAATTCCATTACATTCCTGGTATAGTGCTGTACTGCTTTGTGTGCAGAAATCCAGTGGTATATTCCTTGGATAGTGCATTCTGCCTTCATAAAGAAAGTTACAGACCTATTTACCATAGACCACAGCTTGCCTTTTGTAGGTAATGCTCATGAAGAGGTGATTGCCTTTGCAGAAGTCTGTGACTCACACTTGCTAACTGCATCCAGAACAGCTGGGTTGCATTTTCATTAGCCAATGGCATGGCAGCACAGTGCTATAATTAAGGTATGCATGTAGGCCTTGACCCTTTTCCTGGCCTGTGAAGAGGAAATTATTGAGGTCTGGTGACTACAGCATCACAGAGGGTAAGAAGAAATACTGTCCACTGTTTGGAATGATGTGGTATAGCCACAGTTTTGTATGCTATGTTTGGCCATTGTTAACAGACTTTCTGATTCTGTGGCAAGTTACTGTTTAACTATGTGTGTTGGTTCAGTAAGGAGACAGACAGATGTGAGTGTCATACATCATTTTTATCTGAATTTGGATGCTGCTGCAGTTGCCGCTGGTCTATCAGCTGTATATGGTTGTTGGGGAAGACTGTGACATATGTCCCTGTCACTTGACCCTTCCCCCATTATATGCATGGGTGTTGTGTGGATGCCCTGTTCTAGGTGTTTGGGAGGAATGGTAGGTCTGTAGCAGGTAGCTGAACATACTGCTGCATGCGTTGCAGGCTGCAGCTGCTGCATTCTAGCCAGGAGTCATACTGGGGATTGTGAATACATTAGGGGACAACAAGCTGTATGTGTCAGTGAGGGAGCAGTGTTAGCTCTGTTGTCACAGCATAGCCAGGGTGAAGGTACCTATAGCAATCAAGGTGAGGTATGTGCCTCTGGTACATATGTTAAGTAGTAATATCATCCAGAGAGTGGTAGGCAACATTTAGGACACCTATTCATATTTGTGACATGTGTCCCACCCTACAGGCCTTTGAAGTACTAATGTGGGTGGCAATGACTGCGTTAGCAGCAATCTGTTCTGCTATACATTGCAGGGCTCAGTTGTTTGTATGTTGTATTGACAAGCATGTACTTGCTGTGCAATGGACTGGACTGTAGGCCAGGACTGTGGGTGTCCAAATATCACACATGCCAGGAATGTAACAGATATAGCTACTGACTCATTATTATGGCAGGTGTAGTTGCAAGACCTATGTGCATGCATACAATGTGTTACACAGGATTCCCATAGAGATGTGTGTTCAGATGGGTATGCCGTGTGACACTGACCTGTCTGTCATGATTTTGTAACCTCAATCTTCACTGACTTGCCAGTAGTTCAGGACACAGAATAGGGTTTATGAAAATCATGCCATAAGTAGGTGGCACAAGTGTGGACATTCTGCAAAAGTACATGCAGTTGTCAGCTCTACCTGATATTGTAGGCCTCCCGCACATCCATCAACATGTATTTGGGCGGGTACTGGTTCAGTGTCTGCATCACAGGCCCAAGTATGCTGTCATTTATCCCATTATATGTAGGAGTAGTGTTTCACTGGCAATCAGGATATGTTTATAGGAACAGCATTGCTGTGTCAGAACTGAGTAGCCTAGTGGGGGCAATAACTATGCTGTAGTTGACAGGATCCTTATTTCAAAACATGGCAAGTGTCATTTTTTTTTTGCTGATGTGCATCACTGGAATTCATGATATATTTATAGAAACAGCAACCATTCCTCAAAGCTAAGTGGCCTAGCGGGCAAATATACTATGTTATAGTTGAGAGGTTCCTGGGTTCAAGCCTTGACATGGGTGACTGATATGCAGAAGAGATGATTAAAGCAATTTTTAGTTGTTGTGTGTCACATCACTTAGCTCTGCTTAATCATCATCATCATCAGCTCCCTTTTTCCCATTTTTTTCTACATGGGGTCGGGATATTGTGTTAACTGTCACCAACTCACTTGATTCAGTGCCACACTCCTGCCGTCTTCAACAGTCATGCCTGACTGTCGCAGATCTTTTTCATATAATCCATCCACCCTCTTTGCTGGATGTCCTCACTTCCTCTTATCTTCTTCCTGTCTGTCCCAAATCTTCCTCACCAGATTGGCTTCTGATTTTCTACACATGTGCCTAAACCACCGTAATCAGTTCTTTTTTATCTTTTCTGCAATTGGAGCTACTTTGGCTTCTGCTGTTATGTCCTCATTTCTTCATCTGTCCCACAGTGTGCATCCTACCACCTTTCTCAGGCACTTCATTTCCATCACCTCTAGCTTCTTCAACTGTTCTGCCCTTATTGTCCAGGTTTCTGTACCATACAGTAGTACTGGTCGCATCACTGTCTTGTACACCTTACTTTTCAGCTTCTTTGCAATTCTTCTGTCACAGACTACACCTGATATTCTATGCCAGTTGGCTGCAGCCCCTCTAATTCAAGCTTTGAACTCTTCATTCAGACTACCCTTCTCCTCAACCACCCCACCCAGATACTTGAAGCTGTTTACCTGTTCCACTATCATCCCTTCTATCTCTATTCTCAGCTTCTTCTGATTTCCCCAATTTGCTGCTATTACCACCATCTTATCTGTGCTTAATTTCATCCCATGTGTTTTCAGATTTGCATTCCATTCTCCTGTCCTTTGCTGAAGTTCTAGCTCAGAGTCTGCATGTACTGCCACATCATCTGCATACAGCAGCTTTGTTGATTTGTCCCCTACAGCCTGTTTACTAATGTAGTCCATCACAAGTAAGAACAGCAGTGGGGTCAGAGCTAAACCCTGGTGTACACCCACTCCCACTGGAAACCCCTCTGTGAGGCCAAGCACACCTCGTAAGTGAGTCACTGGGTCCTTGTACATAGCCACCACTAATCCTACTAATGTTTCTGGAACTTCAAACCAACACAGTACTGCCCAGATTAGCTTTCTTGGGACCTTGTCATATGCTTTCTCCAAGACTAGGAATGCCCAGTTGGACTCTCTCCTCATCTATAGCTTCTTCTCAAGTATCTGTCTCAGTGCAAACATTGGGTTAATTGTGCTGCATCCTGATCTGAAACTGAACTGTTCATCTCCCATATTACATTCTACTACTCTGCATATCCATTTATCAAGCACTCTCCCCAGAACTTCGATGCAATATGGTAGGAGTTTGATGCCTCTGTACTGCCCACAGTTGTGGATGTCCCCTTTGTTCTTGTACACTGGCACGTGTATGCTTATTCTCCACTCATCTGGGATATGCCTTTCTCTCCACATTGCTATTAGCACCCTCAGGATACATTTCTCCCCTATCTCTCCCACCATCTTTATCATATCTGCTGTGACCTCATCTGTGCCGGCTGCTTTCCCTGACTTCATTTTCCTTAGTGCTGTTCTTACTTCTTCTAGGGTGGGCTCCTCTTCTTCTCTCATCGTAGGCTATTTCTGGAGCAGTACAGCTTCTGCAAGGTTTTCTTCATTCAGAAGATGCTGAAAATACTCCTTCCATCTGCCTTTGATGAGGTTGTTGCTGGCATCCATTATGAAGGGTGTCTGACTATCTTCTTTATCTTTCTGTCTTTGCCTTGCAACCTGATATAGTTTCTTTGTGCCTCTTACCGAGTCACTTTCCAGAAGTTGGTAGAGTGCCTTTGGTGCCCTATTCCTTGCTATTACAACTTCTTTCTTAGCTTCTTTGTTAGCCAACCGGTAGTCCTTCCTAGCCTGGTCAGTCTTTTCTATCTCTCACTTCTTCCTGCACTCCTTGTTTCTTTTGATGACTTCCTGGACTTCTGCATTCCACCACCAGCTTTAATAATGTATCTTATTTCCATACCCGGCTCAGCCACATATCTTTTCTGTAGTCCTAACACATGCTGTTATTAAGTGCTGCCATTCTTCTTCAACTCCACCTATTTCCTCCTTTTCTGGGAGTGCTAGAGCCATGGGTAATTCCTTTAACTGCTGTACTTTCTCTCCAGTCAACTTCCAGGTCTTCAGCCTGGTCTCTGTTGACATTAGAGCTTTCTCTGACCACTGCTTGCAGCTGATTGTGGCAACTAGTGGTTTATGCTGTGAGCTGTTTCACTGAGGATGACTTTGCAATCATGCAATCTACCCCAGTCCTGTCCTTACTAGGAGGAAGTCTACCTGAGTTGCATGTTGGCTACTCTTGTATGTGATCTTGTGACTCTCTCTCTCTTTTTGATCCACGTGTTGGCTATTATTAAGCCATTTGCCAGACAGAAGTCTGGAATGGCTTCTCCTTCTTTATTCCTGTTGCCCCACCCATGTGGACCGAGGCAGTCCTCATATCCTGTTCTGTCTGTCCCAATATGTGCATTCATTTCACCATTATCAACACCAATTCATGTTGTCCTGCTTTATCTAGTAGGTCCTGCAACTTCTGCTTCTGTCTGAATGCACTCTTTTCCTCACTATCACAACACTGCTGCTGTGGGGCATAGGCTGAGATTATGAATACTGCCCTATCATTACACTGAAGTCTGATTGCCAGGAATCTGTCATTAATTCTGATTATATCCCTCACTGCCTTCTGAAGCCTCTCTCTCACCACAATTTCTACACCATTTCTAGCCTGTATCCCACCTGAGTAGTAATGTCTGGATCTCAAGTCAAGTGGCTTTGCTGTACTGCCCTTCCACCACTTAGCTCTGCTTAAACCTGCACCAATTTTAAAAAAAGAAAAGAAAAAAAAGATGATAGGAAAGTGGCGAAATAGGGGAAAGAAGGGGGGAAAACTATGTGAAAAGCAGGTAGGGATGTGCAGGATGGTTGTAGGAAAGTACCATAGTTCTCCATTTCTTCTACAGCAACAGCTGTGCAGGTTGCAGACAATTTGGAATTTGCAGCCTCAGAAGGCATCATAAATGTGTTGATTGTTGCATGTAATGATTAAAGTGTGTCCAGTGGACATGGGTGCAAAATACAGAGATATGTATGTGGTGATATTTTCCTTGTGATAAAGATGGCCATTTTTTTTAAGGAGAGAGTGGAATGTTGGGGAAGGGATATAGGTACATTCTGGGAGGTAAGTTGGGTAGGAGAGGTAGCATTTGCAAACAGACAAAACAGAGAAGACAGCAGACAGGGGCAGTGTATGACCCATGGGGGGTATACACCTTGGATGAGGAGGGTGTTGTGGAATCAGAGAACCAACTGCCCCCAGATGGCAGCAGTTGAACTGAGACCCCACCCATGGGCAGTTACCACTATTCCTTTGGAGCCCTGAAGATGACTGTGCTGGGGTCTGGGTGCCGGAACTGGCCTGCCCCTCCAGGTGCACCAGTTTGCCCTCAGTCTGCTGCAGTCAATTGTCCAAATTACAGTGGACAATTCTGGGTTCCATCCCTGGGAGCTGTTATTGGGTGGTCACTCCTTCTCCACACCCAATCTCAGGGGGGACAGGTCCCATCCCCAGAGGTGGTTCCACCCATGGGAGGTGCAGGACCAGTAGAGAGGGCAGCTCCAGGTTGGGTCCCAGACTTGCTGGAGCATGGTCCTTGGCCAGTTGAGGTGGGGTAGGTGGATCCGCAGGAACCGGCCTACCCACATGTGCTATGGTGATGAGGTTTTTTCAATGTGTATAGGTTAGTCATGTACAGCACATTTAAACATTAGTTATAACAGCATGTAAGGGTGTTCCAATTAACCCAGAATGATAATATTGCATAGCATACAGGAAAAAATAATAAATTGAATAACAGTCAGCATTGCAACAGCATGCCAGTAACAGTTACAGCAAAAGGCCAACAACATTGGTATTTCAATAAGGTATGTTAGTATGCAACCATTGTAATATATAACAATAATAAAACACAAGGTCCAACACTAGGTTTTGAGAACAACATATGTGAAACTGAAACCATACCCGTTGTATAACAATAATAATTTGTGATGCAGATAAGGGGTGGGGGGAGAGAGAGGCATTCCATTAACAACAGTAGAGGCTATACTGTTTGCAACAGTACTGTTCTATACTCTACAGATCTGCCCTGGCTTGATGTATACGAGTATCCTATAGCTTTTGTAGCATGTACATACCTCTGAAGCTATCCATATGGGACAGTATGGGCCAAGCTGTAACACTTACAGGTACAAAACTACAGGGGACAATTGCATGTCAGGGGAACATATATGACTATGAAGGGGTACTGTGCACTGTTGCTGTGTGAGTGTGCTACTGACATATTTCAACTGGATATTATATCTGTGTCCAAGAGTTTTGACAACAGTGGTCACTATCCATGACAGTGTGACACTTGAGAGACATGTGTTATGCACAGCACGGACAGTTTACCCTTATCCTGCCATCCTTGGCAGGCATGGCGTTAGACTCTCAGCAAACATTCACAGATGCGCCAGGCATACAGCTGTGCCAACAATAAATCATTTTATTTGTCTAATTAACTAGGAATTGTAGTGTGGAATAGGAATAGTAGTAGTGGAACTTTGAATTTTGGCAGTATGACTGGTATAAGGAGAGAGCTAGCTGATATGATGGACAGAAGGAAGGTTGGTATATTGTGTGTGCAAGAGACCAGATGGAAGGGTAGTAAGGCTAGGTGTATCGGAGGTGGGTTAAAATTTTTTATCATGGTGTGGATGGGAGGAGAAATGGTGTAGGCATTATCTTGAAGGAACAGTATGCTAAGAGTGTTTTGGAGGTGAAAAGAGTGTTGGATAGAGTGATGTTTATGAAGTTGGAAATTGATGGTGTAATGATGAATGTTGTTAGTGCATATGCTTCACAAGTTGGATGTGCAATGGATGAGAAAGAAAAATGTTGGAGTGAATTGGATGAAGTGGTGATGACTGTACCCAAGGGTGAGAGAGTGGTGATTGGAGCAGATTTCAATGGGCATGTTGGTGAAGGGAACAGAGGGGATGAAGAAGTGATGGGTAGGTATGGTGTTAAACAAAGGAATGCAGAAGGTCAGATGGTAGTGGATTTTGCAAAAAGGATGGACATGGCTGTGGTGAATACGTATTTTAACAAGAGGGAGGAGCATAGGGTGACATATAAGAGTGGAGGAAGATGCGCACAGGTGGAGTATATCTTATGTAGGAGGGCCAGTTTGAAGGAGATTGGAGACTGTAAAGTGGTGACCGGAGAAAGTGTAGTTAGGCAGCATAGGATGGTGGTTTGTAGGATGACATTGGTGATCAAGAAGAGGAGGAGGAGTGTGAGAGCAGCACCAAGGATCAAATGGTGGAAACTGAAAAAGGGTAATTGTGAGGTGGAGTTCAGGGATGAGTTAAGGCAGGCACTGGGTGGCAGTGAAGAGTTACCAAATAGCTGGTTAACTACAGCAGAGCTAGTAAGGGAGACGGCTAGAAAGGTGCTTGGTATCACATCTGGACAGAGGAAGGATGACAAGGAGACATGATGGTGGAATGAGGAAGTACAGGAGAGTATACAGAGAAAAAGGTTGGCAAAGAAGAAGTGGGATTGTCAGAGAGATGAAGAAAGTAGACAGGAGTATAAGGAGATGAGGTGAATGGCAAAGAGAGAGGTGGCATAGGCTAAGGATAAGGCAAATGAAGAGTTGCATGAAAGGTTGGACACTAAGGAGGAAGAAAAGGACCTGTACCGATTGGCTTGACAGAGGGACCGAGCTAGGAAAGATGTACAGCAGGTAAAGGTGATAAAGGATAATGAGGGAAACATACTCACAAGTGAGGAGAGGGTGTTGAGGAGATGGAAAGAGCACTTTGAGGGGTTGATGAATGAAGAGAATGAGAGGGAGAGAAGGTTGGATGATGCAGGGATAGTGAATCATGAAGTACAATGGATTAGCAAGGAGGAAGTAAGGATAGCTTTGAAGAGGATGAAGAATGGAAAGGCTGTTGGTCCAGATGACATACCTGTGGAAGCATGGAGGTGTGTAGGTGAAATGGCAGTGGAGTTTTTAACTAGATTGTTTAATTAAATATTGGAAAGTGAGAGGATGCCTAAGGAATGGAGAAAAAGTGTTTTGGTACCGATTTTTAAGAATAAGGGTGATGTGCAGAGCTGTAGTAACCACAGAGGGATTAAATTGATCAGTCACAGCATGAAGTTATGGGAAAGAGTAGTGGAAGCAAGGTTAAGAAGGGACGTGATGATTAGTGATCAGCAGTATGGTTTCATGCCGGGAAAGAGCACTACAGATGTGATCTTTGCTCTGAGAGTGTTGATGGAGAAGTACAGAGAATGTCAGAAGGAGTTGCAATGTGTTTTTGTAGACTTAGAGAAAGCATATGACAGGGTGCCTAGAGAGGAGTTGTGGTATTGTATGAGGAAGTCAGGAGTGTCAGAGAAGTATGTAAGAGTGGTACAGGATATATACGAGGGTAGTGTAACAGCGGTGAGGTCTGCGGTGGGAGTGATGGATGCGTTTAAGGTGGAGGTAGGGTTACATCAAGGATCAGTTCTGAGCCCTTTCTTATTTGCAATGGTGATGGACAGGTTGACAGACGAGATCAGACAGGAGTACCCATGGACTATGATGTTTGCAGATGACATTGTGATCTGTAGTGAGAGTAGGGAACAGGTGGAGGTGACCCTGGAGAGATGGAGATATGCTCTAGAGAGGAGGAATGAAGGTCAGCAGGACTAAGACAGAATATATGTGTGTGAATGAGAGGGAGGATAGAGGAATGGTGAGGATGCAAGGAGTAGAGGTGGCGAAGGTGGATGAGTTTAAATACTTGGGGTCAATTGTTCAGATTAACGGTGAGTGTGGAAGAGAGGTGAAGAAGAGAGTACAGGCAGGATGGAGTGGGTGGGGAAGAGTGTCAGGAGTGATTTGTGACAGACAAGTACCTGTAAGAGTGAAAGGAAAGGTCTACAAGAGGGTAGTGAGACCAGCTATGTTATATGGGTTGGAGACAGTGGCATTGACAAAAAGGCAGGAGTTTGAGCTGGATGTGGCAGAATTAAAGATGTTAAAATTTGCACTGGGTGTAAGAGAGTGGACAGGATTAGGAATAAGTATATTAGAGGGTCAGCCCAGGTTGGAAGGTTTGTAGACAAAGCCAGAGAGGGACAATTACGTTGGTTTGGACATGTGCTGAGGAGGGATGCTGAGTATATTGGAAAAAAGATGCTAAGGATGAAGCTACCAGGTAACAGGAAAAGAGGAAGGCCTAAGATAAGGTTTATGGATGTGGTGAGAGAGGACATGCAGGTGGTTGGTGTGACAGAGCAAGATGCGGAGGACAGGAAGAAATGGAAACAGGTGATCTGCTGTGGCGACCCCTAACGGGAACAGCTGAAAGAAGATGATGATGATGATGAACTAGGAATAGTAGTGTACTTGTTGATGGTTTATTTAATGAAGTCTTATGACCTTACTGAACAATGGTGTTTACATACTAGTGCTTCTGGACACAGAAACTACTGTACCACTCATACAGCTACTACAAACATTTATTTACTGTAAGTCCTGTGGGGAGAAGATCTGTTAATAATACCTAACTGTTTCTATAAATATTCACTACTACTTCTCTGTTTCTATAAATATATAGTACTACTTGTCTTTGGATTTGAATCCCAGTCTCTGTATGGTAAAATGGACAACATGCATATCATTTATCAAATTGAGCTACTGAGCCACTGCTCTGTGTTGATTGACTGATATGTGCCTAGAGCTCATCTGGTAACAAAATCCGACCTGGTCATATAGGTAGAGTGCCACACAAGACTGCAGTGACAATTGAACACACACGCATACGATTCATGCGTGACAGAGATAGTAGATGAACTATGTATTAATACTTGGAATGCAGGTGTACACATTTAATCACTAGTGGATGGGATTATGTGTGATGTATACAGAACATATCAGGGTGCTGGGTTGCCTACCTAACCCATATACAGTTGCAGATTGTATATTTGCAGTCTACAGCTATTACAGTTTCATACTTGCCTGCATCAGTGTAACTACGTTCAGGAATGCATATAGCTGAAATGCAAAGGTTAATACAAGACAATCCTGAGAGAAGCACACTATAATACCTTACACATTACTATTCTAGGTTCAGATCTTAGTGCAGAACAAATATCATAATGCATTATATCTTGAAGTACAGCTCCACATCTACACTTTAGCAAAACAGTTCTTTATCAACCAACATTCAGTCACTTCATGGTATTATACCAGTGTTTACTTCACAGCAGTTGTAAAAATCAGTTTCTTGACCAATAGCCCAAAATACACATAACATTTGGCACAACACACCTTTACTAGGGGTGACATGAAACAGTGACGGGTATACATCTAACAGTCTTTATTGTTGAACACTTGAAATAATGCAGACTTTGAAAGAAAGCTGTTATTCCACCATGTATGCAGTACTAACTTTATTTCCTTAACAATTCTGACTGCAGTTGTAGTTTATTTCCTGAAAATTATGAATGCAGTTAATTTATTCCCTTCACATTATGAATGTGGTTGTACTATATTACCAGAACATTATTAATAATACAGTATACACTTGTTATTCCTTAACATTAGTATTCCTTCACATTAGCAGGTTTCATGCTTTCATCTATATTGAACTGTATCTGGCATTACTCACTTATATCAGTCCAGATCTATGAACACATTCATTGCAGTACACTCACAACAGAATATACCTACTGACAGTTACTACTGTACTCTTTCTTAATTATATTAGTACATATTGCAGGGTATATCTGTACTCACCACATTATCGGTGCAACCTGGCCAGGCACCCTGCATGGGCCTCCAGGTTGAGATCTCTCTCCTCTGCAGCTGTGGAGACAGAAACTCACCATTATGAGTACACGTCTATCAGATATTCATACTAGACTTTGGTAAATCAATGCTTCCTATACTTACAAACGTGTGGGGCATTGTCATCCCAAGCTTCTTGGATCCACTGTGCCAAGAGTTCCCCCTTCCTATGCTTCAGGTCATCATAGTGGTGACACACCTGCTCACCTGTGTGAAGGATACCAACTGCACTGGTGACACCACATGCCAGCCAGTGCTTGGCCTCTGATTTGTATTCCAACCCTTGGTACTGGCCCTGCAGCAGCAAGATATCATGATCTTTCATGTGAAGCCCAACCATGACCCTGGACTTCAACATGCCACACAGTTGTGCCTGGAAGTGCGTACCCTCTCCAATTCCTGCCATAGTTCCTGCATAGGTCAAACTCCAACAAGTTCTGGCTGTATTCCCACCTGTTCAGCTTAAGTAAGGCTGTTTTCCTGCCCTTTACCACCATTGGACCATTTATAAAAATTCTAAGTGAAGCTTAGCACCGCACAAACCCACTGAGCTCAGCCGAGCAGTGCTTAAACTGACATAGCTTAGCAGTGCCCAAACAAGCTAAGCAGAGCTGCGCATTGCTAAGTACTGCAAAAACAGTCCTGATTAAGCATTGCTTGGTTTGGCTTAGCAGTGCTTAGCAGAGCTTAGCTAAGGTCAAACCTGATTTTATGAAAAATATAAAAAAATGTATTGCAACTATTTGTTCATTAATGATACTTTATTATTATGTGTATCTATTTTACTTTATATCACCTAAGCCTATGTACTTTATTTAGTTTATCTTGGAGTGTGACTTTAATGTATTGGACACTTGTGTGTAACTGGAGCTTTTCTCCTCGGGTCTCCCCTGAAAATGAGCTTCTGGCCCAGCTGGGCTAACCCAGTTAACAACTGTCAATATATACATGATTAAAAAAATAAATTGTTATAACAATTTTCTATCTCATGGAAAAGCTGAATGCCCTGTCTGTGTATTCAAACTGTGCACCTACTGTACACAAGGCTGTGACTCTAACCATTCAGCTACCAGGGATATGGTGACTATAGCTATAGATTTCTATATAGCTCCTAGTTACGTTTAAGCACTGCTGAGCACCACACCGTGCCTCACAAACATGCTCAGCTATGCTTACAAGTGACCTTTTACATTAAAATTAAAAGTATCCAGTTTCTATTTTTAGATGTCTGGCATGTGTCCATTGCTAAGTGCTGTGCTGTACTGTGCAAACACACACACACACACACACACACACACACACACACACACACACACACGCAAAAGAAAAAATAAATAAGGAAATAATATTTTACTTTTACATTTCAGTGCCATCTGTGCAGGTGGTGGGTAACTTATCTCCAGACACTGTAACACACCCCCTACACTAATGCTGTAACTGTGTTACATGTCTCTCTCTCTCAGTAGCATTCCTTCATTAATATGCAAGGTGATCTGCCAAGGGGGAGCTGCAGACATGGCTACGGTACACTCTGCAGGCTTCCCATTATTCTTACCCGGAGTTTATTGAATCCCCACCTTAGTTTTCAATGCTTGTAGTTTTATTGGAAGAATGTTCCAATAGGTTGGGAGGCTTTGTATAAGTCTTTTTTGCTTATAAGTACAGTAAAGGGTTTGAGTTGGTAATATATAAATAACAATTTCCTAATTTTTGAACTTAATTGCACTACTCCTGGGATGCAATTTATTTTCATATGGACTGCAGTAGCCTTCAGTTAGTTGCTTGAACATTAGTATGTTTAAAATGAACTGAGGCCTAGCTTCTCCTGACCAAATTTGGTTCTTTGCTTTGCCTTACACAGATATTCTTGATTGCTTGCTAAATTAATATAAAGTGTTTTTTGGCAGTTTTGTGTTACAGTGGTTTTTTTTTTTTTTTTTTTTTTTTTTTGCAGGGAGGGGGGATAATTGAAATAGCATATTCCAGATTGGTTAATAGGACATTAATAGCAATTCCTTTCCTGCCCTTAGTGCAGAGTAGATGCAAGATTCTATATGCTGTCTTTTTTGTTAATGATATATATTTTTTTTGCCTATTGCTCCGTGAGTGTTATAAATGCAAACATCTGGTCAGGTATTACTCTTAAATAAGACTGGTGGAAGGTGAAACAGGGAATACATGTTATTGATGTGTTATATTTGGTGGCTAATCTTTACAGCATCTCAGATAGTTTAATGTCAAACTCTGTTTTCATATTGCTAGTTTGTGGAAATGTATCCAGTTCCAAAGTATTCCCAAATCATCCTGGACATACTTATTTAAAGTTTTAGAAAATGTATGGGACTTGGCAATTACATTGTCATCAGTATATCATACAATTTTTTAGGTTCAGAGACTTCACAGATAAAGTTGTGAAGACTGCACTTCACAGATAAAGATTCTAGTTGTCTACTGATGTACTATGTTCTTCATCTGTAAATATGTTGTAAGTAATTGCTATGTAAATTTTTAATCACTATGTAATCCAATGTAAATACTGTCTGTTTATTTTAACTGTGGAGCTTTTCTCCCCGGGCCTCCACTGAAAATGGACCTACGTCCAGTCGGACACTCCCAGTCAACAAATTTAAATAAATAAATAAATAAATAAGGTTGTAGATTGTATGGCAAATCATTAAAGAATAATAAAAATGATCCTTGTAGTATGTCTATCATTGTAGTGTTTATGTCTGATTACTTCTTTTTAGAATGTATTATAAAGGGTCTGTTAACCAGATAGTTGTTAATCCACAGCATTTATTCCTGAGAGAAATCTATGTTGCTAAACATTTGCAGTAGATCTGTGTTTGACATTTTTGAAGGTTTGTATTAAGTCTAGGAAGATAACAACAGAGAGAATGTCCTTTTCCATTTTCCAGATTTATTTAGTAAGGATAATGATGTTACGTTACTACATATTTGTGAAAACTATGCTGCTTGTCACTAGGAATGTCATGTTTTTGAAGTATTCAAGTATTTACTCAAGACTGGCTTTTTTAGTATTTTAACAAGACAACCACTAGCTAGGTTCTGTTATTCACTTCACAAAGTGAGAGATGCCGCTTCATGATACAGCAGTAAAAACTGAGATAAGAGGTTAAGGTTTTATAAGTGATGGTTAGACTAAATGTGTGTGTAAGTTGTCCATTAAGAGATGGGATGGCAAGACTGAGGGACTTGGGATGCAGTGTACTGAATCTAGGATTTATATGCAGCTAGTTTGTTTTAGGATATTTCACACTGGACTTATTTTTAGATAGAATTGTGGGTATTCTGGGTATTTGAGCATTCAGTTCCTTGGGAGGGGAGGTGAAGTATTTGATAGAGGGTGGTAAGGGTTTCATTTAGATAATTAAGCCTGATATAATTTGCAGAGGTTTCATGGGTATCCTTGGGAATACTTAAAATATTTCTGGTTATTTAGGGGCTAACCAGAAATGTTTTCATTAGCTGAATATTCTTGTTTGCAGGTTGCATAGATAAGGGGTACTTTGCTGAATTTATTTTATATTCATATCATTTTTTAAGTCTCTGAAATATAGTATGTAGTTTGAACAGACCTCCCAATTTAATTTTTTTAGGTTGTATTTCAGCCGGATGATTCTGTTATTTTGAATACAACGTTTTCAGTAGGTTTAATTGTTTATGAATTGATATGATTATATTCTTGAATTCATAAAAAGCCGAGGTAGGGTAATTTGTGTGTACACATGAAACCACTTTATTATTTGTAATTCATAATATAAGGTTTGATCTGACAAATAGTCTGTTAAAGTAATTTACCATATGAATATTAAAAATAACATAGGGCAGTAACAGGGCAGTAATACCTCATTGTATGTGGTTCTGAATGGAAATAACGAAATTTGAAATAATTAAAACATTTCAGTTTTTTTTTAATTTTAGTGTTACTATTCTGAAAAAAAAATATGTTTTATGAGCTTGATTCAGACAGTGTTTCGATCGCTGAGCATTGTCAGTTTATAATGCTTTATTTTTTCTATAATTGATTTTTAGCGCTTTTTTATGAAGTTTGGAGAAGATTTATAGATGGTGGAAACAGATAATTTAAAATTTCCCAACTGAATCTGAACATTTGTCCAACGAGATCCACTACCACTGTTGGTGTTACTTCTTGTAAGTTTTGTGAAAGTTGTACATGTTTACTAGGGTAATTCGATGACCTGTAGTCTGATGAAAGTTATAACTTGGTTGAATATCAAATAAATGCTGCTGTTTTTGTTCGAGGATTCAAAGATTGCTACACATGTGGGGCTGCGTAAGCCTATACATGCTTTGTGTTGTGTCCA
This sequence comes from Protopterus annectens, assembly GCF_019279795.1. Classification (NCBI taxonomy): domain Eukaryota; kingdom Metazoa; phylum Chordata; order Ceratodontiformes; family Protopteridae; genus Protopterus; species Protopterus annectens. The sequence goes on from NC_056735.1 coordinate 1,017,929,068, forward strand.
TTCACTGCTACTTCTTGGGGTGTGTGTGTTTCCTATTGTAAAATCTTTGAGGTTGCAATTTCCTGTTTGTGAAGAATTTATTTTTCCTGGTTTGAAATGAATGTCTCCTGATAGAAGTAGCGTTATTAAGAAAGCAGCTACTCTGGCAAATTGAAGCATTTTTGACATTTTTGGGAAAGGTTGTTTTCAGAACAGTAGTTTATTTTAACCTTCAGAAATGGTTGTATTCCCCTTGGGTAAGGTGTTGAACAGGCAAGCCTAAGACTTGTAATACATCAGTATGATGGCTGAAAAACTGATGAACATTATAAAACTTGGAAAGCAAAATGGCAGTTCTGAGCTTAAACAACTAAGTTTTCAGTCATGCAAGAGTCATTCAAATGCATTAGTGCTTGTTTCAAAAGAATATTCCCCCTTATATCCTTCACATTTTTACAGTTTTTATTCTGCTTATACAATGGAAGAAATATTAATATACTTCTCATAATGAATTTTCATAATCTAGTAATTTAGTGATGCATGACAGCAAAGGCAAATCATTACTCAACACATCCAATAAATAACTGGGTTTACTCAATCACTTAAACATGGTTCATCAGGCACTAAGAATGGCTTTCTTTTCACTGCTGAGTTATTCTAACACAATGAACTATTTTACTTGCATAATTAATACAAATCACAATGGTAATTTTTCTAACTAGGCTGGCTTGATTTTTTGAAAACATTTGCAGAGAATATTATTCACTAAAACATCATGATACCCAAAGGCCCTTTGAAGGCAAAGAATTTTCATTTTGATTGACTATGAATATTGCCTGGGGCCTTCTTAACTAGACCTCTTAGCCTTTCAGAGTAACTGTCAGGACTTCATTACCATGAGATAATTCATGCAGGCAACACAAAAGGAAATAAGTCCCTTTTAATTTATTTGATGAAACAAGCTGCTTTGACTACCAAAGCAGTATTTCTGTGACTGAGAATATTACTTGTCTAAAATCATTTAAAATGCACAGTAAAACTTAAGTTTCACTTTGTGACAGCAGGACATGAGGAATTTTATGACAAGATTAGAAGCCAATGTAATAACTCTAATTAGAATTAGGCTTGTGATATTTATTGTTTAATTATAAGAAGTGACAGAAAAGGAAGACGGATCAGTTTGGTTTACTGAGTGCAGAATGACTGAATGTGGATGAAGTGTGCGGTTTTGCTTTGGGCACAGGGGACAGCGACAACTTACAATGCCTAGAGCACAGATCAGTGAATTTCTTCTAGGCTTATACTTAACTATTACATACCATTCTGCTTTATACAGATTTTCATTATTTAAAATTTACTGTTCAGCCTATTACACACAAAAATATACCTAACTCATTATGAAAACCTACATCACCAATACAGATAAAACAATTAGGCTACCGTTATACCTGTTTTATAAATTCAGTTCCACTTCGAAACACACATTTTATTTCATCTAGTCTCAGAGTTGTTGACTTAGGATTTTAATACTCATCTTTTATCTGCCACACAGTAATGGATTTATCCAGATATTTATAAGCATATAATGAGTAAAACAGAATATTCAACATTTTAATAATACTACCACATGAAAAAAGGAGCAAATACCTGTTAGCATGGAATTAGAATCATAAGTGTGGTAGAAGAATGGCTAAGACTAAAAGTGTAGGATATAATTTGCAGTCATGTTATTTTTAAAGCTGATGGAAATTGCTAAAATGATTCATTGCCTTTATCCAGAAAGGTAGTTTAATGGCCAGTCCTGCAAGATGCTTTCCCTGACAAATGGTGCTATAAAGGTTTAGTGCATTCATTGCACATATCTCAGAATCTTATCCAAAATGCACAGAAAAGGATAGCAATGTCACCTGATATGCTGTAGTTGCACACTTGTAGCTGAAGTGGAGATGAATTTGAATGTGATAGGTAAGTTCACTCCTGCTTTAGGACATATCTCTGACCAGACATAACCAGAGTACTGGCACATTCTGAGAACAATGTATCTGCAGAGATGGTCTAACTACCTCGGAAAATGTGTACCCACAAAAGTGAAAGTATATCATGCTACCATGGATGGTGGAAAGGGTCTAAGGTTGTGTTTGTGTGTGTGTGTGTGTGTGTGTGTGTGTGTGTGTGTGTGTGTGTGTGTGTGTGTGTGTGTGTGTGTGCGTGCGTGCATGCGTGTGTGTGTGTGTGTGTGTGTGTGTGTGTGTGTGTGTGTGTGTGTGTGTGTGTGTGTGTGTGTGTGTGTGTGCCTGTGTGAATATGATGCATGCACACTCCAGAGTCCAAACAGTTTTAAAAAAATCAATAGAAATCCACTCATGGGTGTGGGTAATGCAGGATTTATGCACAGTACACTTTACATCAGCTTTCAAGCATTGCCTTCATGATCATACTATGCCATCAGTGGGAGAATCCTGCATTACATAAGCCCAGCCATGGATTATTTCTTTAATATAAGCAGGCTTTGTGCTCCAGTATGTAATAGCATAGACAAATATCCTTCAACAGAGCACATACAAGGAACATAGTATAGAAGAAGAAAATGCATCACATATAAGTATCATATCATAGTCACCAATGCATGCATTGGTTTGCCATGGGAAAAACTTCAGTTAAAATTCCATTCTCTGATTTGACACTTCAATGAAAATATGTTTGATGAAGAGGGTTTCGACAAAGTTAGTTTCAATTAAATTATATAGACCCATAATTGTGTCATGTTTACTGACAACCTCCTACTGCTTAAATATATTAACACTGTGTATGAGAGATGTAGTTATATAATGACTCTGAAGGCAAAGCTCTCACACAAGACTACTATATTTAGCAAACAGTCTGTCAGTAACACACAGTATGTTTTGTCACAGGGGCGTCATTCAAGTTCACGGAGTGCACTGCATATTATGTGCGAGGATTAAGTTCTTACCATGTGTTCAGGACCACAGCACTAGATGATGACACTAAGAGTGGTGACATCTTTATATTTGTTAATCTGAGTGTCACTGCCATACGTTTTAGACAGGATAATAACCTAGAACTCCTCAATGCCCAGCTTACCATTAATAAAATTCATTATCACATTCTAGCCAACTGTAGGACCCCTATGGGCCAAGCCATATACCATTCTCCTAAGGGATTTTAACTACTGCAGTATAAACTGGGGGACTTACACATCATTTAACATGTATGTCCATAGATTTCTAGAGTTCAAGAATACAAGCTCTCTGGAACAGTTTTTCTGTGCCCCAACTAGAGGGAACAAAATCTAGGGCTTGGTCCTTTCCAATGTGGGGCAGTGCTGTCCCGAACCAATTGTAACCCCCTTCTTTGCCAGTAAGCCCATAAATCAGTCACATTTACCATAAGACTGAAGGTGGAAGCATCCCTCAATACCTTAGTTTTTTTGATATTATGCTAGAGCTTATCTACTAAAACTGAGTGATGACCTGGCTAAATTCAATGTCCACTTGATGACCCCATTGAGTATGCATAATCCTTTATTGCCAAAGTCCATGCTGATGTAAATTGCTGCATATTGGCATCTATACAGCTTTGACAAATACAATGCCAAATGTAGAAATAAAACTCTATGCTAAGACCCAATATAAACAGGCTCTACAACAAGAAAAAACTCATTGTATGTAAAATGATTGTAACTCCTAACAAGGTAAAACAAATATACTTCTGCTTAATCTAAAAGGGGGTCCTGATCCATGATCAAACCAACCAATGCCAGATATGAAGTACAAAAAATATCCACCCAGCCAAATGACAAGCATAAATTCTTCCTTAGCTATGTTACAAACCTCAGAAATAATGTCTAGCACTGCACAGCATTCACAGTAAGTGATACCACCTAGCATTCCCATATCACATACCTGCATCTACACCCTCCACAAATTTTCCAAGAATAAGTCATGAAGGTGCTGTCCAAGGCCATGAACACTGCTTCTATGGGGGTGTATGACATATCAGATTACCTACTGGCTAGCCTGAAACAGGACCTGTCAACCGTCCTACAGACACTATTTGATATTAGTCTCTGAACAGGCTATGTGCCAGATCAGGACCTGTCAACCCTCCTACAGACACTATTTGATATTAGTCTCTGAACAGGCTATGTGCCAGATGAATGGAGGAGAGCAATAGATATCCACCTGCACAAGATTAAGACATCAGATAACCCACATAATTACTGTTCTATAAGTCTGACTAACCTCATCAGTAAGGCTATGGAAATGATAAGTGTGGAATTCATAAAAAGGATTTAGGAAACATACAAACCCTTGCCACAGTTCATTTTGGTTTTGTCAAGGGCAGATCCTGCCAACATGTCTTAGTTGATGTCTTTGAGAAAGGTACCGAAGCAATGGATGAGGGAAAATCAATGCACCTTGCTTATCTAGATCTTGTTAAGGTTTTCATCACCATTCCATACTCAAGTATTGTTAATAAACTCCCCCATCTAAATGTTAATCCCTGTGTAACTCCATGGATAGCACATTTCTTCACAAATACAGGAAGGAAATTACGGTGGGCAGCCCCATCTCCTCCAAAAGATCAGTCAGCAGTGGTGTACAGTGGAGTTCTGTCCTTGGGCCACTCCTCTTAAGCATTTATGTCTTGGAGGTCAAACCTAACATTATGGGATTATGGTTCACCAAGTTTGATGATGACTGTAAGCTAAGTGTCATTATAAACTCTACAGAGTAAACCAAAATCCTCCAAGAGGGACTTTTCCCAACAAATAGCAGGTATCAAAAGCATGGACTAAAACTACATGCCAAAAATGTATAATAGTATCCTTCAGCAAGCAAAACATGAGTCCTACAACTATAACATTGATAAAACACACATGAAAATCAATCCAATTGTTAGGGACCCAGGAACCATATAGATAATGAACTGTCCATTGATCACCATGGAGCCATTATTGTAAAAAAGTCCTTTTTTATTTTATAGTTTATTAGAAGGGGAATAGCATCCAGGTCCAGGGATGTGATTGTTCCATTGTATTTGGTAATTATTAGGTCAGTTAATGATTATAATACCTGTTTGGCATGTACCTAGCCAAACACATGGCACAACATGAATGCCTACAGCTTTTTCTATCACAGGAAATCGAGGGCTTAAATCACAAGAACTAGACTGATCATCTCAAAGTCTTGTCCCTATTCTTGATATAATGCAGGTTGCTGAATGGTGTCCCCTTCTTCAAATACCGAGCCAAAACAAATCCTATCCTCTAAGATCTACCACAGTTCTGCAAGTCCAATGATCATAATCTCTTCTGCAACATAAATGTGTCATTTAGTAGGACAGATGTGCATCACAGGGAATTTCACTTCTTTGGAATAGTCTTTCTGTCCACATAAAACAAAGTACCTCTTTTACTCTATTCAGATCTAATCTGGGCTAATGGATGGGAAACTGCAAACCGATCTGTAGAATAGCACCCTTGTCACTTATGGAAAGGGACAATATACAGATATTTCACTTGTGCCGAATTATTCATGTTTAAATCATAAGGGCAAAAACTCCATGAGAATGCATGGCTAGGCTTCTAAGGATTCTCAAGGTTCAAGAGCCTAGTAAGTACTTATGAATCTATGAAGAACAAAACCTCCAGACTCTCTATGTATTCATAATAGTTCAGTTTGACTTGGGCTGTAATACTCTGTATATGTTGGACATATCTCTCAATATATTTATATAGTATAATGTATAACTTAGATTTGTCTTTTTTCCTTCTGTACTATTAATACACAAACAAATACATATGGCATCATGCAAATTCTCTTACATCAGTTTTACAATGCTTTCAGATATTATATTTTCTCCTTTCGTTTTGTTAATACAGTATACAGATGATTCCACCCTAATCTGCTTAGTCCCATTTCTTATCACCCTACACCACCTGGTCCAAGAATCCTTTGCCTCTGTAGAAAGGTGGATCACTAATATTCAACTCATCCTAATAAAACAAAACTACGTCTTTTCACTCCAAACAAAGCAACAACCTCTCCATTTTCCTTCTCTATCACATCCAGTAATGGTACTGTCATTTCATCTCCCCCCCCACACCAAGATCCTTGGTGTTAAAATAGATAACAACCTCCATTTTGACATCCATCTCTCTCAAACTATAAAAAAGGTACACAAAAAATGGGTTCCCTATAAAGACATAAACACTGTTTATCAGATCAGGCTATGATCACCTTAGCTCAAACTCACCTTCTTTTCACACTAATGTATGCCGCCCCAATTCTCACTTATATTAGAAGGTCTGACCTAGACAAACTTGACTCTTGTTACAACAAAATTGCCAAGTTTGCTACTAATTCCCCATTTCGAACCCATCACTGTACACCTCTTAAACAACTTCACTGGCTTGAGCTCCCACAGCTACTAATCTATCATCAACTTGTCATAGCTTACAGCAACCTAAAACAACCCAACAAAACTCCTGCTCTTAGCCAGTTGCTGACTATCTACACACCAAATTGTCTACTCTGCTCTGTCAACAAGTCACGTCTCTCTATCTCATCAGCTAACTACACAGCAGGCAAAGCTCTATTTTCACACTGTATAGCAAAAGCCTGGAATAATCTACCTTCATCCGTCACTTCTGCATCTAATACCACACAATTCAAAAACTCCCTGAAGGCCCACCTTTTAAGTTCTTGGCTCTGTCCATGTGTCACATAATCCCAAATCCTGTTACCTATACACTTTCTCTCTTTCTCTCATAGTATATGCCTTCAGTAAACATGCTTGGTACAAATGGTATCCCTCAACAAATATGGACTTGTTGTAATCTCTGTCTGTTATTTTTTATAACATACAGATTGTTCATATGTAGATATTTCTGATTGTAATTGCCTTTTCTGTTTTTCTTTTCTCACTAGATACTACTTGTATAACAATATTTTTTAACACTATGTATAATATTAGTATTGTTGCTATTTGTGTTTATGAATTTATGTGGAGCTTTTCTCCCCGGACCTCTGCTGTAAATGGACCTTGTCCAGTCGGACCATCCTGGTTAACAAAAGAAAAATAAATAAATACAACCACTACTTATATGTTAACTAAATATTCTTTTTATTTGAATTGATGGCTCTGGTCATGGCTAAAAATGGTTCCCTGAGCAGTCCACCTAACAGACTAACAAACAATAAAATATCACTTTTTTTACTGCCTTGCTGGAGTTAAATATTGTACCATATGCAGGTGTGAACTTAATTCTGACTGACTAGTTGTATTTGTTATGTTAACCAGGTATACAAGTTTACAATGGCAAGTGCGAGTCAGAAAGCTCTAGCTGTTGTGATTAGGACAGACAGGAAGAAGGCAAGAAGAAATTAGCAAGTCCAGCAAAGAGAAGGCAGGGTTGTGTGAGAAAAGACCTCAGACAATCAAGCATGACTGTTGAAAAAGGTAGGAGAGTGTATGGAATCAAAAGAAATGGCAGCAGTTGACACAACAGTCCAACACCATGTAGAAAATGGGAAATAGGGGGGTGATCATGATGATTATTATTATCATTACTGACATTTGTTAACCGGGTTAGTCCAACTGGGCTTGGGACCCATTTTCAGTGGAGACCCGAGAAGAAAAGCTCCAAGAAATGCTGCAGTTTACAATAGAGGTTATACAATCACTAAGTAGGTATTTTACAAGCACAGTTTATACAAATTGATGATAATACTTAAAAAAGAGACAAAAGTTATACAGTGTTGAATATGAACAAATTGGTTTCACAATATATATGTTAGAGAAATCAAAGTAGAAAATTAAAGGCAGTATACCTGTATTATATTACAGGGTAGCAGTGTAGTTTCATATTTACATATTTACATATTTACATTAATGGTTTGTTTTGTCAGTGCGGGTATCAGAGACTTGGGGAGAAAAAAAAGGCTTGATTTGGTCAAAAACAGGTTAAGAAAAAAGGGTGGAATGACATAGGTTATGGGGAAAGTTATCAAATTGGGGCTTGGCAAGGACAGATTTTAGATTTTAATAGATGAGCCTTGAGTTTTTCTTTAAAGTGGGATGGGTGAATGATGGAACAGATGTCCCTGGGAAGTTTGCTCCAGGTTTGGGCAATGGAGGATTTGTAGAGGTATTTGCCGATAGTTTTTTGGGGTTGGTGGGTTTATAGCAGTAGCTGGTTAGAGGTACGAAGAGTACGGGGAGGAGAATAGATTGAGATGAAAGAAGAGAGGGCAGGGCAGAATGAAGGTTTGTAGAGAAGAGAGTGTAGCATTTGAAGTTGAGATAGCTGCAATAAGTGGGGGAATTTGAGCCAGTGTAGGGAGTTAAGGGATAGGCAGTGGTGTGCATTATATGGTGAGTTTGTAACAAATCTAGCTATCTTATGGTATGTTTGTTGAAGTTTGTTTAAGGTAGTAGTTTGGATATGGGTAAATATAGGGGCAGCATAAAGAAGGGAGGGAAGGAGAAAAGCTTGGGCAAGGGACAGTCTAGCATTGGATCTTAGGTATCTTTTGTTACGATATAGAAGACCTAGTTTCTGGTGAGTCTTTTTTATGCTGTGAAGTAAGTGTGTATTAAACTTCAGTTCATCATCGATAATGATTCCTAGAAGTTTAGTTTGGGTCTCAGGTTTGATAGTAAAAACACACATATGGAATATTTACAGAGAAATTGATAAAAATAAGGAAGCCAGCGAAGAAGGGACAGTAAAGAGATGTAAGTAGCACTCCTGGCCTCAGAATTCAGTACTTTATGAAAATGCATTAATTGGTCTAATTTTCAAGAGATGGTAAAGAAAGTGGGCCACATACTGGTGGTCCAATAGCACCAGTTGCCTCTGAACAGAAAGAAAACCGTCTAATTGATACATACTTTCTATACGAAAGCAAGTAAGTACAATTTATGCTACAAAAATAATACATCCTGAGAATAATAAGAATATTTGTACAAACTACTCATGTAAGCTCAATAGGACATATCAGAGAATAGTACATAGAATGATTTTAGTGCCTACAAAAAAAAAAAGAGGGAGGCCCGTTTAACTAAGTAATAGTTTAAATATATTTTTACAGATCTGCACAATTTACTTATTTATGAGAAATACCATTTCATGGGTAGAGCTCATGCAAGTTGTTGAATCATTTAGCATTCACACAATTACTTTCAATATTCATGAGAACAGGGGGAGAAAGTTCGCTGCAGTCCCACTTGAACATGTGATCTTGCCTGGTTGGTTAGCTCTGTAAAAGAGAATTACTAGGCAATTCTTACCACCTATAACATTATCCAGAATCCATCTGTTTGTCCAGCACTAAATAACATTCTACACAACTATGTTCCCAGTCAGTCATTACAATCCAATGAACAGAAACTCCTGTCTGTCCAAAAACCTATCAAGTCTGCTTGTCATTGTGTGTACTAGTACCATGTTGCTAAAGTGTGTATTCCTTATCTCTATCTATCAGGTCAATACACTCCCCCATCCTTTAAAACCATTCTGAAAGATTTCTTAGACAAAAGCTGGCTCTGTTCTTGCTCAGCAGCAAGATAAACTGTATCCCTAAATGTGAACAAATACCTATTCATACCTTACATCTCTTTACTGTCCCTTCTTCACTGGCTTCCTTATTTTTATCAATTTCTCTGTAAATATACCATAAGCCTGCTTTTCTCTCACCTTGTATTGCAATCCTGTTTGTATCGTACAAACTTACTTTTAATTTCTCTAAAAACTAGCTAAAATTCTCCTTACTATTAAATCATCGTTATATAAGTTTTATCTTTTCTTAACCAACATTTTCATATTACATCTAATTAGGTATAATTATTTAAACTCTATTTGTTTTTTTTTTTTTTTTGTTATTTTTAAAGATTGTAAAATTATTGTTCTTAAAATAATTTGAGTTTGGAGCTTTTCTCCTCAGGCCACCGCTGAAAATGGTAATCAGATGTTAATAAATAAATATTACTTGTCCAAATCAGCAGAAAAGAAAACCTTAAAATTACCATGTTGAAAAATGAATCATAAATTACTAATATAACTCCCATGTTCAGAAGATGTACCCATCATGTATGGCACCAGACAGACATGGGACATGACAATGGAACTAAGGCAATAGGATAGTTAAGAATGTGATCTGTAATGCAACATAATCTGTAGCATGTCAGGAAGATTTATTCTGTGAACCAACATTTGTTTGTGGAGGTTGAGTGGGACAGGGTTGCCAACTCTCAAGTAGTTTCATAACAGGAAATCAAGATATCTGTCAGGAAGTGTAGTTTTGAACAATGCTTGCAAAATATTTAGTGTTTTGAATCTTCTAGTATTTCTCATTCACATTTCAACATATTATATAGTACTTCAACTGCATTTATAACGTGCAGTAAAGTTCTTCTGGTGGCATTATTATGTTTGCATATAATCTAAGAAATATAAAATGGGAATATTAACAGATCTTCATCTTGTATGTTAGAAGAAATAATGAACACTCTAAAATGTTTTAGCCTTTGTTTTATATTATCTTGCTGCTCTATTAATCTTTCTCTCTCTTTCTTGCTGCCTTACACACACACACACACACACACACACACACACACACACACACACACACACACACACACACACACGCCATGCATATATGCTGCAGCTGTCATAGATACACACAGATTTCTTTGATAATTTGTTTTTATATAAAACTGTCCTTTCTCCCAAACATTAATAACAACTTTTTGACAGATGCACTTCTAATGCTTGACAAAACTGGAGGGAAAGAAAAACACAGATCAGTTATCATTCAGCTGTGATCAAGTGATTGGCTCAGTTGCTTTCTTGCAAACACTGCCATACAACATAGTGCCTTGTGACTATTTTTTGGTTTGGTGTTTATACTTTGGGCAATTTTCCTTCATTTTCTGTGGTACTGCCATGCAACTTCCATTAAAAAAAACATTTTTTGGCTTGGTACACCCCTGGTGCTTGATTGAGATAAAAATAAAATAAAAAAAACAGTGTAGACTACAATAAATGTTTAAATGTTTGTGGTGCACACACACACACACACACACACACACACACACACACACACACACACACACACACGCATGCACACACATACATGTTATGCCTTGACTGTGATCAAGTCATTCAAAAAATCAAGTATATTCATGCAAAGACACTTCTTGGGGAAAATACACAATTTCTGAATGGGTGCAAATTTTGTTATTTCAAAGTGATCATTAAATGATGTCTAGCCATTGGCATAATCCTCTTACAACATTCAGTCACTGCCTCAGGGATTCATTGATGTCATGAACATGTTGAGCTGGAGCAAACACAATTAGCCATCTCTGCATGACAAACACCATTGCTAAATAAATATGCAAGAAACCAAGGCCCACTACATGACGAGCAGCCTCAGATGGACAGTCCACAACACAGGTTTTCAGCCACATCAAGGAAATGCAAGGCTCATAAGCAGGATGTAAACAAAGGACTGCCCACAAAAAACTGTGATCTAGAAGTGAATGCGCATGCACACAGCACAACAACAAATAGGTCAATTAGGAATACATAAAAGGAAGGGGACACCTAACAGTAGGTGGACGAGGAAGGTTGATACTGTTGTACACTGCACTGAGTACAGCAATATAGCAATAACCAATGACGTTGGTGTGGTATATTGAAGATTTACCCACTGTTGGTGTGGTTTAACCATGAGGGCAAAGCCTGAGTGATTAACCAAAGACAACTGTGGGTAAATCTTCAATATACCACACCACGGAGTAAGTTATTGCTATTATACAATTACATTATTTAAGAAAAAAATTACTTACTTTTCTTAAATAATGTCATTGCATGATGGCTCTGTGGTATTCCTCTGCTTTCTGAGTATATCCTGCTACTTTTTTATGTGCTGTGCGCACATATTCATTCACATGCTTATGCAGAACATCAGTGTTGTGTGACAGGTGCTGTATATAGGAAGCAGCAAAGATTTTTTTTTTTAAGATACCAGGACGCTTTGAGGGTGCGGGAGAGATGGCTCATAGACAATAAAAGTATAATCAGGTATGTTTTTTCAGTTTTTCATAATTTACCTGATTATTCTTTTATTTTTATCTGTCCCATCTCTCTCGCTGATTTCAAGTGCCTGGTTTTACAAGCTTATTATATATTTTTGTTAAGGGAAAGGAAGTGAAATTTTTATAGCATATATTAATGGAAAAAAGTCTGGGCGACCAGACCTTTTTCCATTGGTATATGTTCGGATTTACAATGGGCACACTGGTTGGGCTGACCAGTCAGCATGCTCGTTTTGGAATGTTAATCGCCAGTCATTGTATAATTGACACGCGAGAACATCACTGGCATTGTCATTCACATTAGGAAAGACAAAACAGAAAATGTGCAGAATGAAAAATCTGTTTTTGGAGAAGATGTGAAAGTAACATAAGTTTTACAATTCCCATGGGCATATGTATCAAACTACCAGTACAGAAATACAATTACAGCTATGGAAGTAGCATACATATTAAATACATACTGAGAAGAGTAGGACGTGAGACACAGAACACATACAAATCATTATGCATTGCAATCCACAAGAATATGCCACAGAAACAGATCTGCTATGTTGAACAGAAAATCAGTAATTATGCTAAATCATTATGGATTTGTAACCTATGACAGATGAGTTTTGGGTACGTGGGAGGCATAGAACATGTCACTCATAATTTCTGCACCCCATCGGTCCCTGGTCAGCACGCACAACATGCTCTAACTAAGCCTCTACATATGTGCGCAATTACCTATATATGAGTGTATGTACATGTGTGTGTATATATATATATATATATATATATATATATATATATATATATATATATATATATTCACTTCAGAAGACTGAAAAGTCACAATCTTGAATTTCATAAGACAGAAGCCCAAAATCCAAAAACTCAAAATCCTGAAAACTCAAAACTCCTGAATCCTAAAAGACTGAAAACACACAGGATACATATACTGACTATAGACAACATGACAATATTACTTTCCACCAAGTATAACCAGGGGAAAAGCCCCCCTGCACCCCCCACGCCCCCTGCTACTTAAATATATCAATCTGCAGATTGCACTTCACTACACTATCTTGAGTTATGTTTTAGTATAGCAAGTTAAAAGGGAACATTACTAAGGTTGCAACAGGCAAACAGGAAACATGTGATGGTATGTTTGCCATTTTTTACTGTGGAGTGCATTCTCAGAGTTGATATATTTAAGTAGCAGGGGATGTGGGGTGTACAGGCCCCTACATGGGGGGTGTAGGGGGGCTTGCCCTCCTGCTCATTCTTGGTGAAAACTGCTATGCTTTGTCTTGTATGTGTTTGTGTGTGTCCTTGTACTGGAATATTGTCATTATTTGTATCCTGTGTGTTTTCAGTCTTTTGGAATTCAGAATTTTGAGTTTTCAGGATTTTGAATTTTCAGTTTTCTGGGCTACAGTCTTATGAAATTCAAGATTGTGACTTTTCAGTCTTCTGAAGTGAATTCATATATGGATATATATATATATATATATATATATATATATATATATATATATATACATATATATATTTGCTTAAATATACATATATGTAACCTTAAACATATATACTCGTATTCAACTTAGAAATATCTTTCAGTGCTCTACCGAGGTTCTTATCTACTCTTATTGTATATATTGTACATTTATATGTTCAACCAAATGGGGTAATGTCCTCATATTGTATAATATCAACTGTAATGTCAACAAATCTGTATGCCACTACTCTGTAATTCTACTCTGTAGCTTCTATTTTGTTATTTTTTCTCTCTGCAAACTTATGAAGCTTTTCTCCCCAGGGCTCCGCTGAAAACGGACACTTGTTGCCCGGCTGCACTATCCTGGCAAACAAATGTTAAATAAATAAATAAAAATAAAATGTCAGGAAACATACACTAAGATGGAAATCTCACCAGACAAAAGTCATGTCAAGGCACTTCTTTAACAACTGTGTGTATATATGTCAGTGCATGACTATGGACATGATTAAGAGTGTTTCAGTAAAACCACTCATAGGTCACCTCCTCAAAGTAACTGCAACACATATGTGCCTAGTTTCATTACTCTGTAAGGACAACTGCTGTATGCACTGCTTCAAATCATTATGTGACTGGAGTGAAAAGCATGTGTACTTATATAAAAATCATATTGTGTCTGTATTACCTGCTGCTGACACACATACACAGTTAACAGACTAATAACAAAGTACACTACTGAAGGATTTTTAATACAGTGTTAGAAAACATATACTGAATTGAGCATTGTAAAAAAAAATATTAATACCCAGATCACAACACTCAAAACACCTCACAGACATTTGGAACATCACCAATCAGGTTGTCAAGGAACCGTGGAAACTGCTCAAGTTTACATACAACATTTTTTAGACAAGCTTGTAACTCTGCTAGTGTCTTCCATGAATCATCACCAACCTCGGTTGCATGACCATCAGCATGCTGCCAGATGAAAATTCCCAGCAGTTTTGCTACAAAATGACAAATGACATTAGCTTTTCCCTACCTTTGCTTAATTATGCTGCTTTGTGCTAATCTCCATGCAATGTTTGTCTTTTCGGCTTTTCCCGGTTAGGGGTCGCCACAGCAGAACTACAGTCCACTAATGATTGGCAGTCAATTTTTATGGTGCCAAGTTGCTAGCCTGATGCCCAGCCTTCAGCAAAGACATGCCCATTCACGCATGTCTTTCAGAGGCCACTCGACCACAGGGATTACATGCAGAATCCACACAGAAGGCACTCCAGCTGAGAATCGAACAGGAGAACGTCTTGCTGTGAGGCAACAATGCTACCGCTGTACCACCGCAACTATGCAATAAAGAATGCAATACATGCTTTATTATACTGGGCAATGCTCATGGATATACAGCTATTACTGAAAGAAAGTCACCAACACATTTACTATGATACAAAGTATCATAACACAGGTCCTGTGACACTTTCTCACCGCTATATAGCATGTCACATGGTCAAATGTCAAGATCTGTTGGATAAGCCATTCTTGACTGTTACCACTATTCTGAGCAAAATAATAAAAGTCACACACTGCTGGATTTGAACATACCAATGTACATCAAGATTCTTTTGAACTGTGCAATAAATGATGATGCCACACAAAAAGATCATATTGCAGTTGTCAGACAAACACACAATTGCAGGGATAGCAAGCCTTTGTGTTTAAATGTGTATGGCTTCCATAAAAGGAAGTAAAAAGGGCCTTTCTCTGTCCAGTTACAATTTTTTTCCACTAAATGAAGCTAGCAGTGTAATTTTTACAACATGCAGCACATTCATTATTGGTGGAAAGGACTGCGGGTTCCATTCCTACCCCAGGTAGATTGACTGCTGGAGCTGTAGTGCAGGAATGCTGCACATCTGAGTGTGTTGTCCTTTGGATCAGATGTTAAACTAAGGCCCCATCTGCCTGAGTTGGTGGTAACTCTGGTGGATGTTAAAGATCCCATACCTATTGAAAAGTGTATGATAAGTTCCCTGATGCCCTGGACAAATTTTCCCTAGTAGTATAAATACCTAAAACGTTGCTTCTAGCATAGTGGAACTAACGCAATCAACAAGGGGTGTGTGAATAAACACATTGCAAGCATCATTCTCTTGGAGAATCCAATTCTGCCCATTACCGTTTTCTTACACTCTCAGTATTTATACCTTGCCAGACTCTAACATCTGTGCACACGATGTGAGTATTCATCTATATGTGAGCTTTCCATATCACCATCCTTTGAGTAGCCAGTCCTGTCTGTCACAATTATCTTGCACATGTGCAGTACTTATGCAACGTCATAGTCAAACCACTGCTTAAGTCCACATTCAGTAGAGCTGCATATTAACCATTGGTGCCACCACTGAAACCATTTCAAGGTATCAGAAAGCTCACAATTGAAGGCTGACTTCAGCAGTGTGTTTGAATCCATATACCTCACCTAGAAGGGTGATGGAGGGATCAGAATTCTGTAAGCATGTAACTGCTACATCTAGTGTGAATTACCATCATCACATCTGTTGGTTAATCCATTCCTACCTATCACTTGCGTAAGTCCACACTCTATAGAACCGTGTATTAATCACTGATGTCACAGAAAATGTCACTGTATAAGCATCAGAAAGTGCACAATTGAAGGGATGACTTCAGCAGTGTGTTTGAATCCATATACCTCACCTAGAAGGGCGATGGAGGGATCAGAATTCTGTAAGCATGTAACTGCTACATCTAGTGTGAATTACCATCATCACATTTGTTGGTTAATCCATTCCTACCTATCACTTGCCTAAGTCCACACTCTATAGAACCGTGTATTAATCACTGATGTCACAGAAAATGTCACTGTATAAGCATCAGAAAGTGCACAATTGAAGGGATGACTTCAGCAGTGTGTTTGAATCCATATACCTCACCTAGAAGGGCGATGGAGGGATCAGAATTCTGTAAGCATGTAACTGTTACATCTAGTGTGAATTACCATCATCACATCTGTTGGTTAATCCATTCCTACCTATCACTTGCTTAAGTCCACACTCTATAGAACTGTGTATTAATCACTGATGTCACAGAAAATGGTACAGTATAGGCATCAGAAAGTGCACACTTGAAGGGATGACTTCAGCAGTGTGTTTGAATCCATAACCTACATATAAGGGGTAGAAGGAATCAAACCCCTGAAGTTATGCAGCTGTTATTCCTTGACTGTATTATCCAGATTACATTGCATATGATGATTAAGCCATTCTTACCTCTCATTCTGTCATTACATTACAACAGTAGCAAGACATTGCTGTATTTTAACAACTAAGTCCACACTCACCAGAGCCATGTTTTAACCGTTTATGTCAAATAACACCCATTTGTAGGGATGATTTAATCAGTGTTTATGTGTGGATCATTGACAAGTTCCTGTGATATGTCTACAGTGTGCAAGGTAATTACAAGTCATACATGCAAAACATGTACCTCAGCTGTTTGCTTCAAGAAATAATTTTTATACCATTGAGCAGCCTTTTAAATACAAGTGACACCTATAACCAATTATGCAATTACATAATTACCAGTTATACAATTCATAACAAATTCAACTATTTCATAATACACAAATCAACCATAAGACATTACAAAAAGTTTTTAGAAAAAATGTTTAGATTTTAATCACAACCTACATATTTTTTACTAACATTACATGTTAAGACTGACTTCTAAATTCATTCCCCTGGGTTGAATAGGCTATAATTAAGGATAAATGTACTTTCCAAGTCCAAAAGCAAGTGAATAAAATCCCCCTCTTTGTCTAAATATTTATTATTTTTATTATTTTTTTATAATTTTTTACTATGTAATTGGAGCTTTTCTCCCCAGACCTCCGCTGAAAACAGTCACCTTGTGTTCAGTCAGACTAATCTGGTAAACAAATGGGAAATAAAATAAATAAATAAATAAATAAAATAAATTAGGTCTTGCTAAAACACTAAAAAAGAGGCTTTTATCAGATCCCCCATGGACCTCATGAAAGTGTTCAGCTATGGGGTTATCCAAGCAATGGTTCCTTATGTGTCCCCTAAACATTCAAGTATGCATATTTTAACTATCATTTTGGTCTGATGTGTATACCATTTGGTTGGTATACACCCACATCCTACTATATACAATACTCCACATAAACAACAATTAAATATCTTAACTAAATTATACATTTTTCTGTTAATTTTACTTTCTGACATATTCTTGATTTTTTTTGCATTCTTTACATCTGCCATAAGCAAATGAACCTAAATTTGCTCTCCTTTCATATCTTCCCTTGAAATTCAACAATTCTTTTAAATTGAACAATCTCCCATAGGAGAATGTCACCCTTTGGGGGAATAATTTGCCTACTACCTCATCATGACTTATTACAGGCCTTAGGTTATTTACAAAATTCCTTACACTATTTGAAAAAGTGGAAAATTTGGTTACAAAGTGAATTTCTTTTTCACTTTCTTTTTGTCCCTCTAACTGAATTATTGTTCATTTTCTCTCTTCAGCATAACTCCCTTTCTCATATACTTCTCTGACTTATCCTTTTTTAATTTTTCTTTTGCCATCTCAATTGCATCTACTGAGTATCCCCTCATCAAAAGAATTTCCATCACTTTAATAAGTTCCTTATCTACCAACGTTTCCTCAGAAGTATTGACAAAAGTATGTTTAAATTCATCGTGGTAAGGAACTTAATAAGTGAGAAGGATGCATACTACTAGCATGTAGAAAAATATTAACAGCTGTAACATTTCTATAAGGTATGTACTGCACTCACCTATCCTTACTGATATATAGCTCTATGTCAGAGAACTGCATCACAGATTTATTCACCTTATGAGTGAGTTGCAAACTGAAAGAATTACCATTCAGCTGTTCTACAAACTTGTCATAATCTGTCACTTCACCTTTGCAAACAAAAATCAAATCATCTATATAGTGTTTGTAAAAAATAACATGACCACTTATAAACTCAGTGGGATACAAAAAATTATTTTCAAAAATAAGACATGAAAATGATAGCATAAGAAGGAGCAAAAGAGGGCCCCATCGCTGTTCTCTCTTAAAAAAAAAAACTCTTTTTCAAACACAAAATAATTATGAGTAAGAGAAAATTCCATTAATTTAATCAAGAATGAGGTACGTGCTCCTAACCCTAACATTTTTTCCACTGTTTCTAAACTCCATCTTTTTTTAATATTTGTGTAAAAGGATTGGTACCTATGTTTCTAATGGACATGGACAATCTGTAAATGATTCATCTCCTAGGCTCTTGTGTGTAAATGTTTCATCTCCCAAACCCTTGCTTAGGGTATCAGAACTTGTCAGAGATTTGGGATGCATGGCTAGGCTTAAAAAGGCCCTTGTGGTCATTAGCCTAGTAAACAACTATGAACCTATGAACCTATGTACCCTAGTCCTCATATCTGAAATACAATAAGCCCATAAAACAAATACAAGTAATAGAGGCCAATGGCATTACTTTCAGTCTGTCACAATTGCTTACTAAAGTACACTGCTGGCAAACTGTGGCCAATGACAAAGTATTAGCACATGTGCATTTTTTTTTTTAGTTTTTTTTTTTTTTTTTAACTTAGGACGAGAATTAGCGGTGGCCTTTCCTGTTCACTGGCTAGCATGGTCAATATCATGAGTATATACGTATACACATTTCTGTTTCTAAGTAATTTCCGGCTGTGTGTAATATTAACATTTAACAGGATTAAATCTAAGTAATGTTGTT
The DNA here is from genome assembly GCF_019279795.1 of Protopterus annectens. NCBI lineage: Eukaryota > Metazoa > Chordata > Ceratodontiformes > Protopteridae > Protopterus > Protopterus annectens. Next base: position 1,017,948,462 of record NC_056735.1, read on the forward strand.
TACAATACAATGCTGAAAATAGGCAGAAAGGAGACAGCAGAATACTGGTAGAAAAATTAAGGAATAAGTAGGACCATGGTGATTGACTAACATATCTATCCACTACTTCACAGGGTAATATACTATAATAAAGAAAATGTTAACAAGTAATATACACAGTGCTGTATTCAAACATCTGACACTTTTACTCAGCATTTTCTAGATCTGTGCATTATCTTAGCACATCACATGTCAGCTAGAAAAAAATAACACATTTTAGGCAACTATGACAATTTATGAAGGACTGGGCAGTGTGTGGAACAGACACTACAACAGTAGTGATAACTGAAACACCCCATAAGCAGTACATTAAAAATCTGGAGCTTGTAATACAATTAATGATTGTATCGTCATAGTGTCATCAGTAGTGCTTTCTGTCACTCAGAAAGGCTCAGTATAGCCATGTGAAGAGTGCCATATGAATGTGACTGCAGACCAAAGCTCTTCAGTTTTTGACCATGTGACATGAAGCAGCAGTTACTGTTACATTAGTACGGGTAGCAGTGCTGCTGAATGCCAAGTATTACGCAAAAAATAGAGAGTTTGGTTTATTGGCCATTTCTGCCCTGTGTGTGGAGTGTGAATTTCTTTTTTTACTAGACTAATGGTGTGAAATGGGGTTGACAGGACAGTGGTGATAATGGGTAGCAAGCAGAGGTTAAAAGACTGATGGAATTTTTTTTTTTTTTTTTTTTTTTTTTGCAATCTGATTAGACTGATGGAATTTTTAAGGAAGGTGCAAGATGACAGTGGGAGAGGGCCAAAGCTATCTCCTTCTTCATAAGCTATGATTGTATAGGCTCAAAAATTTGACAAAATTGGTTAGTCACATCATAAAAGATTTGTGACAACAACTTAGTAATGTATGACCAAGTGGACTATATCAACTGTATCATGCACACACATATGCACAGTGGAGAGATATGTGCCCTTTTCTTTTTTGTTTGATAGTGGAATAATGGGGAATATGTTTACAAATAAGAGAGGTAGGCATGCCGCTGGTTTAGATAGCAGGCACAAACACAGGACATACAAGCCAGGCAGGGATGCTGATGGACACATGAAGTTGGGGTACAGCATGATTGAGGATAGGTATGGGGCTTCAGAGGTGCAGTCCCATCCATCATGTATACATTGGGAATCTTGTCCTTACCCAGTGAAATGTCATCACTGTTTCTTGTCCCAGACACCTGGGCAGTACCAGCTGGAACAGTGATTTGGTTATTCACTCCAGCCAATGTGGACATAAAGGTCCCTCTCCACGATCTCCTCTACCAGATGTTTCAGTTTTGTTGGGTGACATAGTCACCACCTTCACTGGAACTACGTATGGTGGGTACAGATACATCAGCAATGGGGCAGAGCTAGCTAATGCAGGTGGTGCAGGTAGAGCATGAGATTCTGGAGGCAGCACTGCCAGGTTGTGAACCAGACATGCTGGGTGTCTGTGCTGCCATTGGTGGAACAGCCACAGCCACCTTTAGAGGGATGGTAGTCCAAGCCACTGTGGCCAGTGTAGCTCCCCATGCTGGTGTTCATGCTGCAAAAGGGATAATAGTCCAAATGTAAAAAAAAATGTGAAAGAGAGAAATATCATAAATGTCATGCAATTGTAATATAGCCCAGTCAATGCATATTCTCAAATACATATTTAATTTCTCATATCAAGATATGAAAGTGAGGATATACATTTTTGTTACAGTAAAACTTAATCTTCTCAATATTATACACAAAAGTGTGATTAGAGGAAGGTTTGTTTATGCAGTGCATAGCATGAAATGTATATGTGAAGTGATAAAAATGTTATTCTTAGTTACTGATTACATACTGATTACATAATAATAAATATTAAGTAATATGTGCAACTGCTGCTCCTTGGATTAAAATGTATAGACATCTATGCTTAATGAACAATGCAGTAATGCTATGTTTTAAGATCTAGTCATGCAGGTTTGTTTGCAGCACTACACAGGTGTTAACCCTGTGTGTGATGAGCTGTTGTTTTCAATGACAGCATCATGCAGTTTATGGAATACAAAATGTTGAGGAAAGGACCATTTAGATTTTATACAATGTGTTCTCCACAGCATATACCAGTCCCATGTACACCTGGAATCATTATAAATCTATGCCACTAAAGCAATGTTTCAACATGTTTTAAAAGATGTGTTGCTGTGCTCTTCATATTTCCATGGTTTATTGTCTTGTTAATTTTATTTCCTCATGGTATTGCATGTGTACTATATATTTCACAGCATGCACACTGAAGTGTGTTATTAGTATAATAAATGATATGAAAAATGCAGGTGACAAAGGTCTTATTATCATGTTTAGCAGTCATAGTACACAATTATATTGCAACAATAACATTAGAAATTGCATGCGTAGTTCATTTTAAAGCAAACGAAAACAAGATCACGCATGTATTATGCCACATAAAGGTAAATTATCCCTAATGTACAATCAAATGGTTCCCTAATGAAATTACAGAAAATTGCTCTTCTCCTTTAAACTGCTTCTCACAAGGGAAGCAAGCCCCACCAACACCCCCCATGAGGGAGTCATGCCATCTACCCTCTCCCCCAAATTTATATATATCAACTCCAAGATTGCCATACCTTGAAGAAAAAAGAATATCCTGAGAAATGACATTTCAAACTTATTATATGTAAGACTGTTATGTTGGCCATTCAGTCTACATATTTTAGGACTCGAACTATCAGGTCCCAAAATTTCAAATGGTTACAGATTCAAACCCTGCATCACTTATGCTGTTAATCTGAGCATACTTCATTAACATGTTAAGCCATTGAAGAAGTTCCATAATAATTGTATTTTCTCCATTCAGTAATTACCAAAATGCTTAGCAAGTTACACTGATTACAGTTTCATTTACATGACTGATTGTTACTGTGACACCCGTGCCCTGGGCCAGCAATAAAGGAGCCTCACTTCTCACCACTAACACCAGAAAGGGCATCTCATATATGAGGAAAGGATAACAAATACACACAGTAAAGTGCAATTTCCCTTAAGAGCACACAGAGATCGCAGTCAGTCTGGGGCGGGTCGCTCCCTTGCTCTCCTGGTCCCCAATAAAAATAACCACTGGCACAGCTATAAGGTCCAGATCTAAGCCTAATGGGCAAGCTAAAACCTCTAGCACCCTCTCAGTCCAGCCAGTGCTTTGTGTCCCTGCCCATGTAGCTGACACACACATACTTTGAGAAGAGTTTATACAACCACACAGACACTTCTGGGGAAGGCTGGCACAGGTTCTCCAGCTGTGCCCCTTTTTCCCAGACTATACAGTAGTACCAGCTGCCACCACCCACCAATATTTATCAGCTACTCAGAGGCCCTTAAAAGAGTGCCCAATTATTACTGTGCAATATTATTATCCAATTGGTAAATGTGACTAAACAGTCAAAGCTTATTTTGAGTGACTTGGACAGTAAACTCTATAAATATGCAATGTACTCTAGAGCTTAAATTATCTCTACACAAACCAGCCACAGATAAAAGGTTTTAAAATATTTAATAATAAATAATTAAAACCACAAGACAATACTTTCTACTACACAGGCGGTGCTCATCAAAAGATCAGAGATCATACAGAAATACTTAAAATAAATAAGTAGTACAGTTCTGACATCACAGAAAAACACTTAGTCTAATCTTTCTAGTTCAAACCAAGTTCTATGCAGGTGGGGCATGCACGGCCCAAACCAAATATCCAGAAAAACAAACAGGCCAGCAGAGAAAGCAGGAATGATGCAGAATCAAAAATACAATATATAAAGGTTTATTTGTAAACCCAAATAACCACAGACCGGTTTCGGCAGAGTATGCCTTCCTCAGTGTGTTACAGACGAATAAACAGAGGATGAAAAATACATATGCATATGTATAGTATGATTTGACCAATGAGCCTAAAAACTGCCCTGTCATTCATTAATATTCATGAGTAAGAATAGGGACACCAAAAACAGTGCAATTCAAAATGAATGATACTAGTAATAATAATTTCAAAAAATAAATGCAAAACAGTATACATATTTAGATAGACCAGTTATGCTAAAATATGTATGAAACATATTAATAACATATTAATAACATGAGAATATATTATAACAGGACCATAAATTATAAATATAGCAAATAATGGAATGAATTTGATAACCACCCTGATGTAGTCAAAGCAAAGTGCACAAAAAAGTGCAGAGTGCAAAATACAGGGGAAATATTCAATATCCTGCTGTACTAGGTTAGCAAAAAATCTGATAAACATATATCATCATGATAAAAAACAACATTATAAAAATATATGTATTATGGAACCAATTGGTATATGAAGTAAGAAACATACACTGAAGTGAATGAAGTAAGAAACACACACTGGCTTACAAGAAGTAAAGTGATACCTGAGTAACAATGTTCATAAGTATATATAGTCATGATAAGTTGGCATATGAATGTTGGTATGTTCACATTATAGGATATGTGGTGGACAACTGTTACATAAGAAAAGTTATGGAAATCAAGGTTAAAAATGATCATTGAATCCTGGACTGAAAATAGCTCCCAAAGTAATGATCCAATATTTCTCCTTCTGATTCAGAATGCCATGCCAGCCCTGTTTATTGCTACGATCACCCACAATTCGATCAATAATCATAAACGTAAATAGTGCTTGTGGATGTTGGAGGAGGTGTTGGTACATAGCATTGGTGGTCCTTTTGTTTTTGATGTCACTGCGATGTTCATTAATCCTGCTTCTAAGTTGTCTGGAGGTTTGACCCACATAGAAGGCCCCACAGTGACAGGTAGCTAAATATATAACCCAGTCACTACTGCAATTGCCAAATACCTTGCATTCAAAAACCTTGCTGGTGTCCCTGCTGGAGAACAGTTTGGATTTGGTAATCTGTTGACATGATCCACAATGACCACATGGGTGTGTGCCCAAGAGTTCATGTCCCGTGAGGGTTAACTGTTTGTGAATAGCCCCACCACTGCCTGTATGTTTGTAGTGAGAGAGGTGTGATCCTAACGTTTTACCCCTTTTGTATGAAAACTTGCATTCCTCGCCTAGAAGGGATCTGAGCTGGTCATTGGTGAGCAGAATATTCCAATGTCTGTTGATAGTATCACGGATGACATTATAATTCCTACCATAGGTAGTGATAAACCTAATGGTAGGTTGTGCAGTGTCAGTAGGTGGATTCTTGTAATCCAATAATTCCGTTCTCTCTGTGTTCTTGGCTCGATTTCTTGCCAGATTGATGTCAACATAACTATATCCCCTGTTCATAAATCTGCGGCAGAGATCTGTACTGGCCATCTGATGATCCTCCTGATTGGAGCAAAGACGTTTCATACGCATAAACTGTGATACAGGGATGTTACTGATGGTGTGGCGTGGGTGCATGCTAGAAGCGTATAAGATAGTGTTATATTGGGGATATTTACGAAAGACCTTTGTGGACACCATATTGTCCAGGTTTCTGTAGACAGTTACATCCAGAAAGTTGATGGTGTGTTTGCCATAGGTAAGAGAAAATTCCAATCCCCAGAGGTTACCATTAAGATATTTCACAAATTCATGTAGATATGCCACATCCGCATGCCACACCATCCAGCAATCGTCCAAGTATCGACGCCAAATATCCATTTCCAGCAGGTATAGATTGTGATTGGGTCATTTTTAACCTTGATTTCCATAACTTTTCTTATGTCACAGTTGTCCACCACATATCCTATCATGTGAACATACCAACATTCATATGCCAACTTATCATGACTATATATACTTATGAACATCGTTACTCAGGTATCACTTTACTTCTTGTAAGCCAGTGTATGTTTCTTACTTCATTCACTTCAGTGTATGTTTCTTACTTCATATACCAATTGGTTCCATAATACATATATTTTTATAATGTTGTTTTTTATCATGATGATATATGTTTATCAGATTTTTTGCTAACCTAGTACAGCAGGATATTGAATATTTCCCCTGTATTTTGCACTCTGCACGTTTTTGTGCACTTTGCTTTGACTACATCAGGGTGGTTATCAAATTCATTCCATTATTTGCTATATTTATAATTTATGGTCCTGCTATAATATATTCTCATGTTATTAATATGTTATTAATATGTTTCATACATATTTTAGCATAACTAGTCTATCTAAATATGTATACTGTTTTGCATTTATTTTTTTTTAATTATTATTACTAGTATCTTTCATTTTGAATTGCACTGTTTTTGGTGTCCCTATTCTTACTCATGAATATTAATGAATGACAGGGCAGTTCTTATGCTCATTGGTCAAATCATACTATATATATGCATATGTATTTTTCATCCTCTGTTTATTCGTCTGTAACACACTGAGGAAGGCATACTCTGCCGAAACCGGTCTGTGGTTATTTGGGTTTACAAATAAACCTTTATATATTGTATTTTTGACTCTGCATCATTCCTATTTCCTAATCTTTCTAGTTCCCAGCTATTTCTAAAAGAAAACACAAGTCTAAAATAACTTACTTATAGAGCAAGATAGTGCTGTGAGTTGGACGAGCAAGACAAAATGCTTAATGCCTTCTGATTCTCTCTGTCTAAATTAAAATTGCAGTTCTGATAAACATTACATCATGTTTTCACTTTCCTGGTGTTCCCAGGCTGACAGATACTGCATTCTTTTGTTATCTTGCAGCTGCAGGAAACTACATCAATAAAAGACATTCCACATGTAAACTCTAGTAATAATTCCTTAAGTTAAAACAATAGGCAAGATGCCTTCATCTAGACAGGCCGAAGCCAAATTGTAAACATCAAAGACAGTCATGAAATAATTTGAACTTCAAAGGACAAACAATAAATGCTTGTCTTAGCTTTCTTTACAACAGAGGGCAATGTTGTTGCATTGTTTTAAGTTCACATTTCACAGCATATTCTTTCATTTAAGAAAACAAGTCTGTAGTTCAACATTCATATTTACAAATGATAGAATTATGTATAAAATCCTATCTGGCTAGGCTGGCAGCCTTCACATCCCCCCCCCCCCAGAGAACTCAAGCTAACTTTTCAAGTGACCCTTGAAAAACGCTGCTTGAGAGGGTTAGGTCTATCTGAGTGTACCTTACCCCATTCTCTGTCTTGAGAGCCCATCTGCATTGGCATTGCTACTCCCACTGCAGTGCTGCACTGACATATATGTTTGCAACCCTAGGCTCCATCTTAGCAACTTGGCATTTTGCTGACTGGCTCTGTTTAACCATGTTAGGGGGTTGTGATCTGTCATAACACTGAATTTACTTCCATACAGATAAGGCTGAAGTTTCTGCAATGTCCACACTATGGCTAGATATTCCTTTTCTACAGCTGCATAGCATTCCTCCCTGGGTTGGAGACTACAACTGGGATAAACCACTGGGTGCTCTTCTCCCTCTGATGAAATCTGGCTAAGTACAGCCCCCACCCCATGGTTTGAAGCATCCACCTGCACAACAAATTATTTGCTGTAATCTGGACTGGCTAACACAGGGGGTCCTCCCAAAGCTTAATTAAGCTTTTGGAATGCCTGCTCACATGCTGAGGTCTACAGTACCTTATCTTGCCTGTTCTTCCTTGTCAGGTCTGTGAGGGGAGCAGCTATGGTACTATAGCTGGGGATGAATTTTCTGTAGTACCCTGCTGTCCCTAAAATGCCCCCACCTGCTTTTTAGCAACAGGTGTAGGCCATGCCTGAATGGCTTCCACTTTGGCAGGTTTTGACCTTATCTTACCACTCCCCAGTCTATGTCCTAGGTAAGAGACCTCTGCCATACCCACCTGACATTTGATCAGCTTAATGGTCAACCCTGCCCCCTGTAGTCTACTCAGCACTTCCCTGACATGCTGAAGGTGCTCTGGCCAGGAATGGCTGTAGATGGCAATATCATCCAGGTAAGCAAGGGCAGACCCTCCTGCTCCTGCTAGGATATTATCTGCCAGCCTCTGGAAACTCGCTGGGGCATTCTTCATCCCAAAGGGCATCTTTGTGAACTCACACAAGCCAAAAGGAGTCATGAAGGATGACTTCTCTCTAGCACAGGGAGTCAAAAGCACCTGCCAGTAACCCTTTGTTAAATCAATGGTTGTAAGATACTTAGCCCTACCCAGCTACTCTAGGGCCTCATCTGTCCTAGGCATGGGGTAAGCATCTGACTCTGTGTGACTATTTAATTTCCTGTAGTCAACACAGAACCTGGTGCTGTCATCAATTTTGGCACCAGCACCACTGGGGAGGTTCAGAGACTGTTGGACTCTTGAATCACCCCTAATTCCAACATATCCTGTATCTCCTACATCATGGTCTGTCTGACTCTCTCAGACACCCTATAAGGGGCCAGCCTAATAGGCCTTTGTGGTCCTGTATCCACCTGGTGCTGCACTAAGTGGGTGAACCCTGGTTTCCCAGTGAACATGTCCCCAAATTCATGCAACACTGCTCAGATTTCTTGAACCTGGGTAGGAGAGAGCTGCTGGGACATTGCTACCCCTTCCACTGAGGTGTCAGCCCGAGCCTCACTGAGGAGATCAGTCCCCAGATATCCCTCAGACTCCTCCTGCAATCCACAGCAAATGTTCAGCACAATGGCCTCCCTATCATTGTAAGGTTTCATCATATTAACATGGTACAATTTGTGCCCTGGCCTTCTGCCTTAGCAGTTCTACCATATAATTAACATCACTTACCTTTCTTACCACCTTCTAGGGACCCTCCCAAGCTGCTTGCAGCTTGTTGTGTCTGACAGGAATGAGAACCATTACCTCTAGCTTGAGCATTCCTGTCATTCCACACCTTTTTCTGTTGTTGGGCTTCTGCCAGGTTCTCCTGGGCCATGTCCATGAGTTTCCTGAGCCTTGTCCTGAGGTCTAGGATGTATGCCACAACAGACACCTTGTGAGACTCACACTCACCTTCCCACTCATCTCAAATTAAATTTGGAGGTCCCCTCACCCGATGCCCATACAGCAACTCAAAGGGTGAAAAACCTGTGGATTCCTGGGGAACTTCTCTGTAAGCAAACAACAGATGGGGCAAATATTTGTCCCACTCTTTCTTAAACTGAGCTGGAAATGCCCATAGCATGGACTGGATTGCAGAGTTTAACCTCTCAACAAGTCCATTAGTCTGGGGATGGTAGGGGGTGGTCTTCATGTGCTTCACCCACAGGACTTCCATAGACAAGCCAGCAGGTCTGACATGAATTTGGCACCTATGTCAGTCAGTATTTCTTTTGAGAAACCTACCCTGCTGAAAATCACTAACAAAACATTTGCCACCTTCTCTGCCTCAATGGAGGACAAAGCCACTGCCTCAGGGTATCGTGTAGCATAATCCCCTACTACTAGGATATACTTTTTACCTGTGGAACTTGGGGAACTCAGAGGACCCACAATATCCATAGCTACCCTCTGAAATGGCTCCTCAATCACATGCAAAGGCATCAAAAGAGCTCTCACCTTGCCTCATGCCTTGCCTACCTTTTGGCACTGCTCACAGGTCCTGCAGTACCCTGTTACATCTCTGGAAATTCCAGGCCAAAAGAAATTCTGCATAATATGCCTCTTTGTACATTTTATGCCCATATCACCTGCAAAGGGAATATCATGGGCTATGGCTAGAAGTGCCAGATGGTAGGCTCAAGGCACTACCAACTGCTGTACTCTCTCACCTTCTAGCCCTCCATCAGGGGTCCATTCTCTGTATAGTAACCCTTTGTCCCAGTATACAGATTCCCCCTTTCCTTGAGAATCAGCTGTGTCCCTAGCTACCTGCCTCAGGCCTTGCAATGTAGGGTCTGAGAGCTGAGCCTGTCTCACCTGTCTCCTTGTAACCCTTCCTAGCTCCCCTTCCACAGGAAGTCTGGCAACCTCTAAAGGTGGTGCTTCACTGTCAGCCCGGGTACTACTACTCACCTCTACCTTTGCAGTCACTCTGTCCAAGGGACCGTCAGTACCCACAAGTAGCTGTGGCTCACCTTCATTCTCACTTCTACAGAGTAGCTCCCTCCCTGAATTAACCACCTCAGCAGTCCTGGCTGCAAGTATGCAGTCTGTCTGGGTCTCCCCAGGCTACCAGACCCAGATGCTTGTCTCCTAGCCTCACTGTGTGCAACTGCATAAGCACATGGTACTGCCTCATCCAAATCTTTCCCTATCAGGACATCTGCAGGATGGTAGTTTAGTACCCCTGTTGTCTCAAGACAACCTACTATTGGAATTTCATCTTTCCCACTTACTGGCTCACTCACCTTTGGTTCCCCAACTTGCCTCCATGGACACCTGCATTCCACATGGCCCCACTGGTTGCATTCAAAACATTTACCCCTAGCTCCTGGATGTATACTTGGATTAGTGGCTTCCCCTGCTACTGGCAGATTCTGTTGTGGTAGTCTGTTCTACCCACCATAGGTTCCTTCAGACCTATGAGCAGTACTGTGGGTCCCCTTCCTGTGCAGGGCTGCCCTGTTTGCCAGGTATAGGTCTCCCTTCTTCCCCAACTCATCTGAATTAGCACATTGTCTATCAGCTAATCAGATTTTCATGTCCTCAGGCAAAGTATAAAGGGCTTTTTTCCTCATCAAAAGGTCTGCCAGCCTTTCAAAAGTGGTGACCACTCACCCACCTATGGTAATAAGTGCTCAGTTCAGCAACATATTCACACACACTTTAATCTGCCTTGTGTCTATGCTCACAAAGCCTTTTCCAATACATTTCAGATGTTAGCTTAAACAGTTCTAAAATACATTTTTAACAGCAGTATAATCAAAACATGCAACGTTAGACATTCTAGACAGTACAGTTACAGCTTTACCATGGAGTAAGGGGGTCAGGAACTGTACACAGAACCTTTGGTCAACACTATACTGTTTGCATACCCTCTCAAACATATGAATGAAATTATCAAAATTATCCCCTCTTTCAATTGCAAAATAAATTTACTGACCTGTTGTGCTTCTGGAGTCTAGTTACTCCCTTCCCTATTACCTCCATGACTCTGACTAAGAGTCAGCATCTCCTTCTCATGCTGCCTATGTCTTTCCTTTTCATCAGCCTCCAGATGTAGCAGTTTCTCGTTTTCCTCAGCCTGTAGACTCCTCAGTCTCTCAGATGCTTCTATTTCCAAATTCCTGGCCTCCAACTCAAGCGTCTTTAGCTCCAGCTGGATTTTTAAAGCCACTGCAGAAAGGTTGAGCTGTCCATTCTCTGAGGGTATTATATCTCCACAGCCAGTCTGATTGTCCCCCTTGTTGCTATTTTCTGATGCAGCTGTAACCAAGTCTGCAATCAGGTATGCCTTAGTCATGTTTCCATGCACCAGTCCCCTAGCCTGACACATCTCCGCCAGCTGGCTCCTTGTCAGCTTTTCATACTCCTCTGCTGACATGCTGTCTGCTCAACCTGACTAACTAAGCTAACAAAAGAAATAAAACAATTGTGATCTGAACTCTGAGTATTCACTGCGTGGCTGATTTAGAGTATAAAACACCTTCCAAGCTCACTGTACAAAAGCTACAGGATTCACTCTACCCACACCATGACAAGCCAATTAGTATTTGCCAACTAATTAATATGTGTCGTGGATATCCCACTGCTGCCAAACAATTAATATGAGAATATCCCAACCACTGCCATCAATTAATATGAGGATATCCCAACCACTGCCACCAATTAATATGTGATACCCGTGCCCTGGCCCAGCAATCAAGGAGCCTCAGTCCTCACCACTAACACCAGAGAGGGCATCACATATGAGGAAAGGATAACTAATACACACAGTAAAGTGCAATTTCCCTTACGAGTACACAGAGATTACAGCCAGTCTGGGGCGGGTCACTCCCTTGCTCTCCAGGTCCCCAATAAGACTCCCCACTTGCACAGCTATAGGGTCCAGATCTCAGCCTAGTGGGCAAGCTAAAACCTCTAGCACCCTCTCTGTCCAACCAATGCTTCATGTCCCTGCCCAAGTACCTGACCACACACGCACTTTGAGAAGAGTTTATACAGCCACACAGACACTAATGGGGAAGGCTGGCACAGGTTCTCCAGCTGTGCCCCTTTTTCCCAGACTATACAGTAGCACCAGCTGCCACCACCCACTAATATTTATCAGCTACTCAAAGGCCCCGAAAAGGGTGTCCAATTATTACTGTGCAATATTATTATCCAATTGGTGAGACTAAACAGTCAAAGCTTATTTGGAGTGACTTGGACAGTAAATTATATAAATATACAATGTACTCTAGAGCTTAAATTATCTCTACACAAACCAGCCACAGTTAAAAGGTTTTAAAATATTTAATAATAAATAATTAAAACCACAAGACAATACTTTTTATTACACAGACAGTGCTAGTCAAGAGTTCAGAGATCACATAGAAATGCTTAAAATAAATAAGTAGTACAGTTTCTGACACCACAGAAAAAAAACATAGTCTAATCCTTTTTTTTAAGTCTAAGATAACGTACTTATAGAGCAAGACAGCGTTGTGAGTTGAATGATCAAGACAAAAATGTTTACTGCCATCTGATTCTCTCAGTTTAAATTGAAATTGCAGTTCTGATAAACATTACATCATTCTTTCACTTTCCTGGTGTTCCCAGGCTGACAGATACTGCATTCTTTTATCTTGCAGCTGCAGGAAACTACATCAATAAAAGACATTCCACATGTAAACTCTAGTAATTATTCCTTAAGTTAAAACAATAGGCAGGATGCCTTCATCTAGCCTGGTTAGAGCTGAATTGTAAACATCAAAGACAGTCATGAAATAACTTGAACTTCAAAGGACAAACAAGAAATGTTTGTCTTAGCTTTCTTTACAGCAGAGAGCAATGTTGTTACATTGTTTTAAGTTTACATTTCACAGCATATTCTTTCATTTAAGAAAACAAGTCTGTAGTTCAACATTCATATTTACAAATGATAGAATTATGTATAAAATCCTATCTGGTTAGGCTGGCAGCCTTCACAGTTATATTTTTGCACACATAAAATAAAATTTTGAGTTTTTGCAATTAGAATTGAACTCTCATTCGGTACAGGGCATTGCTTATGGCCACTAATTTGGAAAGCCAACCATCACACAAAGGACAAAGCCAGCAAAAAAATTGAACTTATGAATCTATGTAATGATTTCTCAACTTTGTGGGTTTATACAAGTGATATGTTTTCAGTAAGGATCCCTGCTTTCAAGTAGCTAGCAACTTTACAAGATCTGAACACTTCACTTATGGCATTACAAAGAGTCATTAACATGGTGAAGATGATTTGCCACCTGAATGTCATTTACATACAGAAGTAGAGGAAGTCAAGCACGTGATCTCAGAATTGTAATTCTGAAGTTTCAGTTAGTCTGCACTATACCCACATTATCACACTGTTATCATTTGTCTTGCCACAGTACAATTGTTGAGTGCAATCTTTGGAGAAGTGAGGATGGTAAAGCATGGGAGGTCACAAACAACTGTCTGCAAGGCAATAATTTCAGTTTTTTGTGCATTACTTCATTGTTTTACCAAAGGTATCACAGTTTGCCACATATATGTACCTTTTATCTAAGCTGTATATGTTACAGCCACTTTGTCATCACTGGCACCACATCTTCTTACAAAATGTTAACAAAAGTGCGTATCAAGGTTCACTACTAATTCAGTAAATACAATATATACCTTCTCAGTAAGCCTTTTTTTCTCAGACACACCCTGCATAAGTGTACCTCTCATTAGCATGATTGATAAACAAGCAATTGGAAGACCAGAACTGCTAATGAATCATATTTGCTAGGAATTACTTAAACAAAACTCTTAATGCTCATTTAGTATCATTTAGGTGTGTGTACATGTCATTGTGTAGGAACTAACAATATGTTTATCTGCCAAGTACTTTGGGCAAATTGAGTGATTCAGGAATGATAAAGAGAAGAAACCTAATTAATACATTCCAAGTGTCCAGAGAAGTTAATCTACACCATATAAGCAAGATTTACTGCTATGGAACTTACATTGTTCTATTGTTATAGAGAAGACTGCTGAGTGTTCCCAGTGCTGCCAAACAAACTTGCTGATGACAAACAGTAAATTTGCAATGCTTAGGTTAACTGTCTGACATCTTTTAAAGTATGTAATCATTACAAGTACTGCTTCATAGTTATATACTTAAATTATTTACAGTGAGTGCTGTCTAACCTGGAAAAGTTCTGTTTTTGAAATAAACAAGGGGATGAATTTAATAAAGCCTACATGCTTTTTTTTCCATGTAGGCATTGCACCATACTTCTTACATGGGCATGAACATGTTTAGATTCAGTAACCACTGCTGAGTAGTGCGCACACATATGCCAACACGGAAACTTCCATGGCATACACATCACCTCATAAGCAGGTAAATCTCATCCAAATGAGGCAGGTAGAGTGATCCAGCAAGCAGACAGACATCTGTTCACATGTGTCAGTGCCCATAGTGTATGCAGAAAAATTCCATGTACAGGAGTGCAGACAGACAAAAGGGGTTGTAAAAATGTAGATATATGGGCAGAAATGTCAAACTGCATACACATATGAGCAAAACTATTATCCTGTATGTCAGAAAAATTAAAGAAAATAAGTTAAATTATTGTTTTTTTTAATAATCTGTGCATGTTTGCACAGTGTGCCACAGTGTACAAACATGCTTTATAGAAAAATAAAAAAAGAAAATGGAAAAAAAATAATATTATGTGACAGCAATATATTACAGGACCTTGTGTGGAGTCCCTACAATGGTGCATTGGTGCTGTTGCTAATGCAGTAGGGCTATGAAGCATGTAGTTTCCAATCTGTGAGCATGGATACCTATGGAAATGAGGTGGAGTTACTGAATACCAGAAAGGAGTAATCATTTACGCTTATCCGCTTTGTGTAGGCTTAGACCCATGTTACTGTTTACACAGGATGTAGCTGACACGTGGGTGGGTGTGTCCACTAGCATAGGTGCACCTGTTTGCATGGTGCACCACCTGGCTGAGAGTATCCTTTCAGCAGGGTTTGTCCACTAACTTTTAAGCTCTGTTTCCCTTCGGTGCGCATGTTTCCATGATTCCCTGCCACACTGAGTGTGTTTAAAAAATGTATTTCATTAGTTCTGACCCTTGTTTAAGCTAAAATAGGCCATTAAATGATGCTACTTATATTGTAGGCATATGGAATGCATCATAGTTAGCCAATCACACATTCTGAACCTACAGCAGACTTGTATAAAGTATGCATACACACTACATTCTGATTTTTCCCCAGTACTCTGGACCATTGGAGTACAGACTTGGGAATTTTAACTGAGAGAATGTTAGGGGCTTCTGCAGGTCTGCTACATCTGTATGTACTAGATCCTGAAGTCAGTGCTGCACTGCTGCTGACAACAGGCCTAGACAGAGAATGAGAAGAGTGTTCAGGCCCAGGGTAACCTTCCACGAGCTACATGAGCTGGAGATTGTACAGCACTACATGGTGGACAGGGACATATTACAATTCACTGAGCTCTGCCAACCTCAACTCAGACCCAGAGCCAATAGAGAGAAATCCATCCCAGTGGAAACAGAGGTATGTGTAGCCCTTAGGATACTAGCTGCAGGTACTTTCCAAAGACTGACTGGGGTCATGATAGGGGTCTCACAAGAATCAGCATCCAGGGTACTCCACCAGTTCCTGGATGCCATGCTACCACATGCCAGTGAACACATTTCTTTTCCCCTAACCGCTTAGGCAAGGACTAGCAGTATGTAACACTTCTACCATGTAGCACATTAGCCAGAAGTATTGGGTGCCATAGATTGCACTCATGTACACATGAAAGCACCACCCAGTGAGGAGGGTAGAATCTACATCAACCACAAGGGTACCACACCATCAACTGCCAAGTCGTGTGCAATGCCCAAGGAATTATCATGAATGTGTGTACTGGCAGCCCTAACAGTTATCATGACTCCCATATCTGGCATACATCACAATTGTACCAGATGTTTGATAAAGGGGACATTCCACATGGCCATTTACTGGGAGTTGCTGGCCATGCACTGGAACTGTGGATGATGACACTCATCAGAAATGCATACGCACCCATGGAAGAATGCCATAATGAGGCACAAAGACAATCTAGAAACATCATAGAGCATATGTTTTGGCTTTTGAAGTCACAGTTCTGGTGCCTCGGTATATCTGGTGGAGCCCTGTAGTACTCTCCAGCTACATGTGCACATATGTTCTCAGTATGTGCTATGCTACACAATATGATCCTGTGGAAACAGCTACAGCAGGATCAGCAAAGGGAAGGGATACACAATCCCCCCCCCCACCAGTGCCTAGTTCCACAGCTGCAGTCACAGGAGGACATGGAGGAGGAACCCCCTGATGATGTCTCAGTAGGCAGACATACACATGCCCAGTACACCCTGGCTTTGGCTAAGAGACAATGCATAGCACATTCACTGACGACCTAGGGCCATAAGGACTGACCCCTTACTCCTACTCACATAACTATATTAAAATTGATGCCAGGCAACCAACATGACCTGTACCTATCCATTTATTGGCTGTTTACTGCTTGCATCAGACAGAATCAGCCCTGAACTACAGTCCTGGCAACTGCTACATTCACAAGGTAAGTCCCTAACCTGCACACTACTTGTAAGGATTATTATAATATGGTATTGTGTGTATGTATCTGCTGTATTTATGCAAGGAAATATAGTAGGCTGTTTGGACAGAAATGACATCCACACTGAACTACAGTTACCTAGTCCACTAGTATGTGTTCCTTAATATTCACTAGGCATCATAGTTGGAATATGCACTAAATTAGTCAAGGGAGATGTTATGATATATGGACTACTGTGCAGCCCAGCAAAATATGTGGTGCTGTTCTCCAACACCCAACACAGCTGTTTTCCCATATAACTGTGTTAACAGTAAGTCATCAGTGGTAAATCAGCAGTCCAGGCAATCTCAAGTCAGTAACATAGAAATTGATCACACATTGCATGTCTCATTTAATGCATGAATAACAACAAAAATAACTATGCTATTGATTGTGTGATGAATGACTACTCTCTGGCTAGCAGCTTGTGTGGCTCAGTGGACTGGGGAAGTTGGTATGGGTGATGCTGTTGATGGTTCAAAATTACAAATATCCACATCTTTTGCATGTGAGGCATTATTATGTTTGGTGTTTTCACAGACTCTCAGTCTGTGTGTGGTGTAACATTATGAACCTCTGTCACATATTAATTACATCAGACAGCTGGAGAACGCCATGGACATTTTGAGTGAAGTGCGGTACTGCAGAAACAGGGACAGATGTCAGTGTCTGTAACACACAAGATCCCGGACTGAAGTACAGGTAGTTGTGGGAAGGAGTCACTTTATAATTACTGACAGTCCCACTGGGCATGCCCATACACTTAGTTAAACTGAGCACATTCCTGTTGCCTCTTGATCAGAATGATCTGTTATGTATAGATGTGTCTACACATACATACATATATGTATACATATACATCTGTCACTATCTGTCTCTCACATACATAGTATAGCTATCTCTATGTATTTTCAAATACATATATATATATATATATATATATATATATATATATATATATATGTATTTTCAAATACATATATATATATATATATATATATATAGAGAGAGAGAGAGAGAGACCTATATATATATATATATATATATATATATATATATATATATATATATATATATATATATATATATAGAGAGAGAGAGAGAGAGAGCTATATATGTGCAGTAACAGAAACCTGGTTTAAGGCTCCAGAGAGCACCGCAACACTACCAGGCTACAACTCATACCATACATTTCGGCCACAGAACCCGGACCAAAATACAAAAGGCTGGGGCATATCCATATTCATCAAGTATACCCACACCTCCAGGTTAGTGGCACAGCATGATGCTTCACAGATCATCCATGTGCAACTAACAACAGGCAAAACTGCAATTCAAATTGTAGCTTGCTACAGATCACCCACCATGTCCCAGGATCCCCTTTGCGCATTTCTGGAAAGAGTGGGAAATATAAATGTCCTACCAAGCACCCTAATATTGGGTGATTTCAATTACCCAAACATTAACTGTGAGAACTACTCAAGTACTAACTCCCTTGCCCAACATTTCCTAGAATTTATAAACTCTAACACCCTGGATCAACTGGTCAACACTCCCACCAGAGGTGACAACATATTGGACCTGGTCATCACCAACATGGATGACCAGTGCTCCACACTGGAGGTCAACCCCTCGCTGGTTAGATCTGACCATAAACAAATCATTTTGGATATCCACATTCTGTCCCCACCCCCGGACAAGGAAACCACCGTGAAAACCTTTACAGAAGCAAACTTCACGTTACTTATGACCGAGGTGGAAAGTTTTAAAGCCCCCATGCTAAAGGATAATGTTGTCCAAGCTGCAAAATCCTTTACTAATGCATTCAACAGGCACCTACGAGAATGCATGGCTCATGCTATGCCAAGCAAAACCAAGACTCACTCCTCCAAGAAAAGGAAACCAGTCTGGTGGACTCCTGTCATAAACAAGCTATACAATAGAAGGAGGAAACTAGTACAGAAAAGAGTAAAATCCCAAGAAGGGAAGACATCCCTGATCAGTATCAGCAGGAAACTATGATCCCTCATAAAATCATCCAAGGTGAGTTTCAAAAGAAAAATTGCCAAGGACTCCAAAGATAACCACAAGGCATTCTTTAGATATGTCAGGAATCTAAGTGTCAATGCTCAGATCTGCTCGCAGTTAGTGCAGAATGGTACAAAATACACTGAACCGACCAATATTGCCAACATCCTGGCAGGCAAGTTCAGCGCAAACTTCACCCCCCTCTCACCACCAAAAGGACCCATAACCATACCAGAAGAATGCAGACCCCCCCTGAAATCACAGACATGAAGGTTAAAACAGCCTTCTCCAAAGCCAAAAACACAGCATCAATGGGAATGGATGGTGTCCAAGGCTGCACCCTACATGAGTTCAAAGATGAACTAACCCCCTCACCTAAATACACTGTTCAAACCCAGCCTCTCCACAGGTTATGTACCCATATATAGTGGTGCACAGCAACAGTTATTCCATTCCACAAAGGTGGAGCCACAACAGACCCCAGGAACTATTGCCCTATAAGCCTGACTAGCTTGATCTGCAAGACTATGGAGCGCATTATCATGGAACTCATTAATAGAGACATTGGGAACCTCCAAACACTGGACTCTACACATTTCGGTTTGTTAAGGGCAGATTATGCCTCCTAAACCTGGTGGACTTCTTTGAGACAGTTACCAAGGCTATAGATGAGGGAAGGGTGGTACACACAGCCTACCTAGACCTTGTAAAGGCCTTCAATACCATTTCCCATTCTGGTATTATAGGCAAGCTCACCAGCCTGAACATAAACCCCTATGTCACAAGATGGGTTGCCAACTGGCTCACAAACAAAACCCACATGGTAAGAGTTGCAGGAGCTAGGTCTGACTCTAAACCAGTTACAAGTGGCATTCACCAGGGCTCAGTCCTAGGACCCCTCCTGTTTGGCATATACTTCTCAGAGGTACAGGCAAGCACAGGAGGTCTATGGCTGACCAAGTTCACAGACGACTGCAAACTAGGGGCTATAATTGACTCTCCGGCTGACACAGATATCCTCCAAAAGGGTCTCACTGAGACGGATACCTGGTATCAAAATCATGGCCTCAAGCTGAATGCCAAAAAGTGCATAGTCATCCCCTTTAGAAAAAACAAAGTACTCACAAACTACCACATAGGTGGTAGTCCCCTAAATACAGAAGATGTAATAAGGGATCTGGGGACCCAAGTAGATAGTTATCTCTCCTTTGATAATCACATTGCCAAAGTGGTTAGAAAATCCTTCTACGTGGCCCACCTTATCACAAAAGGGTTTGCATCCAGATCAAAACAGGTCATTGTGGCCCTCTACTCATCTCTCATCAGACCCATCATAGAGCACAGCGCCCCATTTGGGATGTATCTTACAAGACAACTGCAACAGCTGGAAAGACCACAGAAGTACCTCATCAAGAGGATCACTGGCCTCAAACAAATGCCCTATGCAGCCCGACTGAATAAACTCCAGCTGTATTCGGTTGCATACCGCCTACACAGAGGTGATCTCTGCCTGACATACAAGGCCATGTCCAACCCAGAACTGATGGACATGCTCCACCTAAAGAAAAGCTTATCCCCTTGAGCCACACACTCTAGGGATCTAAACCACACCACAACAATAAATAGGACGTGCTGAAGGGATAGATTCCTGTCCCGCAGACTTCCCATGCTTTGGAACAAGATTCCAATCTTCATTAGGCAGAGCTCCTCGCTAACACTCTTCAAGAGAAACCTTGACAAGTGGATGGGAAACAGAAAGTTTACCCCAGGATCACTTCAGTGGCTCTGCTGTACAGAGGCACAGGGAACTCATCTAAGGGGGGGGCAGCGAAAGCCAATACATTCTGGCTAGGCTTATAAATGTCTTTGGGCAGATAGCCTAGTACCTACCTATGAACCTATGAACCTATATATATATATATATATATATATATATATATATATATATATATATATATATATATATAACATACATCTCAGTCTCTCCCCATATAGCTACATAACTCATATACATATCATACAGACACACACACACACACACACACACACACACACACACACACACACACACACACACACACACACACACACACAGCTACATTTATATAGACATCCCTGTTATATACACAAATATGTGCGTGGATGTCTGTATTGTCCTACATACCCTGATAATGGTGAATAAAGCTGCTCTATCACACATCTATAATGTTGCTCAAAGGATCCAAAGTAAGGGCTCAACAGTACATAATGCACTCACCTACAGACTTGTTTGCTTGCTGGATGTCACCACCTAGACGGCAACAGATGAGCATGTGGTGTAATGTATAATGTTGTTTACACATGCATGGACAGGGCACATTATTCCTTCCTGTGGGCAGGAAGAGTATGACCTGTCCATGCATGCGTAAACAACATTCTTCCTGTGGGCAGGAAGAATGTTGTTTATGCATGCATGAACAGGGCACATTCTTCCTGCCTACAGACTTGCCCATCCAAGTGCTAACAGCCTCATATGGCCATACTGATAACTGTAGATATATAGCTAAGATAATTACAGTTATCTCACTGCTGGGATACTAGATGCAGATAACAGTATGAAGCAATATCACTCTGCAGGCCATATATGTTGTTCAACACAAGCCTAGTTTGTGTAATCCACAAGTAGTTTGCCTGTAAGCACATATAAAACAGACAATTGTGGTGCATGCATAACCACTGTGATGTATAGTGTGTAAGACGAGATAGGTAGGGGTTCTAATCTCACTCCAGGCTTCTTGGTGTGTGTGTGTGTGTGTGTGTGTGTGTGTGTGTGTGTGTGTGTGTGTGTGTGTGTGTGTGTGTGTGTGTGCATCCACCTGCTAAACAACTGCAAATCCCTCATGTTCTACCAAACTGCAGTGATTATGCAGTTTTTGGCTTTGTAATTTGCTGCTGACTTCCAAACTGCCCTCTTCTACAAGGCCTGATGATGTCATCTACCTTAAGACTACCAGCTGCCATGGTGCATGTGATAGGTATTGTGATATATAGTGTATGAAACTAGATAGGTGGCGTTCTAATTACACTACAGGCCACTGTGTGTGTGTGTGTGTGTGTGTGTGTGTGTGTGTCTGTGTGTGTGTGTGTGTGTGTGTGTGTGTGTGTGTGTGTGTGTGTGTGTGTGTGTGTGTGTAAAACCCCCATGTCAAACAACTGAGAATCCCTTACTGATTGCCAGACAGCAAATTTTATGCACTTTTTAGCCCTGTAAGTTGCTGTTGGCGTTCAAACTGCCCTCTTCTACAAGGGCTGATGATGGCATCTACCTTAAGACTACCATTTGCTATTATAGTATCACACTTAATCTATTATAGTATCAAACTTAAGCTGTGGCACATGCAATAAGTATTGTGATCTATAATGTGTAAGACTAGATAGGTAGTGGTTCTAATTTCACTCCAGGCTACTTGGTGCACATGTGTGTATCCACTCTGACAAACAACTGAGAATCCCTTATGGATGTCAAACTGCAATGGTTATATACTTTTTGGCCCTGTAAGTTTCTGCTGGCTTCCAAACTGCCTTCTTCTACAAGGTCTGATGGTGCCGTCTACCTTAAGACTACCAGGTGCTATTGTCAAATCATACTTAAGCTGTGGCACATGGGATAAACTTTGTGATCTATAGTGTGTAAAGCCTAGATAGGTAGAGGTTCTAATCTCACTCCAGGGCACTTGGTCTGTGTGTGTATGTCCATATGGCATAAATATGATCACCTCAGTAAATCAGAAAGAAGTAGGGTTTTGTATTTTATTTGTAGCAGCTGATGTGGCCCTCCAAATGCCTGACCAAAACTAGGCCTGCTGATGTTATCAAGCATAATTTGTCCTAAACCAATAGTGCTAGCAGACATCAGGTGTGTTGTGTGCATCACATACTGTGATCTGCAGTGTGTACCATTACATAAGTAAGTGTTCTAATGTACATACAGCCAACTTGCACTATGAGTGTGTCACGCCATGTTCTGTAGGAAGTAGTTGAAAGGGGTGCTATCCTCAATGTAGCCATGTTTGTGTGTTGCTGTTAAAGAAATTTACATCAGGTTATGGAACCTTAGGATGTTTGAACTTCACTAGCATAATAGCCATACAGCCCTCACAATTGTAGACAACCTTATACCCTTATTTACATGATCATCACATAATGCTCCAGTCCAAGAGGGACACAGACAGAAGTCCTGTGGTGAAATGATGGTCCCCAGCCAATCATACAGATGGCATGTGTTGAGGTGCACTGAGGTTCTCTGATTGCCATTAGCCAGGGTTCTGTTTCAAAGTTGGGTGTATTGCCTAATGAGCAGGATTCAAAATAATCCACTTTACACTAAAGAAATTATTTATTAACAAACTTTATTTCTGCCACTAAACAGAAAACTAAATAAACTCTATGCAATTGAACAGTAAATCACACTAAAACAGAAAACTAAGCAAACTCTATTTAACTAAAATATGAAATTAGGCAATGCATTTAAAGAAAAAGGTATACATCACCGATAAAAAGAAAGCTTCATCCTGTCTTCAGTCTTGACTGGGAAGCCCTGTTGCAGTCAGGCAGGAGTCTTCATTGGGAAAACAGTCCTGGGCAGTGCGTCCATTCCAGAAGTGAAGCTTCTGACTGAGTGCAGGGAGCCCCCGCTATATAAAACCAAGTCATGAGAATCAGTACTTTCTCAGTGTAGGCTGGATCTGGCTAGATCATTCTGTGGTGTTGGCCACCCACTCCAGAAGGAACAGCAATTCCTGCCAAATACAATGATTTTGCAATTTTCAAATGTTACACCAGAATATTCCAATGACTTTGCAAGTTTTAGTACATTACTGGAACGTCCCAGCACACATACACATACAAGACATATTTCATAATCAAATGTAGTGACTTTGCTGAAATCACTAGACTGTTTACACTGGAATATTCCAATGACTTTGCAAGTTTAGTACTTTACTGGAATATCCCAGCACACATACACATACAAGACGCATTTCCTAATCAAATGTAGTGACTTTACTGAAGTCACTAAACTGTTCTGGAACACAGCATCATTTCTCATACATGCTGACACTTTCAGAATATAGCATTACTTCATATGTCAAGGAAGACATAAAGAAAATAAAGAGAATGTCGAGATATAGTGAGGCAACAGTCAAATAATCCCACTCACTCAATGTACCCCTCTTTCGTTTCACATTCGTATCACATTCGGCCCTTTGACTATTGACTCACTTATATTCGACATTCAAAGTTGTGTTTGCCTCATTATAAACCAATAAGTTAATCTACAATTCCAGAATGTGAATAAAATCCAAATAATGATCAGAACTAAAATTGGGTTTATCAACCAATTCAACAAGTTAGTGCCAGATGCTGACCATCCAGTAAGAATACCCCACCAATTATGTGATGTATCAGACTCTGTTTTCTTGGCTAAACTAACCAACTTATTCCCTATAATAATACTTGTCATTTCATAATGTAAAATACTATGATTTACTGCCTGTGAATGTTTTTCAAGATGTTGCACATTGTTCAATACTTTCTGTAAAGAATTCAGGTTGAATGTTAAATGATGGTATTCCAGCTTGTCTGGTAACCAGGTATTAAATACATTAATATATGTTTCAGTGGAAAAGATATAAGTTTTATTATGCCAGTTCAAATGAGTTACATTACCTAGACAACCTACAAAAGGATTTCTCAAGACATATAACAATGTTTGATTTGCCACTAAACATAGGAATTTTGATGCTATTTCCATGAACATCTCAAAAGTAAAAGGTAATATAGTCCATTTATAGATGTTGATAGAATGCTGAAGAAAACACGGTTCATATATAGGGGAATTTTGTCCACAAATAAGTCCATCCATTGTTTCAGTACAATGTTCTAATCTGTGTGTTCTGTTTGAGAAGTCAATGTAGTTTTCTTCTAAATGGATACAAATATGGTCAAAATACCAGTGGCAGGGTTACAAACTGACACATTATTTTTGCATTTGTGACATTATAGTGGATGATATAACCTGTACAAAAACTATTGGTACATTTTGTTTTTTTCAGAAAATAGCCTTATCCAATTAGTACTGGGTATACATTGATTAAACAACTGTCTCCATACATGCTCATTTTTGAGCATTTACTTGGTTTGCACAAGACTTTTCTGCATTGAAACATAATTTACAGACTTAGTGACATTTGCATCAAATTTCAAATTAGAAACCAAAGAAGCATTGAATTGATCTAAAAATTCTTTCTCATAGCTGACAAGCTGTTTTTGTGTGTGCCAAACTGTAGGATTCTATAGCGCTTATAAACATATAATTTGTGAAATATCTTGGCCTGCAGTTTTAATTTTATTAGCTAAAACTTCAACATCAGTTGCATTCAAAGTTCCTAACCCTGTACCAATACCTCTTAATAAGGTACTATACCATAGTCGTTTCTGCCTACACTTACTTATTTTTGGAAAAGTAATATTAAAATGTAATACACGCTTTTGATATTCTTGTCCTACATATCTCCATGTAGAGGGTACTTTGATTATTTGGTCAGAATGAGCTTTTGGGATTATTATTTAATACAGTTATTTGTGACGCCCATGCTTTTCAGTTTATGATTTGAGTTGCATTCATACAAAATAATACAGTAATGTTCCATATGTCAATTGATTCATTATAAATATCAGTTCCATTTTGACAAAGGTAGTAATTCTTTTGGTATGTCTGTTCGTAGTTACAATTGCAACATTTTATGTCCATATAGTTTTGAATCGTTACCGTAGTTGGTCCATCATCCAGTAATTGGACATAAAACTTTCCCCTCCTCACCCTACAAATAGTTAGATTTCCTTTGAAAGTCAAATTAACAGTAGAACATCCTTGTTCAGAAGGGCAGGTAGACTTACCTTGTTTCATATTCTGTGTACTAGCAACCCATCCCCAGCAGATTACTGTTGAGTTGACTCTGGTTGCTTTTACTCCTGGTGTTACACATTCTGCCAAAGGGACTCCATACAGCACAGCAAGAACACCAACAGTTAATATTGGAGTTAGAATCTGAAATCAAAGAAAAGTAGCATGATTATTCTCACAAATAACACTGGTCTGCTGGTACATATTCCCATTTTTCCTTTCCTGGTTTAATAATTAAAACAGTATTGTAATTTCCATTAGCAATATCTTCTGCTTGTTCACGTTGTTTATTGGGTTCATGGACCCAGATTTTTGCACCTGAATTGATTTCATGCATACCGGATATTTGTTCCCTCTCAAAGGCAGCAACAGGCAGTGCCTGCCCTCTGGTGACTGTGCCGCCTAACACAGGTACAATAAATATTTGGGCTACCCTATCCTTTTTCCATACAGGAACATTCTTATCTAAAGTATTTAACAAAATAATTTTAAGTTCCCCTTGGTAACCTGCTTCAATAACTCCATCCACTACCTGAACACTTTTCAAAGCAAGTGTTGAATGAGGCACTATCCAACCAAAACACTTTGTTGGAATTTGAATTCCAATTCCAGTCTCGATCAGTTGAACTGATCATGGCAGTATTTTATAGGCATTCATTGAATATAGGCTCAGTCCTGCAGTCTCAGGTTTGGCTTTAGTAGGAGCTAATGCACCTGCCTGAGTTTCCCAATATGTAATTGTTTCTGTCGTCACATATGGTTTGATCTGTAATGCTGGAGTTAACATTCTCATTAATGGTGTTTCTGTTTCTGAAACTGGTCTATTATTTAAAACCTGTAATGTCATATTTAGATTATTTCTCTAGTTTTGCAGGGTACCTTTGTCTAGTTTTCATAACTGGTCTTTAAGTAATCCAGTCATTCTCTCAATTAATCCTGCTGCCTGTGGGTATTAGGGTATATAAAACACCCATTCAATATTATGCTGTTTTGCAAAGTCCTGTACTATTCTCCCTTTAAAGTGAGAACTATTGTCACTTTGTATTTGCAAAGGCATTCCATAATACAGAATGATCAACTCTATGGTTTTCAAAGTACTTAGCTGTGTCACTCGTCAGCATGGAAAACCAATAAGGTATCCAGAATAAGTGTCTACTGCTGTACATATGTATTGGCTGCCCTTATTAGATGGTAAAGGGCCAATATAGTCAATCTGCCATATTTGTTCTGGTAACTTTCCTCTTCCTATATGTCCCTGAACTGTATGAGGTATAGGCCTTTGTTGTGTATGCTGACATACCGGGCACTATAATATAACAGTTTTAATTAAATCTAATGAAAGTTAAATTCCTGTTATTTGTGCCCACCTGTAAGTGGCCTTTCTCCCAGATGTCTGCATTTCTGATGTGCCCATTTTGCCATTGCCATCTGCTCAGAAACATCTTGTGTATTAACTTCTCAAATTGTTGTTTGCTCATCTGTAACAGAATTAAACCATCATTCTAGAGAGTCTGCAGAACAATGTGCATCAACATGATAAACTGTCACAGTACCTTGACTTATCATTTCCCAAGTTGATTGTTATAATTCTTTTCCCCAAATTTCTTTAGAATGAATGTTCCAATCATTTTTCTGCCCTGTAGGTAACCAGGTTGCTAATCCATTTGCTACTGACCAAGAATCAGCATAAATATGACATGTACCTGGCATCTCCTGTTTCAATGCTTGATATACAGCATATAATTCTACATACTGACTGCTTTTACCACTCGCTGAAGATTTTAAGATTTTCTTAGTTAATGGATTATAAGACATAGCCTTCCAACATCTTTTGTTTCCCACATACTTTGCCGACCCATCAGTTAGCCAAACATGTTTATGTTGTTCGAGTGGCACCTGCACATATGGCATTCCCCATTTTACTGGAGATTCATTGACTGGCACAGTTTTGTCAGTAGCAGATAATTGCTGATCTATTGGTATTTGAGCTAGCTTTCATGTAACATTGCTACCCCATTAATTCCAGGTTTAGCCCTATCTTAAATATACCATTACCATTTCCATTTAATAATACTTGCTTCTTGTGCATGACCTATTTTATGCATTTTGGGTGAACTCATCACCCATTGCATTATAGGTTTCTTTGGTCGCAGTAGTACAGTATGTCCTATTGTTATCTTCTCGGTATCTACAAGCAGCCAGTAGTATGCCTGCAGTTGCTTTTCAAAATGATAATATCTTTCCCCTGCATCTGGTAATTTACTAGTCCAGAATCCTAGTGGCACCCGCTTTGCTCCGTTTCTGACAAAGGCTTCAATTGGCATAGTGATCCTGCACGGACACGTAATTCTACTTCCACGTACTGTAGGGGCCATAAATCTAGTGCCTTTTGAATACCCTACTTTGCTTGTTCAAAAGCTTTCTACTGATCATCCTCCTAGATAAACTCATATTTCTTTCTAGTTACGTTGTATAATGGGGAAAGTATTTGACTAAGATGAGGGATGTACTGTCTCCAGAATCTAAACAATCCTATAAAGCACTGTGCCTCTGTTTTGTTTTGAAGGGTTGGAAATTCTAAAATCTTTTGGTTTGCCTTCAGCAAGATTTCTCTGTGTTCCTGATACCACTGGATTCCCAGAAATGTCACTGTTTGAGCTGGTCCCTGTATTTTGTTAGAGTTTATTTCCCAGCCCTTCACCTTCATGTGACTAATTACTATTATAGCAATAACCCACGCCTGGGTGTGGGTAATGCTGGATTTACCACGGTTGGCGTGGTTTGGTCCCAAGGGCGAAGCCCAAGGGACCAAACAAAGCCAACTTTGGGTAAATCCAGCATTACCCACACCCAGAAGTGGTTATTATTATACAATGACATTATTTAAGAAAAGAAATAATTACTTTTCTTAAATAATGGCATTGTATAATGCCTCTTTACTGCCCTTCCGCAGCTGTCTGGTATTCTGCGGCAGTTCTGATGTACTGCGCATGCCTACACAGTACATCAGAGCTGTGGGCAAAAGTAACGGAGAACGCAAGATCTCCGTTGCTTTTTTTTACTGTTTCGCTATGTTAAATGGGTTTAACATAGCGAGACAGCTTTAAAATAAGCAACGGAGATCTCCGTATATTGTAAAGCTGTCTCGCTATGTTAAACCCATTTAACATAGCGAAACAGTAAAAAGCAACAGAGATCTTGCGATCTCCGTTGCTTTTTTTTAAAAAACTGTCTCGCTATGTTAAATGGGTTTAACATAGCGAGACAGCTTTAAAATAAGCAACGGATATCTCCGTTGCTTATTTTAAAGCTGTCTCGCTATGTTAAACCCATTTAATATAGTGAGACAGCTTTAATCTGAAATCTACTTCTTCCCAGACTCATAACAGTGACATTTTCCGTACTGATGTAGCACAATGGTCTAATGCATTTTCAAAGCATCAAAGCACCTATTACTAGTACACCGGATGCTTGCTTTACTTCAGGTTCTCTTTGTTCAAATCTTATACTAAAATTGCCTCTAACAGCTCTTTTCTTGACCCTCTTGTTCTTTTCAGGGTCATCAAAGAAACTCTCATTACAGTAACTATCCTTTCACAACCTTTTATGCTCTCTAATACCCTCACTAACTTCCAGTTTGCCTTATTAACTATATTGTGTAGCCTCTTCCATTGTTACAGGAAGCATGCCATCTTTCCATAACAGACTATATTGTAAATTATACAATTCCTCCCCTAAAACTGTCTCGCTATGTTAAAAGAGTTTAATATAGCGACACAGGTTTAAAAAAAGCAACGGAGATCTCCGTTGCTTTTTTTAAAGCTGTCTCGCTATGTTAAACTCCTTTAACATGGCGACACAGTGTGTAAAAAGCAGATCTCCGTTGCTTTTTTTTTTTAAAACTGTCTCGCTATGTTAAATGGGTTTAACATAGCGAGACAGCTTTAAAATAAGCAACGGATATCTCCGTTGCTTATTTTAAAGCTGTCTCGCTATGTTAAACCCATTTAATATAGCGAGACAGCTTTAAAAAAAAAAGCAATGGAGATCGCAAGATCTCCGTTGCTTTTTACACACTGTTTCACTATGTTAAAGGAGTTTAACATAGCGAGACAGCTTTAAAAAAAGCAACTGAGATCTCAGTTGCTTTTTTTAAACCTGTGTCGCTATGTTAAACTCTTTTAACATATCGAGACAGTGTTTTATACTAACAGAAAAAGTCCGGGCGACCGGACCATTTTCCGTTAGTATATTGAGGGATTTACAACGGGCACGCTGGTTGGGCTGGCCAATCAGCGTGCACGTTTTAGGGGAGGAATTGTATAATTGTAAATATTCACTCACTTCTTGCTCAGAATTTCCCTGAATTAGGATGTCATCAATATAATGTGAAATCTGCATATTCTGAGGAAATTTTATCTCATGTAAATGTTCTGCTACTATTTTATGACAAATGGTGGTACTATGTAAATATCCCTGTGGTAACTGGGTAAATGTATAATTGCATCCCTGCCAAGTAATTTGTCTCTGCAATTGTTATGGTAAAGAAGGTGTTTGCTAAATCTGTTACTGCATACCAAGTACCCTGATGTTTCTGTAAATTTTCTATTAATGTTGTTGTATCTGGAACCATTAAATAAACTTGGAGTACCATAAATCAGTGAGGCCTCCACTCCAGTATAAATTAGAGCTCGGACCCATTGTTTATTTGTACTTTTCCAAAATATTGTCACATCTATATATGGTCGAGCATCTTGCTGAGCCCATCCATTCACAGGAGCTTGGCCAATTTCCTAATCAAAATTTAGACTTGACAAATCAAGGTATGTCACAAGTGGAGCAGAAGAAATCACTGGATTCTCTTCCTTATCCTCAGCCTTACCTTCTGCCACATACTCATCATGTCTTTCTACATTCCGAGCCTGTCTCATTTTTTTATTTAACGCTCGTCTTTTATACATCTCCCACATTATCAGAGTATCTATCCCATCAATGTCATCTTTTGATACTCGATCTTTCAACAATGCAGTAAACATATCTTTTTAGGACATTCAAGCTTCCTGGAGTCCATCACCATCACTATTTGACTGTTTTGTTCCCCATTCTCCTAGCTCTCCCAACTGCCTCCCTCCTTTAATAACATGAGAAATAGCATTCCCCATCGCACTAATTAAGTATGTCAGTATTACTGTTTTATAAGACAGGGGTGCTAGCTTAATAATCCTGTTTCTAACCGAGACTGCCAAAGCATTTTGTAATAATGTATCAGCCTTCCCTACAAGTAAAGCAGTTTTCATTGTCTCTTCCTTAATTTTTTGAATAGCATCTCATTATGTGTACCATGGCCTATCATTAGAAGGCCAGTCCATTTCTGTAGGATATTTTTTGGCACAGCAATCTGCTATCATTTTAAAAAGACCTGTCATTTCCTGTTTATCATAATTTCAGAATGCATCCTGCACTGATGGATCATTACTTAACATATCAAATTTTTGGTATCTGTTTTGTCTATCTCCACTCCAGTGGCCCCAAACTCATAATGTCTCACTAACCATGCCACTAACGATTCCCCAGGCTTTTGTTTAAACCTTTCAATCAAATCACTTATTTCCTTTTGAGTAAAATGTGTGTAATGAACTTCTTCCTGCCCTGCTTGGAGCCCTTGTACTCCACGAATCATTTGCTGCCTTCACCTAATAATTGGTTTTACCTTTACTAGCCTCTTTTTGCCCTGTTCTTCCTTATCTTTGAAATTATTTTCATTATCAGAATCTGACTGGGATGGGGGATCGGAATAATACCAAATATCTCTGTCCCAATGGTCTGGGTCCCAGTCAAAGCCTGCTTTTGCTATCGATATCTGTACTTTCTTTTTATTCTTTTTGTGTCTTCATTTATGATATTTATATTTCACTACACGTATGACAGATTTTTCTGCTACATGCTGATACATGTCTGTTTTGTCTGTGAGTAATCTGGTCTGACATTGTAAAATTGTGTTTTGTTTTTCCAACTCTATTATTCGTTTCTCTAATTGTTCTATTTGTTCACATTTACATATTTTGTCTATATGTAATTTTTGGTATGCAGTCAAAAGGATCCAGTCTCTCATGCATACTGTACTTAAATATTTCCCTTTTTCTATTAAAACCTTTTTGTAAGCATGCTTGCACTGAACCAGGTTCAGCATCTTTTAAACAAACATCCCAATTTTCACTTAACCCTGTACCACTTGACCATCCCAAAGCTAACGCTTTGTATGGGTCCTGGTCCCATCCTGGAATTTCTGTTTCAGTAGCTGCTATCTCCTTTTTACTTTTCTTTTTGAACATTTCGAATCCTGTCCGTGACACCAAGATAATGTATGCCTAATGAGCAGGATTCAAAATAATTCACTTTATACTAAAGAAATGATTTAGTAACAAACTTTACTTCTGCCACTAAACAGAAAACTAAATAAACTCTATGCAATTGAACAATAAATCACAGTAAAACAGAAAACTAAGTAAACTCTTTTTAACTAAAATATGAAATTAGGCAATACATTTAAAGAAAAAGGTATACATCACCGATAAAAAGAAAGCTTCATACTGTCTTCAGTCTTGACTGGGAAGCCCCGTTGCAGTCAGGCAGGAGTCTTCATCAGGAAAACAGTCCTGGGCAGAGCATCCATTCCACAGGTGAGGCTTCTGCCTGAGTGCAGGGAGCCCCATCTATATATAACCAAGTCATAAGAATCAGTACTTTCCCAGTGTAGGCTGGATCTTGCTAGATCATTCTGTGGCGTTGGCCACGCACCCCAGAAGGAACAGCAATTCCTGCCAAATAGAATGATTTTGCAATTTTCAAGTGTTACACTGGAATATTTCCATGACTTTGCAAGTTTTAGTACTTTGCTGGAATATACCAGCACACATAGACATACAAGACATATTTCATAATCAAATGTAGTGACTTTGCTTAAGTCACTAAACTGTTCTGGAACACAGCATCATTTCTCATGCCTGCTGACACTTCCAGAATATAGCATTACTTCATATGTCAAGGAAGAAATAAAGAAAATAAAAAGAATGTCGAGATATAGTGAGGCAACAGTCAAATAATCCCACTCACTCATATAATATTCATATCACAGGTGGGTTAAAGTCTGCTAGACAAATCTCTCCTACCAGCATGTATTGCTAACGTCACATACTAGGTTAATGTCCTTAGAGTATTTATTCCATCTACTATGCCACCTACAGATATGCAGCATTTACAATCAAGCAGGGTCACACATTGCCCTGTATGCAAGGCAGAAATCACCTCTGAGTAGTCTATATGCCACAGGCTACAATGACACTAATTTCAGACATCCCATTGAGCACATGCTGAAGATGTGAAGTTCCCTTGTGAGGGAACATACTGTTGTGTGCAAGTGCCAGCACTGCTTGGAAAGGTCATTTACCAAATGACTATTGCACTCAGATGCTGGCATGCTGATGCAAGAGTACTTGGAGGTTATGAATATGTCAGTTATGGGTGATTGTGCCCTCAGTTATTACATATGATTCCCGTCATACCACTGGGGATACATGGTGATCTCAGGCACATTAGGTGTAACCTTATGTGGCCAGGTCTGTGTGCCCAGTTCTTTCACCCCTGAGTATGTACATCACATGTTGTGACTGATGTGCTACTTACCAGGTACATAGGTGGTACTGATGGAAATGATACTACATATATATTTGCATGGAGTTTATGACCATTAGTATGTCAACAGGCATTTGTTCATTAATACCCTCTTGTAGGATACTGACATAACTCACAGACTCCATGAGTGCTTACAGTTTGCAGGCATCAGCCAACATTGTTAGCCACAGACATTCAGTATCCACTTGTATCATACTTAAATGGATTCCAAGCAGAAGAAGACCCAGGACTGAGTCCTGCTGAATACTGCTGCTTACAGATCAGCTATTGGAGGCTGATGTCCCTATGTTGAATATGGGTGCCATCAATGGGTCATTTAGTGACCCCTACAATGATAGTACTATGGATGCCTAAGTGGGTGCTTTGTAAATGACAGCTTGGCTCATTTCAAGGGTTATATGCCCTGATGTCCCCTCACTCAGGTCCTTGGTGACTGCCTCAGAAATGTCCACCATGTTTAACAGTCATGATTTCCTGTCAGACACCCAACCTAGGGACAGTCAACTATGCATAGATCACATATATGCGTGCTGATCTGTTCCATGATGATTGCCCATATGGCCATACAGATATGGATACTCAGGCAAACAGATCTATATTTCTGTTGGTCAATGCATGCACCACCTCTGTGCAAAGGGATAACAGTTGCTGTTGTCCAGTCACCTGGGGTGCAGACAGTGGTTTCAGTATGATTGCAAGGTTTTCCCAACAGTGTTAGTAATCCTTATCAGTATCAGATCCCATGTAGAATGCAGCCTGGGATGTTAGCATGTCCAATAGATGCTGTGCATCCTTCATAGAGAGGTGTTTTATGACCTGTTCTGTAGATATGGAAGTTATGGGACAGATTGCAGGAATGTCATGTGTCACATGTGGTAGGGACAGGGGAGTGAAATTGATGCAGAACCTGTGAGACTACAGGTTAGCTATGAGCATAGACCCATTATATGTGACATCATTATATATGAGTTCACCGACAATCTGAGCCTGTCCTTTGAGGTTACACATAACTACACTGTGCATTGTGGTTCTGCTTTGTGTGCGTGGCTGATATTGTCACTTACTATGTCTACACAACATCATAACAACAGTATGTACTTGTTTTAGCTGAGAAGGTTATGCATCCATTTTGGAGAGTGAGCAATCCCACCCCAACTATCACACAGCAATGTCTGCTTCTTATTGTACAGCCTGCTAATGGCAGTTGCCCACCAGGCAGGTTTGCTGTGCCATGAGGAGCCTGTGTTCCTCCTGTCAGGTACAGCCTAGTACATGCAGTTGTAAAGCTGTTGGGATAATGCATGAGTATAGAGCTCTGCATACTTCCTTGTCCCATCTGATGGGGGAGGTGCAGTCAAGCTGTGTAAACCGTCCCACAAGAGGTAATAAATGGCTTTGATGAAATATATGTCTGTATTGCCTGCAAGATGGGGATAGTGTTGGTAGTTTTAATGAGACTGATCTGTGGTAAGATCCCACCAGGGGAGACCTCACATTGGGGGGCTGCAGTGGTCACCCATATTGATAAACACATGATGCAATACATTGGTTCCCCTTGTGGTGATGTCATGGCACTTCTCCATGGCATTGTAGTTAAGGACATGGACTAACCTCTGGGCAAGTGAGCTGCAGCATGACTAAGCAACACAGTTGGTTATCGCTTAGTGCCACCTCAAACCATGGTGTAATGATATATCTTGACAAACACAGGTACATACAAATATGCACAATGGATGTCTGGTTTAATGGAGTTGCTCCTGTAGCTTGCTATTGCTTGATCATATGCCCTTCCAGTACTGAATGGCACCTGCAGTGTCTCCAGGAAATCACATTGTTTCACAAATCTGGATGTGTTTCTATCCTTAATGAGTATGTACACACCCCCTTTATTACCTTGAACACTGTCATTTTGAGGTCTGAAGATGCAGATCGACATGTAGTCTGGTATGGCTGTGGTGCTGTCCACAGACTTGAACCAGATGTCTTTGACTGCACACATGGCTGCATAATCCAGGGTGGGAACACCTTCCACAGAGTGGGGTTTAGTGTTGTCATACCTAGTATGTAGCAGCATAACCATGATGTTGTATATAGATGGTGTTCTCGTTGCCAACTTTTCCTGGAACAGTGCATCTAAGATGCATTTGGGGGTACCATCAGCCTTGGCCGGTACTCCAAATCTCAGGGGTGAGAGATGAAGACCATCACTGGTGAAGCATTGATGTTTGTTCAGCAAGGCATTCCAGGCAGACATATAGTAGATCCCCTGACAATGCCACCACATGCTATGGAAATTATTGACTTTCATCAATTTCTGTGTGTATGGAGCCATCATCCTAGGTGTGGGTCAAGTGCAGCTGAAAGCGATGTGCATACCCGTGAGAAACACAGACTCGCTATGCTCATTCATTTGTCTGCATACAAGCCAGTAATGTATGTGACCTAGTTGTACAGACCTGCAGGAACTATGATGTCAAAATTATGTTAACTGATATTCCTTGATTTGTGGCAATGTGTGGTAAGGCCTACTGTGTCAACCCACAGACAGCTATCTGTGATCTTTCCCATATGTGGCCACTTGACTCAAACATCAATGTGCCTCACGATGTTATCATCTATGACTAAGAGGTGTGATTTTGTGTTTTGCCTCCGGTGTTTGACTGGTGAGAGAGTGGTGCATGCAGTATTATGTGAACTGTCCACTCCAGAGGCAGGATTTTCTGAGGTGTCTGTTGTTTGGCAATGTGTCTGGTAAGGAGCTGCACACATGCAGGTGTGAGTGATATGGGTGTAGGTGGTGCAAGATGTGAGCTGTACATGTTGGCATAATTTTCATTGCCATATGTAATGACTGCTGTTGGAGACATCATGGCAGTAAGGTTTGAAATACAGTCACATCTGTCACACATTGTGTTTGTGTGCCATAGGATTAAAGTGGTGGAGACACTGCCAACATCTCAGCAGCAGGTCCTGCAAAGTTAAAGTCATGCTGCCACACACTTGAGGTTGACAGCCTGATACACAGTGTTTGTAGGCACACATTGGAGTGAAGATGTGAGGGCCCATGCATGCATAGAGGACTTGTTCAACTTTGCTGACATTACTTTGGCCTCACAAGCATGCAGTGCCTTTTAAGCAACCAGACAGCACAATGGTTGTTGTGTGACATGATGTGGGAACACAGACTTGTGTTTTGGGTATATAACTGTACAGTATGACATGCCTAGGATATCTGGCAGGTGGACACACATTGGCCAAAGGTGGCCAGTCTACTGCAGTAGGCCCCACAGCCATGTCATGCAGATATCCACCAGTAATCTGTTGAAGGGCAGGATGCATGACTAGTTGTGAAATTGTCACCTATGAAGGCTCATTGCCAGTGTGGTCATTGTTTCAGCAAGACTTGACATCTATGTCACTGGACATTGTACATTATACTGTGGTGCTATAGCAGTGCTCCTATTCCCCCTCTTGTCAGTTCCCTAGTGACATACCACCAACCCTGGAAAAGAAGACATAAGACATGCAAAAGTCAACTGAGTGCCTAGGTTGCTAATCAAGGCATCTACCTGGAGAAAGGTAAGTGAAGCCTACAGGTCTATATGATGGCATCAAAAAAGCCATTAATTGAATGGCTTTATAATCAGAAATGCTGGTAATAGAAGTGTGTATTGTGAGATTGTATTACAGTGAAGATCGGAAAATTTGCCCTTTCCTCACTGTAGTGCGATCTTGGAGTTGCAGCCCCCCACAAAACCCTATAGAGCCTTTCATGATGGGGGACAGCTAGGTGGATGAACAAACAGGCTGTGTCCTGCTTGTCATCATGGGTTTGTAGTAATGTTTTGTATGTGATGACAGAAAACATATCGGAGCATGGTATCCTATGTGAGGGTGGTGTAGGTGAGACCAGCATTAGTAGTTGCCAGGCACCGGGGAATTCTGTGGACTCCCATGCTTAACACAGTCTTCACAAGGTAATTGTGTCCTTCCAGTACACACTGCTTAGGTAGTGTCCAACTGCAGAATACCTATGAAAACCCCCCACCTCACCTTAACAGGGTATACATATTACACTTCCCTAAAGTGTTTGTCTGTGCTCTGTACAGACCTTTGATGACTCTCTTCTTGGCACATGCTGGAAGTAACTGCAATACTTAGTTGCACAAAGGACAACTAGCATGTAATGCCAAGCAGTGTCCCCAGACCTCTAAGTCATGTGACATGAAATGCCATGAAAGGAGTTAGCATGGATACGAGCAGTAACACTGTCATACTCTTACTGATACTGGAACATACACTGTTTGATTTGCTCAAGGCCAAATCATGCCTACTGACTCTAAACGGTGGATCCCATTGAGTTTTGCACTATGCAATGGATGACAGAAATATGAGTCACTCTACCTACCATGGCCTGGCAAGGTGTTTGACAATATTAGGTAACATGTCCTATGGAGTCCTGTGTCAAGACTGTACATATTGGTCAAAATCTGAACATAAGAGTCAAACTGCAGTCAAACCCTATCCCCCAAAAGAGCCAAGACCTGACACCCATTTAACAGTATGTACACTTTGACACACTGAATGCTACAGTATTGCAATGCTGATGAAACTAAGCTTATCTGCACACTCCTGTGCTGTGGAAAATGTGGCATCCACATCCACGATGTACAGTGTGATGAATGTCTGGGAGCCGTTGTGTGTGCCTACAGAGTGTTATGTCAGCTAGTGGATAGGCAAGTGACTAACAGTCATAATCTGGGATGATAGCATTGTGTGGCCTGCGCTGCAATGATGCCAGTCTCCAGTGGATTTCCCCAGACATTATTAATGGCATACCCCTTCTAGACATTTTCTCTCTTCAGTCACAGCCACTGTCAGTGACTTCTGACTGACTACATTAGCAGGTGATTGTATATTAGGAGCTATCACTGAATCCGACACAGAACCAACAGTTATCCAGGATGGCCTGAGACACACATTCGATTGTTGTCTGAGCCATTGACAAATACTAAATGCCAATGGCTGCATGATATTATCCTTTGGAAAGTCATCCACCCCTGGAAAATGTAGTATCCACACACCGCACACAGTTGAGCCATTACTCATGGACTTATGGACACAGAGAGTAATGTAGCCTTTGACTTTCACTGGTCAGTAAGATGTGGGAATGCATTAAATGTTGTACAAGCTATACAGAAAGGTATGGGATGTAAATCCCAGACTGTCATTGCTATACCAAATGTGACACTCATCACACCTATCATTGTGTTCAATGGTACCCTTGCTATATCACTATACAGGCATATTTTACAACTGTAGCAGTCACACAGGTTCTATTGTACACAAATACACATTGTCGATAACATGTCCTATGGAGTCCTGTGTCAAGACTGTACATGTGTAGTTTGTCTCCTAAATGCTTTGGAGGGGATGTGCATGGCTGCCATACAAGGAGGTGTCAGATCCCACTGTGTACCTCCTGCATATCCATGACAGGGCTAACACATGTCTTACCTGTTCTACATGCCTACACCATCACTGTGGTATAAATAGTACATGCTGGAGAGACAGGTATGTAACACAGACAGTGCACGCTATATATAACAGGGCCCCCATGCATGTGAAGTACATATCTGCTGTGGCACACATCATGTTAAGGTTACACAATGAGATGCAGAACAAGACAATCATAACTGGTGTCAGACAAATGTCTGCACTGGACACAGAAAATTTGCAGATCGGTCATTGCCATCACCACAGCTTGTAGATGTGTAAGCCCCCAAACCATGGTGACACTTATCAAGGGTACAAGACCTGTTCACAGATTAGGGATGCATGAGTATGCTGAATGACACCATTGTTCTTTTTAGCTTGTTATACACATATAACCTATGGAGCCATGCACATATAGTGCTGTACCTTGCTGAAGACATATTTTTTCTGTGATAATATTCCATCCTGTGCTGTGACGTCTATGGCTTTATTGCCACTGTGTATCCATAGGCATCTCCAAAAGAATCCTGAATCAGAAACATAAACATGTCCGTGACACACCTTTCATTGTGTAAGTATACAGCCATTACAACATCATACAACATAAGGTATACAAAATCATGTGGCTTACTCATTACAAATGTCAGCATACAGTATCTTTCAGTTACTACTATAAGTGTTATGACAAAACAACAATGCAT
Organism: Protopterus annectens; assembly: GCF_019279795.1. Classification (NCBI taxonomy): domain Eukaryota; kingdom Metazoa; phylum Chordata; order Ceratodontiformes; family Protopteridae; genus Protopterus; species Protopterus annectens. The sequence goes on from NC_056735.1 coordinate 1,017,988,089, forward strand.
TACAGAAGTACATGTTAATTTATATAGTCACACTGTGCATCAAACACATAGCATCATTTCCCTGCCTCAATGGCAAGGATGACAAGGATGTGGTGTAGGTATAATCACTTGCACAGGGTGTTGTGTGGTGGTGCAGGAGGCCTAGGCTGACTCCAAAGGTTGACAGTATGTCTGTGAGTCAGGAAGGGAAGCAAACAAGATGGACCATGGAAATGTGCTGTGTGTGCCTGTAGGTGACCTGCATTTGACAGTGGTATGTGAGTGTGTGGTGTACACAGTCAAGCTCAATGCTAGCCCTGCACATGTGTATGTTGGACAGCTTTAAACAGTGCATGGTAGAGCTGTCAGTTCACTATCGCTAGCCCCAAACATGGGAACTGGCTCTGCAAGGAGTTGCTCTGGCACCTCCATGCCCAAGGTCGGAAGCTCTGATAGTACCTGATGGTGACTGCTGTCTGCTGGGACTGTGTCCTCCATGGGAATGCCCAGGGCCATGGTCCCATGGCCTGCCACATCTTGGTGTGGACAGCACACTCCCCTCTTTAGCGCTGGATGTACTGCCACTACGGAAGCATGATTGTGCATGGCCATGTGGACTCTCAGCAAATGGGGTTGCTGACCTACGTCCATGAGCCTGATGCTCAACTCCAACCAGATGTTTCAGGACAGACAATGCCCCAAGACAGATAGTGTGCAATCTGTCTTAGCCAACCTTCTTTCCACTGCATCAGTGAACTGATCCAGGGTGTCAGCAATGCAGTAGAGACAGTCATGGATGTCAGACTGTGCTGCATTCATAATCCTAAGCATACATCTGGAGTTCCTTTCAGAATGTGCCTGTGCCTCCATGATGGCCCAAAACATGTGCTGAGTTAACCATGATGTGACACCTGCAACAGGTGGTGGACAGACAGCAGCCCTCCTACAAGTACCCCTATCAATCTGCCTGTGTGGAACCTTACCAGCTCTCTGGCTATGGCCAGTGTCTACACTCACTGGAGCCATATTTGCCACACTTTCTTGTTCAATGTCCCCAACCTGTGACTGTCCAATATCTGTGTCCTCCGGGGACTGAGTATTTGTGGGCATACTGACTGTGTGCGGCAACAATCAGGGCAGATGAGGGATGCCAACATCTCAGACAGACTCAGCCCCTGAAACCACCACCTGTACCTCACTGTGGCCACCATCATCATCAGAGTTTGAAGAGACACTTACATTAGGTTGTGTAGAGGACAGACACCAACCCCCCCCCCCACTCAGTCACCTGTGATAAGAATGGAAAAAGCAGTACATTAATACCTGCACTGTATGCTCTGCAGTACTATGTTGCAATATATGTAGAGCTCTATGCACTGTTGTCACTATTACAGACCTGTTGAAAACCCAACCTCATATAATAGGGCAAGAGGACATTATTTTTCCCACAAACATCTGTAGGTACTTGTAAATAAAAGCTCTTTACACAGTAATCACATCAGTAACAATGAGGTACACTGTTGACATTTGTGAAGACTCTGCACAGTTGACACATATCACAATGTGTAACGTCCTGACAATACTGTCACATCTATCATTGTGGTCAACCTATAAGGCATAGGTATGACTCTAACATGTGTACAGTCAGAAAATATCTGTGCAGTTAGCAATCATGCCAACAGTACAGCAATCCAGGCAGCAGGTCTGGGTTAACACTTTAAGGATTACATTGCAGTAAACCTACATCTATAACAAAACAGTCTCATGCTTACCAGGAGCAGGACCATGGCCTTGTCCAATAGCTGATGTACCTGATAAAAGTTGAGGGAGAGGTAATGTCAGTACTACTGCATGTTGCAACAGAACAAGGTAATACATCCATACATCTCACATTTACAGTAGCTACTGAGTTAATTGTTATATTGGTCAAAATCTGAACATAAGAGTCAAACTGCAGTCAAACCCTATCCCCCAAAAGAGCCAAGACCTGACACCCATTTAACAGTATGTACACTTTGACACACTGAATGCTACAGTATTGCAATGCTGATGAAACTAAGCTTATCTGCACGCTCCTGTGCTGTGGAAAATGTGGCATCCACATCCACGATGTACAGTGTGATGAATGTCTGGGAGCCGTTGTGTGTGCCTTGGTTCACCAGGAATTCCTCAGTGGCTGAGAGTGGTTGATCCACTGCAAGGTCTCCACCGGTGACATCATGATTCCTGGCTACATCTGCTGCACTTCTGCATGCAGCTTTGATCATGTCCATTGTGCGGTGTCGAACCTGGTCATATGTCTTGCTCTGATGCAACTGTGGCATTCTCTTCATGGACAAGGTCAGTCCACAATGTTTCCCGTTGTTCCCTGTTTAACCGCCCACTGGACAGTAGGAGTTCATGGTGTTGCCAGAGGCCTTCCAGTGTAATATCATTGTCTGCATCCATGAAAGGTGCACAGTGTCTTGGTTACATGTTTCCTGAAAGACAAAAAAATGGGAACACGTCAGGATCACATATGCGGAAGTACACTATGTAGAGATACAGCATGAACAAAATGGGTGGCAGTATCCGCTGCTTGATCACACATGTCATAATCCACAGTGTGTAGACATACTAAGCATGTGGATACAACTAAGATACTAGCAATTGTCAACTATTCCCATGTGTGCCATGACAGATATTGCTGTATGATCATGCACTCAACACTGTAGTCTATTGTAGTTTGTCCCCTAGGGGTAACCTTCTGATAATATGTTAAAACAGCAGTGCCAAACAAATAGCAGTGTGCTATTAGAACCACTATAAAGGGGCAGTCCGACAAGACCAGTGTGCCACATCAACAAAAAACATTCCAACCTTAATGTATTGTACATCCTTTGTAGGTGTAACAAATCTGGAGATCAATGACATGTCATTATTACAGTTCTAAGAAAGGCTTAATGATGTAATCCCTGTTCCCCTTAAGTTTATTCACACATCTGCATCCTGCTGTAAACAAAAAAGTTACATACCCAATGGACTGCAAAACTCCTCTGTTGATATGTGGTGATATTTAAGTTTTTTCAAACATGTGTTCTGTGTGCAGAAAGTCTCATACAGAATGATTAACCACAGCCAGCTGTTTGTCTTTTTAACATGCTTCTCATTAGCAGGTGATTGTCTCTTAACTGATTTTTGGTTCTGAAATGCTAATTGCAGCCAACATAGCTGATTTGCATTATCATCAGCTAATGACAAGCAACAACTGTAAAAGTATGATGTCTTCATGTAGATTGGAAGCCTTTTCTGATATGTTGTGCTGGATATTACTGGAGTGAGACTACATCATCACAGAGGGTAGGTCTGTAGCAGCTACTTTTACATAGAGGTATGTATGCTACAAGGCAGGCTACAGCTGCTGCTGCTGCAGGTAATAGGCAATGGCAGAGATTGTGAACACTTTGGAGGACAACAAGCTGTAGGAGTAACTGTGGAACCTGTGTCAGCCTTGTTGTAGAGGCAGAGCCAGAGTGAGGGTACCCATTCCACTCCAATTAAGGCATGTGTTTAAGGTAAGTATGTAGGGCAATGGAATCTCTAACAGAGTACTATGCAAAATGTGTGTTGTGTCCTTGAGCAATATAGAGGATAAATATAACATTATGTACACCATTTGGGCAACTGTCAAGCCATGTGTTACAGTCTGGTACTCATTTGGAATGTGTATGCTGGCACTCCTTGTTACAAGCAGGGGCTTCATATGTGTATGTTAGTTGTGCAGTCTTGCTAACCTGCACTGCAATTTTAAAAGGATTGTGTACTGCACTCTGATATTAGTGGCCCTCATTTGTATTACCTAAGTTAAAATCCTCTGTGAATGCATATTAATGCATGACATGACACTTTATGCACTTACAGTTTTGCTATAGGGATATGTGAAGTGTGTTCCTATCTATAGGCCCGTGACTTCTATCAGTGAAAAGCAGATATTTTATTTGAAATGCATTGTGTGGATAAACAGTGCACAACTCAGTCCTTAATTGCTGGCTTCACAATAATGTAATTTAAATGCTACACACCACTGGATTAAAACCCAGGACTGTGAGTGGCAAAATGTACTGTTTGCAAGGTATTTAACAGACTGAGCTGCTGAGTCACTGTTACAGCAGCTGTATTTGCAAGATAGAAGTACAGACATACAGGCTGTGACATACTTTTTTTTACATCCATCATTATGTGCATGGCTTTATATGGATGTATTTCTGCACCAAGGTCCCATGTATTTTTGCCAGTAATGCCTTAGCAGATGCATTTCTAAATGTTGCTGATAAAAAGGGGACATTTGCCTTCTATTAGAGACCTCACTTACATCCATTATTTTGTGCTTGGCTTTGTTGTGGTGTATTCTTGCACCAGACAACAAGGCACACTCCCATTTTATTCATTACTCTTTAAGCAAGTTTGCGCAACATGGTGGGATGTGTAGATTTGCTTAATCATCCTTAATGACTGTAACTTGCAATTACTATGTTTTTCTTAAACCACCTGTTTTAATTAATAACTGTGTGGCATGGCAGGTTAATGCACTGGACTACAGGTTTGAGGGTTTTAGGTTCGAAGTAGGGGACAGGTGTTTATTTCATACATGCTTATTATCATTTAAAACACACATATCAATATAGCTCCATTTAGCTGAGCTGAGCGAAGCTGCATGACACACCATGTTGTGCAGTGTCGCACAAAAAATATATAAAGAAACAAAAAATCGGGAAATAGGAAAGTGGTAAAATGGGGTTCAAACAGGGTGAAAACATAGTGACAGGCAGGTGGGTATGTTCAGGAAGGGTGCAGTAAATAACTATAGCTATACATTTCTTGTACAACAACAACTGTGCATGCTGACAGAATTTGTAGAAGACTTTGGACTCTCTCCCCCAGAGAGAGGGGTGAGGACAACATAATTGAGTTGTTAAGCCAATTGGACCAACTTATGTGTGTCCAGTGGATACTTGTGTGTGAAATGGACAGCTATGTATGCAATGATTTTTTTGGGACAGGTGCCCATTTATTTAGGTGAGAGTGGAATGCTGGGGAAGGGACATAGGTACGTTTGGGGGAGGTAAGTTGGGTAAGTAAGGAAGCTTTTGCAGACAGACAAGACAGATATGACAGCAGACAGGGGTGGTGTGTGGCCTAAGAGGGTAAACATCTTGCATGGGGAGGGTGTTCTGGTATCTCAGTCTAATGTGCCTCCACAAGGTTGCAGCATGACTCACATCCCCACCCATGGGACTGTCAGCACTGCTCCACCACTGCCTCGAGGATGGCAGTGTGGAGGCTGGGCTCTGGGGGTGAGCCTGCCACAACAGGGTGGCCAGCCTGCTCTCCATCTGATGCAGGCATCATCCAAAACCACAGTAGATGATCCCACACACCAAACCAGCAGTTTGTCATGAGTGACAATTCCCCCTCCACCACTGATCCCAGAGGGGAGCCTGGCCATGTTCAATGGGATGGTATTACCTGATTCTGCAGGTTGTGCAGGGACAGCAGAGGGGGCACCACCAGGCTGGGTAACAGATGTGCTGGGACCCAGTGCCGTGGCTGGAGGAGGCAATGTAGGCAGATCACAAGGATCCGGCCGACCTAGAAGCATTGTAGTAAACAATAAGTTAAGGTTAGCAATAACCAAATCAATGTTAGTATTAACAGAATTGAACATAATATTGATTAATATAAATGCATATTAAGGTATATTATGTGTGACACAACATTAAGCAACATAGCAGTATGTTAACAGCAGCCAGTAAGAATTAAGCCATAAGGCCAACAAAACAGTTAGTTTAACAAAATATGTTAATATTAAATCATAATAATAAATAACAATAACACATTAAAGAAAATAAGGGGTGAGGAGAGAGAAAAAAACATGCTATTAGTTATGTCACAGGTAATATTACTACACAGTGTACTACTACATACTTCTACAGGTGTGCAGTGTCAGTTGTGTGTACAGTGACTACAATTCTTCTATATCTAATGTAGCAGGTACATACCTCTCAAGCTGTTAGCGTGTGACAGTAGGGGCCAACCACTAACAAATGCAGGTACACAACTACACAGAACAGTTTCACATAATGTGGACTTGCATAACTACCAAGGTGTTCTGTAAATGGATTTGAAAATACATTGCACTTCAGGTAATCATTTATCTGGTAATCATGGAGCAGACAGATTAGCCAGCTATAATTACAAAAAACTGAGACAGTTGAGAGATATGTTTGCGTACACTAAGTAAATTAGACAGCCATCATTTCTCAGTTGGCAGGCATGGGAGTAGAACCTAAACGCTGTGACTGCAGGACACATCTGCAAATAACATAACAACTGACTGCAGCAACTTAGAATAGACATGCAATGAATACAGCCCTACTGCAAATATAAAGACAGATTTATTTAGCAAAACACAAAGCTGCTTAACAATTTATTGGTATTGGTGCTAATTATCTGTGAAATCTACAGACAATATCTGCCCATAAAGTGGGTTACCTCACCCATATACTTTTTGTTCCTGGAGTGGGAGGAAAAGAGAGCATTATGTGACTTAAATTGTCCTGGAGACAGCCTTAAACAATACTATGAGTTGAGCAATACATTTGTCAGGCCATTACTTTTGCATTCTACAGTTATTACAGTTTTACACTTGACTGCAGCAACCTTACCATACACATACAATGCATACAGTTCTAGTGCAATTATATTATGACATCAGAATCCAATATGCTTTTTTGCTTACTGTTATTGGTATTGTTTATTGCAATATAGTTGTTATTGTTAATTTCTTGCACTACAGTTCTAATTGCCCATTTATTGCACTACAGTTTTTATTGTTGGATGGCACAGCAGTGCAGCGGTAGCATTGTCGCCTCACAGCAAGAGGTTCTCCGGTTCAATTCTCGGCTGGGGTGCCCTCTGTGTGGAGCCTGTATGTCCTCCCTGCATTCATGTGGGTTTCCTCCAGGTGCTCTGGTTTCCTCCCACATTACAAAGACATGCATCTGGAGCATTTCTCCTGGGGCCTCCACTGAAAATTGGCTTTGCTCCAAGTCGGACTTTCCCAGTTAACACAATGATAAAATAAAAAAAAATATTCTTTATTGCACTACAATTTTTATACTTTATTTTTTATAGCAGTATAGTTAGCATAATATATCCACACTCATGGTGCACCCTGACAATGTGCCCTGCATGGGACTGAATGTTATGAGCCCTGTCAGCTACAGCTGTTGGGAGAGAAGCACATTATGCATAGCAGTTTTGCACAGATTCAGCTTGCATTTTAATAAACTAGTGGATGAAATACTTACATATGTCTGGGACATGCCTAGCCCTAGCTTCTTGGACCCAGGTGTGCAAAGTTTCCCTCTTTTTATGCTTCAGATCATCATCATTCAGACAACACTGCTCACCAGTAAGGAGGATACCAGTAGCACTGCTAAGTTCCCTAGCCAACTGATCTCAGGCCTTAGCCTTACAGTCTGAACCCTGGTAATTACCCTGCAGCAGCCTAGGTTCATAATTGCATATCAGGAGCCAAAAAAAAACTTGGACTCCTGCACACCCCATCTCTGCACCCAAAAGCATGTACCCTCTCTAATTTTACCTGTCATAATGACAGTTAGGAAGACTCCAACACATTTTGCAGAATTCCCACCTATCGCCCTTAATATAGGCTTTGCCACCCTTACATGCCATTCAGCAACATTCAAAACAGTGCCACATTGCTTAGCATCACACAAGCCAGCTAAGCAGAGCTGAGCATAATTATAACTCTCACAACTATGGTTCTGGCAAAGCTTAACAAGGTGCAAACAATATTGCCCATTAATCACGTTTAAGCAGTGGTTAGCACTGTACACTTCTTCCAAATGTAGCAGTTATGTTTTTAAACTAAATAAAAATTTAGATTACATTAAACAAATGGTATGTTTGCTAGGGAGTTGAACCCAGGAACTACAAAACTTTAGGTTGGCAATGTACCCATTTAGCTACTTGGATAGTATATAAACTAGCATACCTTCACATATACTACTAAGCTACTGGACTACGCCACACAAATGGGCTTGAATGGGTTTAAACATAAGCAGAAATAAATATTCATTACATCCAGTTTCTATTTTTAGATGTCTGGCAGGTGTCAGTTGTCGATATGTAACAGCAGCTTGGCATTACTGTGCTCTGTGCATCACCATGCAAACAGGCATTAAAAAAAATAGAAATTTAAAACACAAACTATTAATTTACAGCACATTTTGACAGTAACAGGGAACATTACAGGGTGCCTCACCATGTAAATAACATCTGACCAGCCTCTACACTTCTGCATACATGGATTCAGTATCCCTGTTACTATGCTCTCCCTCAGTAGCGCATCATGATTAATATGCATGGCCTGCTACTGAGGTGGAACTGTGGCCGTGGACAGAAGTACATTCTATGTAGGCTCTACACGGAGTCTACATGGATTTTATTGAATCCTGGGGAAGGTTTTGTTTTTACAATTACCCTTATTTGTATTTAATGGGAAGGACTGAGCAAGATCCTTAGATGTTCAGACATGTTTGAAATGCAAAAGCTATGTGTGTTATTGTTATATGAAGTATCTGTTCTCTGCTTATGATGTCCTATATGCCTAGTAGTTGCATATGTTTGTCTGTTTTCATGAAATAAGTTTGTTTGTTTCTGTAGAAATAAGTTTTTATTGTTTGGGGAGTGGGGAGATGCATATGAGTTTTGTACGATGATGCATGATGCCTGTATACATATTTGTTCTCCATAAATATAACAGCCTCATGCCCCAGTGTGTTGCTTGCCGTAGTATGATTTTTTTTTTTTTTTTTGCATCACAGCAAGAATGTTTATTTGTTTTTGTTTTTCAAGGTAGAGCAGAGATGTCCATGGACCTTTTTCACACTTATTCTGGCAGTGGTGTCTAGTTAAGTAACTTGTTCAGTGTTACACATTTAGGCCATGGAAGCTGAGTGAATCAAACCTTGTACCATTGGATGACAGGAAATGACTCATTAACAGCTCTTTAATCCTCTAAGCCAACTGTCAGACAAACTTGGCTCCACAATCAAAAATAGTGGGGTCATCCTTAAAGAAAACTAACTTCTCTGATGCTGAGAATGACATCATAATACAGGCCTGCCATCTCCATATGACATGGCTCCAAGATCCACATTCAGCAGACAAACCGATTCTTGACTGTGTCTGGTGGCAATGCTGTGGGTGGCCAGGACCATGTCACTGAAATGATTATAAAGGCGACTGACAGAGTAAAGGCTGTGGCATAGGAGCAAAGGACTGCTGGTGGTGGCCTTCTCTTGATCCACCACTCACTAAGATGGAGGTACTCCTGTCAGCTTTTAGCCTATCTGTGTAGGATAGGTGTTTGAGGCCCTGGATTCTCCTCGTGAGGAACCTCTGTGGTCTGTCCAGCTGCTGCATGTGGTTTGCATGGTAAATGCTGAAGGGGGCATTGTACACAATAACTGGCCTTATAAAGGAGAGAATACAGGGATGTTATTACCTCTTTGTCCCTGGATGACATACCCTTAGTTATGAGGTGGGCCATGTAGAAAGCATTTTGTACAGTGGAAACAACATGGTGGTCGAAAGTCAGGTTGCTATCAATCTGGGTGCTCAAATCCTTCACTACCGATTGTGTACTTAGGACATTGTTATTAATGTGATAATATGTGGGGATGTCATTTTCCTCAAAGGGGATAATGATGCATTTTTTGGCATTCAGCTTGAGACCATGTTTCTGGCACCAGTCAATTGTTTGTGTGAGATGCTCTTGGAGGATGGCCACATCACTTAAGGAATTGATGACTGCACCCAACTTGCAGTCATCTGAAAACTTGGTCAGCCATAGTCCACTGGTTTTGGCCTGTACCTCAGAGAAGCATATCCCAAATAACAAAGGCCCCAAGATTGATCCCTGGGTTTCGTTGCTCGTTATGGGTCGACTGCTTGAGGTGACTTCCCCTATTTTGATTAGGTGGGTTCAATCAGTGAGCCAGTTTGCAACCCATCTGGTAACATATGGATTGATGCATAGTTGAGAAAGTTTATCTACTATGCCTAAGTGGGGAATAGTGTTGAAGGCTTTGGCCATGTCAAGGTAGGTGGTGTACACTGTTTTCCCTTATTCTATGGCTTTGATGACTGTCTCAAAGAAATCAACCAGATTTAACAGACATGACCACCCCTTAGCAAAGCCAAACTGTGTGGGGTTGAGTGTTTGGAGGTTGCCAATGTCCCTGTTAATGAGGTCCTTGATAATCCATTCCATGGCCTTGCAGATCAGGCTAGTTAGGCTGATGGGTCTATAATTTCCCAGATTGGTGGATGCTCTACCTTTGTGTAAAAGGGTGACAGTGGCTGTCCTCCACTCAGCTGGGGCAAAGCCGGTACTCAGGCTTTGTTTGAATATGGTTCCTAATGGTGCTGCAGGTTCATGCCTGAGTTCATGAAGGATGCAGCTAGAGATGATATTGGGTCCCATGGAGACTGTATTTTTTTGCATTTGAGAGGGCAGTGATGATCTGTTGCTTAGAGATAAGAGGTGGTGGGCAGGTCCTGGGAATGTCCTGGTTTACTGATGGGGAAGGCAGAAGGGAGAAGTTTTCGCTGAATCTGTCAGACAGTAGATTGGCTATATCTGCAGCATTTGTATATGTGGTGTCCTTGACCACCAGTTCTGACCAGATCTGGGTGCTTCCTTTGAGATTTCAGACATATGTAAGGAAGGCCTTATGAATGTCTCTAGTAGATGTAGCCAATTTGGACTTGAAGTTGGCTTTAGAGGATTTCACTAGTGCTCTTATATGCTTGTTCAGGGTAAGGAAAGATTGCTTCCAATTGGACACCTGCTCCTTCTCAGTCCTAGGCAGTAATTATTTTCCTTTTGTTATATAGTTTATTTATTGCAGATGTCCACCAGACAGGTTTGCTCTTCCTTGCAGAGGTTGATTTTGTCCTGTTGGGTATTCCTGATTCAGTTCATATATATAATGCTCGTATAGTACTTTGGTGGAGATTTGGATACTGGTGCCAGTTCTTACAGTGGGGGAGGGGTTTGTGAAGCTGTTTATAGCATTCCTCAGGAGGTTGTAATCAGCTTTGGAGAAGTTTTTTTGTTTCACCCTCACTAGAGGGGGGTTGGGTGACTTCAAAAGTGGCCGCTTTATGATCGGATCTTACCAGGTAAGATGATACTGTAGGGGTGCTGCAATGTTTACTCGTGTTGGTTATTAGCAAGTCCAAGATATTATCACCTCTTGTGGAGGTGTCGACAAACTGTTCCAAGGCACTTGCATTGATAAAATCGAAGTATCTCTGGGCATTTGTGTTCTGGCATGAGTAGTTTTTCCAGTCTATGGTTAGATAATTAAAGTCACCCAGGATCAGGGTAAAGGGCTGAATCTTGATAGATATAAAGAGGTCCAGACAAGTGGATTGGGCATCTTGAGTCAAATTTGGGGGCCTGTAGCTAGCTATAATTTGAATAGTGGTCTTGTCAATGGTTAACTGCACCTGTAGTGTCTCCTATGCGTCATGCTGTTTGACCACCCTGGAGGTGTCTGTGTCTTTAATATATATTCAAACTCCAACTCCTTTGGCTTTGCTGCCCACAGTTTGGGGTCTGAATGTGTGATAGGATGAGTAACCCGGTAAGGCTGGGGTGCTCTTTGCAGCTTTGAACCAGGTTTCTGTGACTGCATAAATGTCAGCATCTTTCAGGGTTAAGAATGCTTGCAATGAGTGCAGTTTCATGTTTAGCCTCCTAGCATTTAGCAGCATGACCTTTAATTTGTGTTTTGTTGAAATTTTTATGTTTGTAGTACTGACCTCCTGACTTTTCCTAAAAAAGGTACTATGGGGAGGCAAGGGCCTTTGCCAGATGCCAGAAGCCCAAATGAGACAGATGCAGGCCATCTCTAGAAAAGCATTGTGGTCTGTCGATCATACATTTCCAGGCTGTCAGGTACTCCATCCTCCTAGAATGATACCAGAAACTAAGCCAATTTTTAAAGTCAATCATTTTCTGTTTGTACTGAAGCATCATTCTGGGTGACGGTAGAATGCTGCTTAAGGCTAGGGACATACCTGCCTGGGACATATATTCAGCAAGCTCAATCATGTCTCTCGTCATATAGTCCAGGGAGGTACACTTCAAGTCATTCACACCAACATGGACTATGACAGAGTCATAACAGTACCTGCTGTTGAGAGACTTGAGTGCATGTGTGATATGAAGGATTCAGGCACCCGACAATCAACTAACCGTGACCGTCTCCTTCTCCAGCCTGGTGAGAGGCACATTTGTGTGTCTCACAATAGAGTCTCCTATGACTAATATGTTGGGTTTATGGTTAGGCCTTAGTGGTTGCAAGACACTGGCATGTGGACTATCCATGGTTTGTGGTGTGCAGGGTTGTGGAGTTCTCATGTGCTTTTGCCTCTGAGGTCTCCTTTATTTGGGTTTGTTTTTGTTGAGGACCTCCACATATGTGGGTTGTTTTGTGTAGTTGTGGGTGGAGTGATTGTGTTGACAACCTTCTCAGTGCCAGATGTACTGGCTTGTGAGGGAGAGAGCATAGACTTTAGCTTCTTTATGTAATTGCATCTCTCACAAATTGTGTTCCTAGGTGGTAGTAGTAGATGGTTGTCCATGTACATGAGGCAGTTGTTACACTGTCTCAGGATGCCCATATCTACCAGGCTGGCAGGAGAAATCATAGGTAAATATCCATCCATATTTCTCAGAATCTGAGGAAGAGAGGCCAGTGTTAAAGTCATAAATAAATAACATTAAGAATGTAACTTATATGCCTCTAGTCGGGAACAACACTTAAGGATGTGTAAACAGAAATTTTATTTTTACAGCGCTGGGCGTTAGTCTTCATAATTCTTGATGAAGCATTCTCCCTTTACATACAGAAAATGTAATTTTATACATTTTCTTATCAAACTGCTCATGCAATTTCATGATGTTATAATGACTGTGTCCTTTAGAAAACTTTGCAAATGTTCTTATCACTCATGATTTTCACCTTAGATGTCACGTGAACACCTTCCTATACATGATTCACCTGCTTCCAAAGGGTCTTGTTTCTGACCTTGGATGTTTCAATCCTGCTCTAGCAACAACGCACCCTTAGCCTGGAGGAGTCAGGCTAACAAATTCCTTTTTCTATAACTACATGCCTCACTTCATGCAACACGTACTATTCTCTCTTATTACATACTAAAATAATGCAGTTAAAAAAAACAGCAATACTGTAGCTTATGAAGCTGTATTTTTCCCAGCCTTGCATACAAATTATATTTGCTTTTTAACAATCATATTATAGCATCATTAATAAACTGAAATTAATATACATTTTAATAAGATGGTCTTGTCCCATAACAGTTTTCTCCCTCTGACTCTATCAGTGTCATACCACACATATAATTATATTTTTATTTTTATTTTTCTTAACTTGATTAAATACACCTCAGCGTCATAGTAGTCATCATCATTTTTTGTCAAAATAGAACTGTCATTGATTTGTGCATGCAGTGGCATTTCATGTGCAGGTGAGGTTAAACATCTTTGATCACAGCCTTTAGAATAGAAAATGTGAAAATCATTACAAATATAATAAAAAGTACAACGACAATACCCTGGATTATGCTAGTTCCCAGGTTACCAAAAATACTGCCCAACCATCCAAAAAGTGTTTTGGATGAGCTGTCCAACTCTTTGGCCCTTTGTTCCATGAAGTTTGCCAGTTTTTCCAGGTCATTATGATAGTCACTAATATATGAACAGCAATGGCTCCCTATGAGGGCACATGACCCCCCTTTTGCAGCAAGCATTATATCAAGTGCCATTCGATTCTGTAACACCACACTTCGCATTTCAGTCATTTCTTGATTTGCCATCCTGATGTGATGTGAAGTTCCGTTGGCCACCTCCTGTAGAATTTGGGCAAGTATGGTGATTTCAAGCATTGTTCTTTGCACTCCATACCCAGGATTAAAAATTGAAAATACTTGCTCAGTCCAGTGGATTGCTCACTTATTTCTCAGTCTACCAGCTGGTGGGTGTTCAAAGTGTTGAATAGAAGGAGTAATATAGCCTACAAAGCAACATCCAGACCAGTCTGTAGGCAACCAGGGGTAGGCCCGATTACCACAGATGTAGTCACGGTCACTTATGCCCATGCCATGCCCCCAGTCATAGCTTTTTAAGTGCAAAGAGTCTAACAAACTTTCATGCCTGGTGTTATTACATTTGATTTTCCCTACTGGTACAGTCCCATTTCTGGTATAACATGTGTCTCCATGTTGTGTGGTTGCATGTTGAAGAGACACAACCTTTGAAAAATCAGTTACATTATGCCAGGTTAAACTGATGTCATTAAGATCCTTTTCAAATGACACCTGTGGGAATCATGGGAATCCCTGGATTGGAATGATGAGGTATATGTGAATGTACCCAGCAGTTTGTTTTGCTTGGTTTACTATCATAATCTCGAAAGTAAAAAAAAAACGGTACTTATTAGCGAAGTGTTTCACTGAATGCAGACATTACCGAACATCCCTAATGTCGTAAATTAGCTGTTAATGCCGAAAATGTCGATCATGACATTTTCAGCACTTAACAGCAATCCCACCCTTCCCGTAACTCCCTAAGCAGCAAACCTAACATCCCGTTTATGCAGGGGGGCAAGCCCCCCGGCACCCCCCACCCCCAACTATATATTCTAACTCTGAGATCGCACTACAGTGAGGAAAGGGATGTAGTTCCCGTACCGCACTGTAGCGCGATCCCTGTACATAACCGAATGTTAAATTTGCGACTGCACAGTACATTCGCAAAAATAACATTCGATTTTGTAGCTGGCACACATATGAACTATTTGAACATCTGTAGTTCGAATAGTTCATAGGCGTTCAATGCTACGCCGATATATTGATAGTAAACCGTTTTGCTTTGATATTTGGCATATTGCCGAAGGACCAGCAAGAAACTGTTTTCTCTCAACTAGTTTGTGTAAAGGAACAGCAGCAGAAACAAAGCAAAAGTATCTGTCATCATTGGATTCATCATGGACTGCTACTGAAGTTGACCTCCTCACTGGGCAGATGATTTATCTCTCACACCTTGATCTCCCTCTGTTGGCTGTGATGATTCATCTGGGGTCCCTACACGACAGGTCTTCTTGCAATGAGATGAATGGATCCACTTTGATAGTCCTCCACAAAAAGCTGCAGTTAAAGTGGTGAGTAGGACTGGAAAAGGCCCTTCCACCTCAGGCTCAGGCAGTTTTTCCTCTGAAAAGCTTTCACATATACCCAGTCACCCAGTTGTAGTTTATGACAGAGTTGGTCAGGAGGCTTTGGTAATGCGGTTCTTACTGTTCGATGATATTGCTGCAACATTTTGAGGAATCTCCTACAATAAAAAATCATAGCATCATCTGACAAAGTTAAATCAGTATTTCCCACTGGAGGGGTAGCTGGAAGGGCCATGGGTCTCCCCATTAATATCTCATATGGACTCAATTTCCTGGTGGCATTCAGTGAGGCCCTCATACTCATCAATGCTAAGGGAAGGGCTTCGGGCCACTTTAAGTGGGTTTCAGTAGAAATCTTCGAAATTTTATTTTTAAGGGTCCTGTTTACCCTTTCCACTAATCCAGATGACTAGGGATGGTTGGAACAGTGAAGACTCAACTTAGTATTAAAAGCTTTACATAATTCTTTAAACAAATTATTATTAAAATGAGTTCCCTGGTCACTGTTAACAATGCTAGGTATACCGAATCTTGGTATATAATCATATAACAATTTTTAATAAATGTGACTGCATCAGCTTTGTGACATGGGTAAGCTTCCACCCATGCTGAGAACATACACACTAGCACCAAAATAAATTGTAAATTATTAGTCTTAGGCATCTGGATGAAATCCAGCTGTATATTAACAAAAGGTCCCCAGGGTGGAGGTAAACATGCAGACTTGTTGTTGGCATGTTTGCTTATGTTATATTCCAACAAGTGCTACAATTTTGTACATATCAAAGAGGAGACATGAGGGGCATACCAACTTTGGGTAATTTGATTAAATAAAGCTCTCTTACCTGTATGGGCAGGTAGATGATATGCCCTTACTAGGTAAGGTAGCAAAGAGGCAGACACCACCAGTCAGCCATTTGGATGTCGCCATATGCCATCAGAGGAGTTTCTACATCCATCCTTGAGCCACCTCAGAACTTCTCGCTGTGATGCTTCAGCTTGAAAGGCTGACAATTTTGCAAAATCAAACACATCATTACTGTTGTAGTTTGTTGCTGTCAACATACAAAGATGTTTACAACAATTCATTACTGCTTGTTTAGCAGCTTGGTCTGCTAAGTTGTTACCTTTTGTAACAACATTTAACTCCTTTTGATGTGTACAACATTTGATTACAGAGAGCTTTCTAGATAACAAAAGTGCGTCTAACAATGATTTTATGTACCCTGAATTTTTAATTTGATTTCTTGAAGAGGTTAAAAACCCCCTCTCTCTCCAAAGTTGCCCAAAATCATATACAACCCCGAAAGCATAATGGCTGTCTGTAAAAATATTGGCCACCTTGTCTTTGGCTAACTCACAGGATTTTTGCAAATCCACTAGCGCAGCTATTTGAGCAGAGTGAAGACCCTCTAATCTTTGTTGCAACAATATTGTTTCCTCGGTGCAGACTGCTATTCCTGAGATCAACTTTCCTGTTTCATCTATTCCACAGGAACCATCCACAAACAGATGCATGTCAGCATTGGGTATAGGAGTGCCCATTAAGTCCACCCTAGGAGAAAGCAAATAGTTACACACACACACAATCATGCTCTTCACTATCCTCAGCAGTAGGCAACAGAGATGCAGGATTTATAACAAGACAGCGGATCAGAGAAATAGATGGATCAGAAAGAAGTGTAAGTTCATATCTAGTTAGACATGCAGTTGAGAGTGGCTGAGTTTTCATTTTAAGCAAAAGAGATGATAAAGAATGAGGGACAGCTACTGTGAAATCATTCCCAAGCACCAGAGATTGTGCCAGATTAACTAAAATGGCAGCAGCGGCAACTTCCCTTAAACAAGGTGGAAAACCTTTTGCAACAGAATCAAGTGCTGTGCTGTAATAAGTCAATGAACGATAGCTGTCCCCATGTTTTTGTGCAAGTACTCCTTGTGCGAATCCATTTATTTCTTGACAAAATAAAATAAATGTCTTATCATAGTCTGGTAACCCTAAAAGCTGGGGCAGTAGCTAAAGCTTGCTTCAAGTTCAGAAATGAAATTTCCTCTTCACTGTTCCAAAGGAAAAACTCTGGTGTATCCTGCTTTAAAAGATTTGTCAAAGGTTTGGCAATTTATGCATAGTTAGGGATCCACTGTCTACAGTATCCTGTCATACCTAAGAAAGACCTAAGCTGTCTCTGAGCAGTTGGATGTGGGGCCTTAGATATTGCATCAATATGAGATGGTAACACTTGCCTGCTACACTGGGATATTAAATGACCAAGATAACATACCTGAGATGACCACAGTTGTTTTTCTCTAGACACTGTGTGTCCCTTTTCTGCAAGGATAGTCAGAAGATGCAAGGTATCCTGCTGACATTGCTGAAAGGAGTTTGATGCTATTAGTAAACCGTCTACATATTGTACTAACACAGACCTACCCAGAAATTTCACATTCTCCAAATCCTTTTTTAGAATTTGAGAAAATAATGAAGGAGATTCAGTATATCCTTGTGGCAACCATGTCCATGTATATTGCTGCCCCTGATAAGTGAAAGCAAACAGAAACTGACTGTCAGGGTGAATAGGTATAGGAAGGAATGCTGAACATAAATCTATCACAGAAAAGTAACTAGCTGTAAGTGGTATGAAACCCAGTATTGTTGCTGGATTTGGAACAACAGGAAAAGTAGGTAGCACTGCATTATTTACAGCTCTTAAGTCTTGGACAAATCTATAAGTATCCTTTCCTGGCTTTTTCACTGGTAAAATAGTAGTATTACAATGGCTTTTAGCTAGTATTATTATTCCTTGGTGTATTAGAGACTGAATTACAGGTTTGATTCCCTGCTCTGCTTCTGGCTTTAGTGGATATTGTGGAACTCTGGGGAGAGGTTTTGATGGATTTAATTTTAGTTTTACTTGGTTCTGCTGATTTCAGTATATCTACTTCATTTGCATGCATAGCCCACAAGTTGTCATGTGCCTACTGTAGGAACTCTCCATCTGTCAGTATGCTTCCAGCAGGCTGTTCCTCAGCTTCTGCTAAAACTGTCAATATTTTACCCCTCCAATTCTGTTGGAATATTTAGATACAACCCTTCTAGGGTACAGTAAATAGTACAACCCAGCTTACATAACAAATTTCTTCCTAGTAGGTTTACTGGTGCAGTAGTACTCAGAAGAAAATAATGCTTTTCTTCAATTGGACCTAAAGAAATGGGGATGGGTTCTGAAACAGGATACGTAACCATAGTATTTGTTACTCCAACTGTCTTTACTTTCTTTTCTGATACTGGTATTTGACTATCTGAAGTAATTTTTAGCACTGACCTAGTAGCTCCAATGTCCACCAGAAATGGAGTTTTCTTTGAATTTATTTTCATCTTAATGTAGGACCCATTTTGATCTATTGGCAGTAGATGGTTAAGATTCACTTCTGTATTATTTTTTTGACCTAGTCAGTAGCGTCTTGACTCCTTCCAACCTGAGGAGGTGGTGGAGGAAAAACTGAATTATTATAATTTGGTTACCACTCAGTCCAAGTGTCTTGGACTCTTTGCATTTGCCTGTGTGAGCACTCCCCTCTCCAGTGTCATTCCTCTCGACAATTAAAGCAAGATGTATTAGATGAAGCTGGAGGGGCATTGCCAGCTCGTTGTTGCGAACCAGCTGTACCTTGTTCCCCTCGACCAGCACTTTTGGTAAATCCTCTAGCAATTCCTCTACCCCTTCCCCTGCTTGTACCTCGACCCCTTGGGTTTTCCAGCTGCCTGATTTGCAAAGTTAACAGCTTATCCTCAGTATCCTTCCTTCATTTTTCCTGATAATCTGTACAGTGATTTGTAGCACTTAATAAAGACTCTAAGTCCTTCCCTTGACAGTCTAGGAGCAACTTCTTTATTTTATTTTGTAGAGGAGCTTGCAGACCCTGCACAAAGACTGCTGCAATAGCTGGCTTAGCTTGCTCTTCTGGGTCTGGTATTCCTGAATGTCTAGCAAATACTGTTTTAAGGTGACTCAAATAGTCTGCAGGGGCTTCCCCTTTATTTTGTTTACATGCCTGTATTTTAGACCAGTCAGTCCTAACTTGACACACATATGTAATTTTGTTTAACAATGCTGTTTGTTTATCTATTAATGCATTTCCTATGAGAGTGAAATCTGTTACTTCAGCCTTTTCCAGTAACTGCTTTCTTATTTCATCTGAAGTAACTACCCTCAGCAGCTGATTTAAATCTGTCAAAGTAGGATTGTAACATTCTATTATAGTTTTTAATTCTTCTTTGAATTTTAACAGATCTTCTCTAATATTTGGAAAATTTTTAGACATAGTATGCAGATCAGCAGGGGCCCAAGGACGATGAACAAGTTCCCTATTGTTAGCCCCCAAAATTTCCCTGAGAGGTGCCAATAGACGACCTCCAGAGGTTGCAGTCTCTTCTTCTTGTACTCTGTCATGTGAGAGTGTATGGTAAGATACAGGAGTGTCAAATACTAATGCCCCTGTTAGGGAAGTAGAAGCTATCTGAGAAGGATAGGAAGAAGAACCCCCCTCAACTGCAGATGCCTGTTCAAAAGATGAAGATTGAACAGGGGAACCAGTCTGAGATGTACCAGTATCATGTGAACTGAGTGTCCAATTTATAGTAGACCGAAAGGTAGGAGTCTGAGAAACAACAGAGTTTTGCACAGGAGGTACCCGTACTGGTGCATATGGGGGTGGGAGTGCAGTAGCTACTGGAGGATTACCATCCTCTTCAGAAATTTCTGCTTTTTAGCCATCCCCAGTTTGTTCCAAACCTGCTAAGACAGGATAAAGGGATCCCTTTTTACTGGTCTGTATTGCCTTTTTAACCTCTTTTACTTGTTGCAACAATTTATTAGTAACATCCTGCAACCCCCTTAATGTTGACTCATTTTCCCTTTTAAGTGTTTCACTGTACCGAGAATAAAATGCTGTCATTTGTTCCCCACTTACTTTGCTTTTTTTCCAAAATACCTTTCAATGTCAGCAATTTAGTATTATCATAAGTTCCATTTCATGGAAATACCCCACCAGCACAATTCTTATTAAGTTGAAACCAGTCATGCAAATATTTACAACTTTCCTTCCCATAGTTAAAATACATAAAATATGCAGGTGTTCCCCTTTTCAGGGATTTGATCTTGCTTGCTTATCATTGCTCCCATTCTTCTTATTTTATAAATCAGTAATAAAGATGTTAGGGTTACCTTACAACTCCTAGATCCTAGCAACTCCAAAGATAGAAAATAACTGTAGTAATCCACACATCATACAGGGAGGGAAAAGTCTTTTGGCATACAGCAACAGAGGAGAGGTTTCGATCAGCCTTTTCCCACACCCCCTTGCTTTCATCCCTGCGTGAACTCAAAAGTTACAGCTCCAGCATTGTGGTCAGGATAATGGGATGGATAAGTACTGTGTCCAGAACTGACCACTCTTTCAGACCCTCTGAGGATACTTTCACACAATTACACTGTTAAGTCCCAACATGCTTTTGTGCTCATGAATTTATTTTAACAATGCATACCTCTACGTCCTATCATGCGGTAGGTTCATGAATTTGTTTTAACAGTATATAGCCTACGTCCCAGTCGTGCTATTGGCTCATGAACTTTTCATATAGTCTACGTCTCAATCATGCAGTGGGCTCATGAACTTGTTTTAACTTTACAGACTACATCCCAATCATGCAGTGGGTTCATGAACTTGTTTTAAATTTACAGTCTATTCCCAATCATGCGGTGGGCTCATGAACTTGTTTTAACTTTACAGACTATGTCCCAATCATGCAGTGGGCTCATGAACTTGTTTTAACTTTGCAGTCTATTCCCAATCATGTGGTGGGCTCATGAACTTGTTTTAACTTTACAGACTACGTCCCAATCATGCAGTGGGCTCATGAATTTGTTTTAACTTTACAGACTATGTCCCAATCATGCAGTGGGCTCATGAACTTGTTTTAACTTTATTTTTAGCTTTTAACTTTTTCTTTTCTTTCTCTCATACATTCATACACTGACAGAATAAAACATCTCTCATACTTCTTTCCTTTCAATCCTGAGGGTACTGCCCTCGACACAAGGCACCTCCTTGTGTTAATTTGTCCTTTACTGCATGTGCACATACGTTAACGCATTTACTGTGGGGTCCTCCCACTATTACTTGTATATCTTACAACCGCTCAGTCAAACAAAAACACAGTCATGCACTTATACTACAAACACAGTTATGCACTTATTCTACAAACACAGTCATGCACTTATTTTACATTTTTCTAAAATTGTCTAGAAGAGAGAAAGAAAAAAAAAACACAAACCAACCCTTTCCCTTACAAAACAATTTCCCTGCCAAGGCTAGTATGTTTGCACACCCGGAATAGCTGCGCATCTGAGTCTCTAACTATTCCAAACAAAGCAGTGTGGAATTCACAGAAAATCTGTGATGGGCCCTATTCTAAAACTGTCCTGCAGTAATACCAAAGTTCAGATCCAGAGAATGGCATTAAATTGTTAGTCATAAATAAATAACATTAAGAATTTACCTTATATGCCTCTATTCAGGAACAACACTTCAGGATGTGCAAACAGAAATTTTATTTTTATTGCGCTGGGAGTTAGTCTTCATAATTCTTGATGAAGCATTCTCACTTTACATATAAAAACTGTAGTTTTATACATTTTCTTATCAAACTGCTCATGCAATTTTATGACGTTATAATGACTGTGCCCTATAGAAAACTTTGCAAATGTTCTCATCCCTCATGATTTTCACCTAAACGTCATGTGTACACCTTCCTATGCGATTCACCTGCTTCCATAGGGTCTTGCTTCTGACCTTGGATGTTTCAAACCTGATTTAGCAACAATGCACTCTTAGCCTGGAGGAGTCAGGCTAACAAATTCCTTTTTGTATAACTACATGCCTCACTTCATGCAACACATACTATTCTCTCTTATTACATACTAAAAGAATGCAGTTAAAAAACAGCAATACTGTAGCTTATGAAGCTGTATTTTTCTCAGCCCTGAATACTAATTATATTTGCTTTTTAACAATCATATTATAGCATCATTAATAAACTAAAATTAATATACATTTTAATAAGCTGGTCTTAGAGGCCAGGGAGAGCTAAGGGGTAGCGCTAAAGCCCAAGTGCTTAAACTGAAATGAAGAGGCATAAAATAACACTTACAATTTAAACAGGCTAAAAACAGCAGTGATAAATGCAGCAGGGAAGATGCAATTGAACACTTTAGAAAACAAGTAGCAGAAAAAAACCCAAAATGAAGTAATAAAGTTGGAGGAGGAAACACAAATACTGTAAAAGCAGCAAGCAGCTGAATAAAGTTTTTTTTTCTAAGATTATTTACATTTGTACGTGCGATTGAGACATTGTTTGACACCAGCACTGTGGACATCTCACCACAGTATGGACACAGTTATAATTGCTACACATAGCCATGACACAAATGCATCTGAGAGTGAACATCTTGATGGGGACACAATTGAATAGGGTAGTCTGGTTAGCCCATCACCCCATAGTGGAATCTCCCCATAGGCTTTGTGAGGGTGGAGTACCACACAGGGCTGTTGGAAAAGGTGATCAGAGAAAGGTATGCTTATTGTGCTCCCAATGTTGGTGTTTCAGTAGCTGCCAGCCAATGTATCTGCATCAGTAGAAGTAAACTACAGCATTTTATGCATTCTGATGTACAAGGCTTTATGAACAGTGACTGTGTGTGTGTGTGTGTGTGTGTGTGTGTGTGTGTGTGTGTGTGTGTGTGTGTGTGTGTGTGTGTGTGTGTGTGTGTGTGAGTGTGTGTGTGTGTGTGTGTGTGAGACTCCTTGGACAGGATGGATGACACACGGGACCATGCAGTGTTTGCTCTGGATCATCTGCTGGTGGAGGGGCAGCATAAATGAGGCTGATCTGCTGGTACATCATCAGATGTCAGACGATGTAGCTGTGGATGTTCCCCAGCAGTGGTACTACTTCCATTGCTACATCAGTGGTGGATGTTTCCACACCCAGACATGGTTGCCCATGTGGTCATGGTAATGGATGTAGTTGTGATGACAGCTAATCCAGCAAGCATTATTCAGATTTAGGTAGCAAGCCAACTTCAAGCAAGGGAGATGGAACTAGCAGTGCAACTCCTGGTAGATGTAGTGCGTGTGGGCAGGGCTGTCTATCATAAACTTGATCCTCTAACATGTATGGCTCATACCTGTCCGGGATGTCAGGACATAGTGCTGGTACAAATGCTGTGGCTTTGTCCCTGTAGACTCCCACACACTACACCTCATGCTGACCATAACTTGTTTCACATACACGTGCACATGCACACACACACACACACACACACACACACACACACACACACACGCACACACACACACACACACACACACACACACACACACACACACACACACAAACACCATAGACAAAAGCACTTACCTAAGCATACATATATACACTTCAAAATGGGCTTATTTACAGCTGAAGATACTGTATTTGATACAGCATACTTGCTCTGATCATATTTCTCACACTCACAAACACTTCCTCTGTGTTGTGCTTGCCCTGCTGTAATCCCCCCACTTACACACACACACACACACACACACACACACACACACACACACACACACACACACACACACACACACACACACACACAGCAAGAATGTGCAAATGATGATGACTGTGACCTGCCTTTTGCATAACCTCTGATTTGAGATTGCATATCTGTAATGCACAAAGTAGTCAGTTAATGCTTGTTTAGTCAAAGGTCATGTTTTCATTAAGATACATAATAATTTTCAATTTTGCTTATTGGACTTAACGTTAGTACTGGTTATTAGTTGCAGTAGTAGTAGCAGTAGCAACAGTTGTAGTAATAGCAGCAGTATTAGCAGAAGTAGGAGGAACAGTAGTAGTAGTAGTGGTAGCAGCGGTAGCAGTAGTAGTAATGGTAGTAATGGAAGTAATAGTATTATTATTATTATTAGTAGTAGTAGTAGTAGGAGCAGTAATAGTGGTAGTGATAGCTGTAGTAGTATTACTAGTAATAGTAGCAGTAATAACAGTACTAGCAGTAGTTGTATTACTAGTAATAGTAGCAGTAATAGCAGCACTAGCAGTAGTAGTAGCTCTAGCAGCAATAATAGTAGTAGTAGTAGCAGTAGTAGTAGGAGCAGTAATAATGGTAGTGATAGCAGTTGTAGTATTACTAGTAATAGTAGCAGTAATAGCACTACTAGCAGTAGTAGTATTACTAGTAATAGTATCAGTAATAGCAGTACTAGTAGTAGTAGTAGTAACTCTAGCAGCAGTAATAGTAGTAGTAGCAGTAGTGGTAGGAGCAACATAGTAGAAGCAAGGTGGCATTTTTATGTAGCACACCTTGCTCAGCTCCATAGGCCGATAATGCTGAGACTGTCCATTGTAGGTCACATGAGGTCTGAACACTCTACATTTTATACAACAAGGTGTGCCAGCAGCATCTTGTATGAGACAGTGTTGTAGATATAGGTTTATTATGGTTGCAGAAACCAATAATATTTTTTTGTGTTCTCCTATGGCTCTATTTCAGCATGTGTTGGAATGCAGAGGTAAAGTGTGCACAGCATGGCCTTGCTCATTTTATACATTTCTGGATTGCTCCATCATGATGTTTTTTTATTCATTAGCATACAGCATGACTGATTCTATGCTTATTAGCATATTAAGCTGCTAACCTTTGTTTGGCACCTATTCTTGATGAGTACTACTGATTCCTAAATCTCAAACTCCATGCTTAGTACAGCTCATTGCACACACAAGCTTAATGTGACAAGTAGGCATTCATAGATCTGGGCCTACATTTTTTTTACTTTAAAAAGAAAACTTTATGGACATTTGCTATGGGCAGTATTTTTGTAGTACTTATTGTAGTCCCACCTAGCATCTGCCTTTATATTTAAATTTTTCATTCATAGATTCATAGGTGTGTACTAGGCTAATAGCCCTGAAGCCTTTGCAAGCCTAGACCATAGAAGTGCCCTGGCATAGTGCTGCCTGACATTAGTTTCCAGTGCCTCTATCAAGTACAGCCACTGCAGTGATCCCCGGGGTGAACTTTCTGTTTCCCATCCTCTCATCAAGATTTCTCTTGAAGAGGGCCAGTGAGGTGCTTTGCTTGACATGTAAGAAAAGTCTATTCCAGAGCATGGGCAGTTTCTGGGTTATAAACCTGTCCCTCCAGCATGTTCTGTTGATTGTGGTAATGAGGTTGAGGTCTCTGGAGAGTGTGGTGCAGAGGGATTTGGATTTCATTAGATGTAGCATTTTTAACAAAGCTGGGTCAGACATGGCTTTGTAAGTCAAGCAGAGATTGCCTCTTAGCAGACAATATGAGACAGAAAATAGCTGGAGTTTTTTTGTGTCTGTCCATGTAAGACATGTGTTTAAGGCCTAGGATCCTCTTCGTGAGGTACTTTTGTGGCTTCTCCAGCTGTTGCATGTGTCTAGTGAGCTGTTGCATGTGCCGTGTGAGGTAGATGCCAAATGGGGCATTATACTTTATGATTGGCCTAATGAGGAAAGAG
This sequence comes from Protopterus annectens, assembly GCF_019279795.1. Taxonomy (NCBI): domain Eukaryota; kingdom Metazoa; phylum Chordata; order Ceratodontiformes; family Protopteridae; genus Protopterus; species Protopterus annectens. Next base: position 1,018,014,017 of record NC_056735.1, read on the forward strand.
TAGAAAGAGATGATGACCTCTTTCTTCCTGGATGCAAAACCATTGGTAATGAGATGTGCCACATAGAAGGACTTTCTGACCACAGCGGCAATGTGTTGGTCAAAGAAGAGGTTGCTGTCAACCTGTGTCCCCAGATCTCTTACAATGCCTTCAGTGTTCAGTGGGCTCCCATTGATATATTAATTAGAGGGAACTGAATTTTTCCCAATTGGGATGATGACGCTTTTTTTGGCATTAATCTTAAGGCCATGGTTTCGACACCAGTCATACTCATCTGCCACATTTAGAGGTACCATTCTTAATTGGTTGTGTCTTCCTTGATACACGTCTGCTCTTTGTAACATAACAACTGCTTCAGACTTTGATTATTCTTATAACTGAAGCACGGTCTCTCATCAGCTGCCATCTGTAATTCTATCTCATGTAGGATGTGCCAATATTTCTCAATGATTTTCTTAATATTGGCAGTATCTCAATTATATGTTAATGTGCATCTAACTTTATCCTGTAAACATTTATTCATTAGTACATCTTGGCTAGCTTCCAAGAATAGTGGCTTAGTTCTGGAAGATCTACAGCTCTAAACATCCTCACAAATCTCTGGTACTTTCTGCTTATTATAACCTTTATGAAACTCTACAGCAGTGTTATGCAATTGTAACTGCATATTCTCCTCAATCATGTTCAGCTTTGCAATTCTATAAAGTTGATTCCTAACTATGTTGTCAAACATAAACTGCGGGTGCATATCATCACAATGTAAGTATGCATTTCTCTAAGATGGTTTTCTATTTAAACAACTATTAAAAGTATTCTTGAAACCTCTAAACACTTATGTCCATAAAAATAAATACTCTCAGTTGATCTTGTTTTTTTAAATGTAGAAAGGAACATGTGAAGGATAAATATTCATAAAACATACTAAAACTATCAACACCACCTCTCCATAGTAAAAACAAATCATCCACAAATCTGCAATAAATCACATTCCTTGCTAGACCGTTATCTGTGGATAGAATAAAATTCCGATCCCATATAAACATAACAATATTTGTGTAATAGTTAGCAATAGGGTTACACATTGCTACTCCTTTCTTTTCAGCATAGAGTTGTTTTTGAAATAAAAACACATTGTTCGACAGAATCATATGTACTTATTCACATAGCAGATTATTATGAGAGTATTTAGTAAAATCTATCAAATATTCTTTCACATAAGAATCTCCAATATCATTAGGTATTACATTGAATAATGAATCCACATCTAAAGTTACAAAAATACAATCAGCAAAATTCTCATTCTTGAGACCAATCATACAGTTGCTTCAAAAAATCATCTGTATCCTTAATGATTGTACTAGTCTTTTCAAAGCCCACTCTTATTTGGCTTTCTAAAAACTTAGATGTGGGTTCAGTAACCCACCATCTAGCAGCTACTATAGGTTTAAGTGGAGGCTTAGTCATAGATTTGTGCAGCTTAAGAAGCCCATAAATAAATGGAATGATGGGTTTATTCACCATTAAATACTGAAATGTATCCTTATCCATTCTGTTTTGCTCAAAAATTATTTTTATACTGTTTAAACACATTAGTTATAACATTACATTAATATTTTGTAATTTTAGTAAAATCAGCACTATTTAACAACATATTCATGGATTTGATATCAAAACTAGTATCTAAAACTATCCCAAAACCATTATCATCAGTTTTATAACATATTCTTCATTACTAATTAATTTGCTAATGGCACTTTGCTCACTTCTAGTTAAATTACCAAAGTATCAATATTTTGATTACTGTACAGCTTATAAATCTCTTTTTCTACACTCCTTTCTAACACTTTAATTAAATTATTGCTTAGCAGAATAAACAGGCTAGACCTCTTACATTTGTTAACACAGTTCATTATGTTATTACCATACAAGACTTTTACATTTAATGACTTTGTAAAATACTCTACCTTTGCTAATGTTTTAGTGATGTCTGCCACTGCAGAAGGCATGAAACTCAGACCGTTTGATAACACAGATAATTTGTCTGCATCCAGAGTGTGTTTAGACTGATTAAAAACTAGACCATCCATCTTCTTGTTGTTTGGCTTCAGGTTACAGGCCTGCAAAATGAATGTTTCCTTTGTCTTGCTGAGTATTCCTTCTGAGGCTTTGCTTCTTCCATAGGGAATGGTTCCTCCAATAAGAAAGAAAACAAACAGTCAATGGGATCCAGGGCTCTCAAGGAGTTAGCATCCATGGTACTTTGTTCCATCTCATCAGCTCTTGAGTCAGCTAACTCATGTCTCTTTGGGCCATTGATGATGACATCATCAGTCTGTTGCGCTACTGTTAAAACCTCATTGGGACAGCATTGACTGTTATATTTAACCCAATTGGTTGAAAAAGTTAATACTGCTCCACTAAATGGTGCAGTATTAGAAAAGGTGGGAGGGGGGTTCTCTGATTTAAAGTGACCAGATGAGAAGTTATGGGAATTTCCATTATTACCAATCATAATATTCTTTTTAGGAGCTATATTCCTTTACTCGAGGCCAAACAAAAGCATTGCCCCTTTTAAAATCATGTAAGTCCCTTAGCAGCTTCCTTTTCTTTTTCTATAAGCCATTTCTCATATGCCTGTAAGCATTCCTGCATTTCATGTAGTAAATTAGACTGCACATTCAGTTCAACCATAGAGATCAGTTCAGCATATTTAAGGTCAATATCGATGGGCAAATCTTGCTCATTTGGTAGAAAAAAAAGAAAAAAAGCATTCATAACCTTCATATACTTGAATGATTAATTGAGATTAATAAGACTCCACCTCCTCAAAAGGTCAGGATATTTAGTATGGTATGTCATTTTTTTTTAGCATCCTAACACCATGAGGGACAGCTTTACATTTCAACTAGCATGCAGTCTCTTCAAATTGTCTTAACTTAGTTTTAAATAATTCAAAAGTATCCTCTCATACACATTCATTGGTAATACGATGATACCAGCTTAATTCTTCTCCATCAATACAATAAGATGATTATTAGGAACATTCATAAACTCATTCAGAGTAAAGCGGCTATGACTTGGTGCCATACTAATAGAGGGAATAGCCCCATGCTGACTCATGTCTATGACTGGCTATAAAAACATGAATCAGCAACCACCGACCAGGAGAAGAATATCCAAAAACTAACAAGCTGGAACCACGTTGTGTCAGAATACTGAACCAATTTTATTCCAAAAAACAGAAGTAAACCTAGGTTTCGTCTCAATATAAAGACTTCCTCAGAACAAATTACACAAATACAACACTCCCTTATATATCCAACCTCTCCCAATTAATCCATTAATTGGATAATTACATATGCACAATTCATTACAAACACAATATGTAACTGGTTTGAAAATGTGTTATAAAAATTTTTAAAAATACTGAATACTATACAAAATATAATATAATGTATTTCATTGTATATGTTTGATTACTTTTAAATGTTTTTAAATGTTTTTTTAATGATTTATTAACATCTGTTTAAAAACAACAACTAACAAGTCATTCTTTGTGACTTCATCCTAAAATGTGCTTCAACTTTAATATTGCAGCTATGCTAATTCTGTCATTAATACCAGGAAAATTCATGGCATCTAATCTTAACTGCTACTTCATTTCACAAATATCCAAATGCACATCAAGAACATTTCCTTGATTGTCCTTGTTAATCTGTTGTATTACACAAAACTTATTATGTCCAGGATATTGCCCTATATGTCTGACCAATGCATTGGTGGTTTTCATGTGTTTAATATCCAATATGTGTTCACTTACCCTTTCTCTAAGGCATCTGCAAGTTTTCCCAATATAAAATGTGGGACATTGACTGCATTTTGCCAAATATACCATGTTCTTACTATAACAATTAAAATGTCCTCTAATACCTATATAGGTTCCCACAACACTAGTTTTACACCCAGTAGTCATGATATACTTGCACAAGCTACATCTACCACATTTAAAATTACCCAATGGTCAACTAATACTGAGAGTATTATCATAGGCTCCCCTTTCCAATAAATCCTTAAATGATTTATCTTTCCTAAATACATATTTTGGGGCCATCCCCATCTTCATCTCAACATTATTATCAAACTTTAATAAACCCCATTTTTTTCTAAATAATATGTGTAATTACTTCCATATCATAATTATAAGTGGTTATAAAATATAATTGCTCATTTCTTTCCTTCCTGGAATTTTTCCTATTACCCAGTTGTAAACTACCTTCTTGTATCTCCGATGAATTCCACTTTAATATAGTTTCATAAATACCACTTTCTCTTTTACAAATAATTTCATCCCTAATGGACGTACATTATACAACTGGATAACCCTTTCTAATGAACATATTCATTATGGAATCTAATTCATTAATGAATTCCTGATGTTCATTAACCATTCTGTCAGCCCTCACCATTTGACCTTTAATGACAGATTTTTTCTGATAGTCAGGGTGCCAGCTTTGATAATAAAGATAAGAATTAGAAAAGGTGGCCTTCCTATGAATCCCAGATATTAAACACCTCCTATTTCTATCCACTTTCAAATTTACGTCTTAATAAGACAATTCTGTGCTACTATATTCGTGAGTGAATTTGAGGAACACTGCTGCATTGTTAATATATTCCACAAATGCCTTTAATCTCTCTAAACTACCTTCCCAAACTATAAAAATGTCATCCAAAAAACGTGTATATTGCTTTATATGTAAATTATATTAATTGGAAAAAACATATTCCTGCTTCCAAAATTACATTACATAGTTTGCATAAATGGGGGCACAAGCTGCCCCCATTGCAACTCCTGTAACCTGCTTAATAAAATGGCCTTCAAAATACAAAAAGATATTACATAACACAATCTCCATGAGCGTCACGTATACATTGATGTGGTCCTGGTCAAACATACCTGTTTTGACTAATTGATTTTCCAACCATTCCAATCCCACCATATTTGGAATAACTGAAAACAGGTTGCAAACATCTATAGTGAGCAGGATGGTATCCTCTGTAATTTTAATCCTATTTAACTTGTGTAAAACATGCCAGGAATCTTTTGTAATATAGTCAGATTTGCTCAACACTCTCTGTAACTGGTGGTCCAGATATTTACTTATAAAACATGTCTTACTAAGTTTACCATCCACGATTGGCCTGAACCTAATATTATTTAAACCTTTATGCAGTTTGGGTATACCAAAAATGTTACTAATCATAGGATGATCATTTTTCAAGTAATTATAATCAATTTCATTAATTTCCCCTGAAATAATAAATCATCAATCAACAAATCTATTTTTGAATAAGCAACATGGATTTCTTTTAAACTACTTTCCTCATATGTATCCTCTGCCAACATATTCAGCATGTGATCAATATAATCATTTTATCCATGACCACAACCCCATTACCTTTGTCTGGTTTCATTAAACATATCTCTTTATCTTTCACCAGATCCATTAATACATTCTCCTCATTCTTGATCATGTTACTGCAATAATCATTGCTCCTACTTTTTTTCATATGTCCCCTATGTCAAATTCGCATGCCCTTTCAAACAAAGTTGCCATATAGTTGGCAGGTGGATTAAATTTACTACATTTTTTCAAAATGTTAACAGGTTGGTTAGTATAATCCTAAGTATAATAATAGTAAAATTGGTTCGGTATTCTGACACAACGTGGTTCCAACTTGTTGGTTTTTGGATATTCTTCTCCTGGTCAATGGTTGCTGATTTGCGGTTTGTTCGTTCTGGTTATTAGTTTGTGTAAAAGCATGAATAACAAAGCAGAAAAATACAGCCAGTATGCAAGTAAATCCAGTGACTTCAAAAATAAGAACAAATTCTGGCTACGACTATAAATACGCATGCGTATGTATGTATATGTATATACAAGGCATCCTCATATCCTGCCCAGATGGACCATATACACATTTGTAAATAGCAACAAACACAATAGATCCAAGGATTCAAACTTTGCTTGTGACATAAGCAAAACATGCTGGATCCCCATGCTCTGGAACAGGGTCTCCCTCCATGTGAAGCAAAGTCCATCCCTAACCCTATTCAAACATAACATAACATTTACCATTGGCTGGGAAACTGAAAATTCCCACCCTGTCTGGCCCCCATGTCTCTAATAAACAGAGACAGACATTAAATATTTCCTAACATACCTGGCCCCACTAAACCTTTAGCAAAATCCTAACATGCCTCATCAAACGGACACCCATGTTACATGAAGACAATTGGGTTGGGTTGTGCACATAGGTTTATATATGTACTTATACTAGTTCATTAGCCTAGTATATACCCAAAAACCAGAGACAGAGACAGTGCAGTTTCATACTGTGTTGGGTCATCTGCATTCCCTATTCAATTCAGATTTAGTGTTTTAATCTCTTTATTTAGTAAAAGGTTAGCTTTGGCTGCATGGAAAAAAGAAGCAGACATTTTGTTCCTCATATCTAGCTGGTGGTGGCTATTCTCTAAATTCTGAGCATATGGCACTTTGAGAAGGCTGCAGTAGGCTGGGGGATGTTTATGCACAGTATTCTGGATATAAAGAACAACAAACTCCATTTCTACCAAGCCAATTCCTTCACCTTCCTCTTTTTCTTCATCTCACCAATGCACCTTCCTCTTTTTCTTCATCTCACCAATGCACCTTCCTCTTTTTCTTCATCTCACTACTGCTTCCTCCTGAGACATTGCTGTAAATTGTACACTTTAAGTATTGGTGTTAGACTTTGGCCACTGATTGCTCTCTGGGTTGGGTGCGAATGTTTTCCTGATGCCTATTTATAACTTCCATAAGGACAGATTACTGGCATTCTTTGACTGTACTAAACCATTGTGTTGGCTGTACTGTACAGCTTTTCTCTGTGGGTTACTCCAGCAAAAGGACCTTTACCTCAGTGACATCTACCAGGTTAATAACATTAAAAATAAAAACACTATTTTTCTTATAAAAGGCTTTTAAAATGCACAGCTCTACTATCATTTTTCAGCACCTTAGCCCTGGCTAAAGATGATCATAAACACATATCCTGTCTATTCCTTGACCTTTCTAGGGCTTTTGACACTGTCTCACACACTCTGCTACTTAGTAAACTTGTAGACCTAAACTTCTCCCCTGATACAGTTGCATGGTTCTCTAGCTATCTCTCTGATAGGCTGCAGTCATTACAATGAGACTCACTACTATCTAACCCTATCTCAGTAAGAACTGGTGTTCCCCAAGGTTCCATTCTTGGACCTGTACTCTTTAATATGTTCACCAACTCATTCCACTCCTCTTGTCCTCATTCTGAAATTGTCCAATAAGCAGATGACTCTAGTCATAACTATTGCTAATTCCCCCTTAGAACTCCTAACAAATACTCAAACATCTTTCAACTCAGTAGAGACATGGCTCACTAATAATCATCTCATCCTCAACCCAAAGAAAACAAAAATTACTAAACTTTCTACCTAAATCTGCAAACCACATTATACTTTCATTCTCCATAAGGTCCCTAAACAATGCTCCTACAGAAGTTGAAACTAGCACAAAGCTCCTTGGCATTACCATTAATGACCAACTAAAATTCGATCTTCACATTAACAATTGTATCAAAAAAAAAAAAAACACCAAAAGCTAGGACTACTGTACAGGAACAACAAATTCCTAACTACTGAAGCTAGGATTTCTCTTACCCATGCCTACCTTTTACCATGCTTAACCTATTGCTCCCAAATACTCACAAATTTGAACTCCTCCCTACTTAACAAATTAGAAACAACCTACCACAAAATAGCTAGATTTGCAGCTCAACAAACATATAAATCTCACCACTGTCTCTCCCTAAAATACCTGAACTGGCCCGAACTACCTCACCTGTTCCTACAATCTCAACTCCAAATCATACACTCCATCCTATATCAGCCTGATTTCTGCCAAGTCTATCTTCTCTCATCTCTCATTACTCTCCTACCAGCCTTCTCCGGAGCTCAACACAAGACCTACTAAAAATCCATAAACCCAAATCTAACACAGGCTGCAACTTATATAGATACTATCCCTCTATTGCATGGAACAAACTCCCACTAGAAATAAGGTCCCTGGCTCACCTGAAACAATTAAAGCTAGTAACCAAAGACAACTTTAAAAACACTGGTCCCGCCATTGCACTCACCCTCCCTGATTATTACCTACTTTTTACAGTACAGTCAAACTAACCTACTAAAACTTACCATTAACTACTTCATCCTATGCTTTCTATGTAACCTCCAAAGCTTCTTCTATACTCTGCTCCATGAAATTCTTATGTAACCTTTTACGTTTCTGCTACTCTGCATACCACACCTTATATTTACTCAACTCTCATTTTATACCAAAACATACAACTTATTCTACTTTTTTAACATTCTCCTTTTTGTTTATAGTACTGTTTTATCTGTCAATAATATACATGTAGGCAGCTAACGTATTTTAACTACCAAAATTCAATATTGCTATTTTTATTGAAATGTATCTGTATTGCTATTTTTATTGCATTGTACATCTTTGGAGCTTTTCTCCCCGGGCATCCGCTAAAAAGGGCAATAGCTCAGCAGGACACTCCCGGTCAAAAAATGTAAAATAAAATAAAATAAATAAATAAATAAGAAGCCCCGAGTCATTCTGAACATGTCACCCATTTTAAAAATTTGCTGTGAACAGCCTCTTTTGATTTGCCTGAGAGCTGTAAGATGCTCACATCCCTTTGCTTTATTCCATACTATTTTACACAATCACAGCATCACTGTTTAATCTCAACATCTTAAAAATGGCTTACAGTATGCTGCTGTTGTACAGCCATTCATTTTCAGCATCTTGATTTTTACAGTTAATATAACTGTGAAATTTTCATGACTTAAATATTTCTAAACATAAATGTTGCAAATGTTTGGCTAATCTTCTGACAGTTGGAGAAAGTCATTTTTTTTTCAAACCAGACCCAAGTTCTGGAAAAGTGGTATCATGATTACTCCACCCCTTGACTTGCACTGGTACACAAAATCATAGATGTCCTTCTTGGACTACAAATGCATTCTGCAATAATTCATTTTATAGTTAAATAATACAAACCAGTGTGTGTTTGTGTATATATATATATATATATATATATATATATATATATATATATATATATATATATAATATATAGATAGATAGATATTATTAGAGAGAGAGAGGGAGAGAGGCACACACATTTTATAGCCCTTATTTGGGTAGCTGTGCCCTAAAAAAAAGAAAAAAAAACTAGCATGAAAGTTGCAAACATACAAAGAGTTTAGGGCAAAAAAATCCTATGTTTTCACTAATATTTGCATAAAACACATATAGAACACCTTAATTTTATAAAAACAACAGGAGTAACTCTTATTTTAATAAACAAAAAAGTGAAATACAGTCTTTGCACAAGTCATTGATGTGGTTCGCCTTTCAAAATCTCACATTTCCATTAAAATGTTACATTTGAGAAATTTAAAAAGGTGTCAACCCTAACCTGTTTCCACCAGCTTGATATCGTCTACCCCCTGTATGTGCTCACACCTCTCAACCTTCAACCTTTTAGAGCAAGAAACATGGACAAAGCCATAAACAATGAAAGAGGCTCCAGAATAGGGACATTTTTTAAATATTGCTCTTACAAACTTAGGAAGTTTGTAAAATAATAGGTTTTGCATTAGCATGTATTTTCTGAAGAGTATGAAGTCTGCAACTCAAATGTCTGTCATTCTTTTCCAACTTTAGTCCTCAATGATTTGCCACTGATTTTCCAGGAAACCTAAATTTTATGAGACACAGACCAAAAATATGAGGCAAAAATTTGGACAGTTGAGAGGTATGCTGTACTTGCAAAATGAAACGTGTTGCGCAAACTCCTTGTTTTTATACACTATACTCTTCAGGTGATATACAGGAGACACCTGAAATCATCACATCAACACCCTGGTGCTAACAGCAGTTGATGTTTTGCATCACATTTTTTATAATACTTATTACCATCAGATAAAATGTACACACAATACAAAATAGGTGAAGGGCTTACCCTTAAAGCCCTTAACTGTCCTAGTCACATCAAAGAAGCAGCCATGCTGTATATTAAATGAAAAAGTTGTTTTAGCTCTCCATGAGTAGTTGCCATGACCAGTGTTATTAATATTGTGCTACAGGATTCTTGACGTTTTGTGCTTTGTTAACTCTGTTGATACGTATATCTTTTGTTTCTTGCATTTTGCTAGTACTTTTTTTTTTATTTGTTTCAGCTTGCAAAAAAAAAAAAACTAGTCATCGCAGCATATTTGTTTGCTGAGGTGTGAAAATGCTGATTAATGCCTGCCATTTAGACTTGTTTGTGTCTTTCAGCTTTTCTCGGTTAGGGGTCACCACAGCGGAACTCCGGTCCGCTAATGATTGGCAGTTGATTTTTACTTACCGGCTTGCCAGGCCTGACGCACAACCTTCAACGAAGGTACGCCCATTCACGCATGTCTCCCTGCAGAAGACGCTCTAGCTGAGAATCGAACCAGACAGCGTCTTACTGTGAGGCGACAACGCTACCGCAGCACCACCACCGCGGGTACAATGCCTGCCATTTAGACTAAGTAGTGATATTGATTAACAGTCCTTAGTAAATATAATGAGTCATGTACTGGCTGCAAAAATATGTAACTATGAATGAAGAGTGTTTATTACTAATAAGCATGCCATCACACATTTGGTTTAATTTTATGATATTATATTAGTTTAAGGTAAGTATTATACTGGATTAATATGTGTAATAAAATGTTTATCTCTATGCTATTAAGTGGGTGACGAAGAGTTTTATTCATTTTTTTTTTATTTCATGTTTCTTGCATGTTTAAAAATGTGCAAAAAATGTGAAAGCAAACTGTCAGAATACATGGTAGTCTTTCATTATTTGAGGTAACTTATCATCAGTAGTTAAAGAGGTTAGTAGTTTTGCAAGACTGGATCACATCCTACCTGATATATGCAGTATATTGGTGAATTTGAAGCCATTCAACCATTCAACAACACCCACTGTTGTGATATATTACTTGCTGCCTTTAATGTATTCAGATTTCTTTTTTTTTCTTTATGCTACTGAGTGACTTGAGTGAAAGTCCATACACTGGAAGAAATCATCATGTTCAGCTTTACTCGTAATTTGCCTTAGGGCAGTAAATTGTTGTATTGCATTCCACTGAGATCTATTTCACCATTTAAGTGTTCACACTGTAGCACACTGATCTAGCATCTGACAAAATGGACTGCCATCAGAGCTTTCATTAAACAGCAGTTTTATAACACAACCAATATAGGTACATGTGGAGTTTAGTTGTACTGACCCTGACTACCGTTGCAGGTGAGAAAGACCCTTAAAATCCCTGCCCTTAATATAGCAGTTTATGATCATGTCTTTGGTCATAACCAAGTTGTTAAATGAGGAAAATGTGAATGCCAAGAAATTCATTTCAAGGATAGAGGAAAGTAAAGCTGAATCATGCTATTGAGACTGAGAATCCATATCAAGTGAGTTATGAGTGGACAGACACAATCATAAGTCTTTGTAGTACATGGGCTTTATCTGCTCCACCACCAGCTACATAAAAAGAAGGTGTACAAGTGCTGTATGTTTTATGGCTTGCTGCTGGCACACCATTAAGTGAATGTCCTTAAAAGCTATTTGACACTTCACTCTGTTATGTTTTATATCTATATATATATATATAGATAGAAATATATATATATATATATATATATATATATATATATATATAATTTTTTTTTTTTTTTTGTTATATGTGGACTTACCTATCAACTTCTTTGTAGAAAGCTGAACAAAACCAAAAATAATGGTGGAAAAGAGGCCCAAAAGTAGGGAAAATATAAAATATTGCTCTTATAAACTCAGAAAGTTGGTAGAATATTGAATTTTTTATCATGGATTTTCTGAAGGATTTGTATTCTGAAGCTCAAATCTACACAATTATTTAGTAACTTTAGTCCTCAGTGATTTGCCAGAAAATCATGTATTTTATGAGGAACAGACCAGATTATAATGTAAAAATCTGGACATACTGTGAAAATCTGGACAGCTGAAGAGAGTGAAGTGTACAATACCTAAAAATCTTTGAAAGATGCTATAGATGCTTTTCTGTGGTGGTTTGTGTTATATTTAAAACATTGTTAAGCACCTTTCTTAAGTCAGAAAGGTGCTTAATAAAATTGTAGATTTTCTTAATTCAGAGAGTGTAATCTCTGGGATCCATATTTTATGTAATAAATTCTGAAGTTGTCACACTTTGGAGAATGTATTTTGTCACAAGTGTCTGAAATGAAAATGTGGTCATTTTTGAAAATAGTTTGATTTCAGAATCTGTCACAACAGTTTATTTTGGAAAACATCAAAAGCACTGTTCCTACTGAAATATGTTGACTATATTAATGTTACTAAATCATATCTTGCTAAATTATTAATTTTTAGTAGTTGGATTTACTAAGTTTCTCTTTCATTTAATAATATTAATATTGTCCAGCTCAGAAGGAATGCGAAATGAAACTATTACCCTTTTCTGTAAAACCTTTTACTTTTGAAGATTTTTTTTCAATTGATGGTTGTTTTTCTTTCCCACTGCATTCAGTCAGTTTGCTTATATTCTGTATGAAGATAAAAAGTTACTGAATGTGCTTGACTATGAAGCCATCATTTAAAAGAGAGGTAAATACTGTCAAAAATCATTAATAAATGAAACTGTTTTCTATGAGATTACTCCAGTGAATAGTTTTGTTTTAATTCCTTCAGAGAGGTAGCTATCTGATCAGTTTATTTCACTTAACGATACAGTGCACCCTCTTTATGGTAAGAGAAAGGAACAGCTGTCTGCCTTGCCCCCATCAGAAGAAAAAGTCAGCAGATAGTTATTTGAATTACTGTAAGATTCTGCTTTTTCTCAAAGGTAGTCATTAAATTTAACTTCAAAATAAATTGTTTGCAAAACTGTACTATGTATATGTTCCCTTTGTAAGTGTCTCATCTGTTGGACGACTAAGCTGTTGTCTTCTCTGTTACTCCTCAATATCAAGCAGTGAAATTGCCAAGCCATGATTCTGAAAATGTATTGTCTGTCAATTTTTGGTTTTGTATATATAGAAAAGACACTTTCATATGCTTGCTTTGAATCCACATGTGCACCTCTCAGCCCTACAGTTACTCCAGTCATATAATATATTTCTTTGGATAAGAAAAAATACATAAATAAGAATATTGTCACTTATTCCAGTAATAATTTGGGTCTGCATTCGACAAACTTTAATATTTGAACCAAGACTTAAAACCAAGACATGTAGCAGAAGATTATCCACAAAGTAGTCATGTCAGTATAAGGAATGGGAAGTATTACAGGTGTTCATTCTACCTATCACAAACAGTAATTGTTTCATGTGCAAAACTGTGGAAATGACTTAAAAAAAACTTTTATAAACAGCCTTGAGTGGGGCACAGAAAGGCATTCCTTTTCTGTACTGGGTGAAATGCACATGATTAATGGGCTTTAATTACATCTGCTGCATGCTGAAGATCCTATCTTAGTTCTTGTTTTCCCTACCAGCATTCTAATGGATGTTATCTGATATGCAGTCCTTGTTACTTAATTACTTATTACAAGCCTAATACGGTCAAGTCTTTTGTAAAATGTCATTCAGTCCCAGCTTTTTTATGCTTGAAACAGAGACTTCATTCTTTACTGGCATCATACAGTTTCTGAGACATGGTTAAGAGATACACTTGCAATAAATAAAGGACTCTGCTGTGATTGTCTGATTTTGCTCAGTAATAGCCAGCGATGGGGCTGACTTAATTTTCTGCACACCTTTTTAGTCAGTCTATTTCTATATCTTTGCATACTGCTGCATTTCACAGCTGTTCCCAGTGACAAATAGGATTTGTAAGTACAGGGCATAGAACAGTAACTCAAAACATAACTACTTAATGTTATGTTCTGTAACTCATGCAGCTTAAAATCTTCAAAATAACAGTATATCTGGAGCTCTATTCATATTGAAAGATAATATCAGAAAAAGGGAAATGCTGAATATTGGACAAGAGAAGGCAAGGCTAGGCTTCCTTTATAGCATCAATGGATTTCTTACAGATACTGCAAGAAAAACTCTAGCAACCTCCTTCTTATTGTAAGCTCTCTTATATGCCACTCCTAACAAACTAAAACAATACTCAAAGAAAGAAACTTGCCTGCTGCTGCAATTAGATACCTACAATTGCCACCAATCTCCCTCATAGGATCCACCATTGTTATAGTTTTAAAAGAATTAAACTGGCTTGAATTACAGAACTACCTAACATAGTCACAACTAACTACAGAACACAAACTGATTCATAATCCAGAAAAATGCCCTGCACTACAAAACTCATTACTGCCATACTGCCCAGCAAGGGACCTTTCTTTAGTTCTATATTAGATCTTTGAATGCTTAGGTTGTCGAACACCAAAACATTGACACCTAAACATTGAAGTCTAATAAATACGACAGGCCAATCACGCAAATGTTTTCCCTGGGAAAAAATTTGCTTGCCCGTCATTGGGGATTTGCCCTTTTCCCCGATATAGAGTAATCTTGGAGTTGGTATATTTAGTTAGGGGGGTGGGGGTGAAGCCCACCACTTGATTAGGGTCTTAGAGTTTTTTTGTTTTTTCCCTGGGAAAAAAATGTGCGTAACTGGCCTGTCGCATTTATTAGACTTCGACATTTAGGTGTTGACATTTCAGCGTTCAACAACCTAAGCTTTAAAATATCTAATATAGACCCCTTTGTTCTAGTAACAAATTCTTACTACTCATAAATAAGTCAAATAATGCTGCAGGAGACTCCCTGTACTCCCAATACATTGTTAAACTCTGGAATAGTATCCCCACAAAAATTAAATTCTCCAACAAACTCAGTAGTTTTAAACCATTGCTTAAAAAACATCTTAGCCTGTCCTCGTCTTGTATATGCTCATTAACAGATTAAGTCTTTGTCACCCTACAATACTTGCCAAATGCTCTCCATAAACAGAATATGCTCAACTGATAAATGACAAAACAATTTTTATATATAATTGTTGCCTGTACATTCCATCAAGGGGCTGTCTTTAGTAACTTTTACCTCTGTAAAATCTTAGACTGTATACATGTAACTACTGAATGTGTATAAATGTAAATAGAAATGTAACTACTCTGTGTTTAACTGGAACTTAGAATAATGCAGTGTAAGCAAATGGTGGGCCTCTGCTGAAAGTGGGTAATACCCAGTCGGACTTTCCCAGTAAACAAAAAAAACTAACTCAAAAACAAGCCACCCTGGTGGAATCACAAAATCAGTAGGTTGTATAATAAAAGGAAGAAACTCATGGCAGCAATTAGGATAAAAGCATGCTCATCAAACTAAACAAACAAATCAGAGGAAAATAAAGTCTACAAAAGTCAAATTTGAGGTTTATTTGGCCTCCTAGTCCAAGGTCAATTACAAGGCATTCTTTAGCTATGTCTGCAACCTCAAAGGCAATACACAATCATTGTAAATAGATCCTCCTATACTGAGCCATATTTGGAGAAATATCTATGAAGATCCTGTGGAACATAACAAAGATGCTAAATGGATAGAAGAAGTAAAAGAATAAGTTGTTCAGATGTACAGGATGTGAAATAGGATAAGTAAGTTAAGAAAAGCTCTTAATTGGAAAACCCCAGTCCAGATGCACTACCTAAGTTCTGTCTAAAAGTAGTAACATCTCTGCATGAATATTTAGCCATGAGTAAGAACTATTTGTATGTGCACCCTGAACAGACACCAGTATAGTTAGCAACAGGAAAAACAATGCTCCTACTTAAGTGAGAACCTGTAAGTTGTTCTAAAAACTATAGACCAATGGCTTGCCTTCCAGTGATGTATAAACTATACACTGGAATTGATGTCAACAGAGTTTATAATCATTTAGAAGAAAATTCAATCATGGTGTGATGACATGTGGTAGTGCCATCTGTGCCAGGGAGAGTAGGGCAGTCCATGTGTAATGTATGCCAGCATAGCTAGCTGGAGTTTTGTAAATAATTTTATGCCATTTGACTATCACACTGATTTGTACAGATGTTTGTGTTAAAAATGTATTTGTAAACTTGCTTGTGTTAAAAAATACATCAACAATGGGTCCTTCTAGACAGAAAATAGAGATACATGTATGTCAGACAGCATTATTATTATAACTGATTTAATGTATATGTTTTAACAGAGAAATCTGGAAGGGAAGAGGTTAATCTCAGTCCAGCTAATTTTGAAAAATAGGTTGAAAATTAAATAGGTTGGTTTATGGCATAAAGATTTTATCGTACACGTCTGATTGCAACCAGAGACCAAAAATGTCTGGGAAAGCCAGGACTAGGAATATTACTGTATTGTCCTTAGGGGTGAACTAATTGCTACCCTGGAAGGGTTGAAGTTTTTGAAATTGTTTTATAGCTTTTAGATGCTGCAAAAGATCTTAGCAAATGTCTTGGTGTGTATCATACCAGAGTCAGATGACCAGATGTGATGTAATTCTTTAACCAGCAGTGAAATGATTCTTTATATATCAGTGAGAGGTATGATGGAAAGATCTCACACAACCACACACCTCATCTTGCCTTGCTGTAGTAAGCAACTCAACACACTTCATATTATTTTGCTTTAGTAAGTAATCAGGAAACAGTAATTCTTTAGTCGGTAATGGAAATATAGTGAGATTAGTTAAGCATTGTTTTTCTGCATCTGTGCGAATCTATCCAACTGTGTTATTTTTATATCTCCTGTAAGTGAAACTCTGGAGTTTATTGTAACTAGATATTCAGTATTCTCATGTTTTCTATTTTATTATTTATTATTAAATCTTTCTATACCTCTAATTGTGTCTGTTCCTTAGAGAATAATTTTAACATCTTAAGAGTACTTATGCTTACTTTAGAAACAGTGTGGCTGCTCCTGAAAGCCTTGCTGCTTTGATCAAACTCTACCATTTGTATTAGTATTAACTTTAGTCAGTATAATTGGGTACCCTTGTAAGAGTCTTAGAGTAGCTGACTGGTGGTAGCGTAATTACCTTATAGTCTGGGTAGATAGGGTACAGCTGGTAAATCTGTGCCAGCCTTTTCCAGGTGTGTGTGTGTGTGTGGGGGTGGGGGATTAAATATCCAAGTGTGTATGTCAGCTACTTGGAACAGGGACACAGAGCTCCAAAGTGATCAGTGTGGAGTCTTGTATGAGACCTGGAGAGAGACAGAGAGTCCTGCTCCATGTCTGGAGGGTGCTCCCTGCGTGCTCTTACAAGAAATTGTGCTTGGTGCAGAGAGTTGAATCTGAAAAAAACTGTGTGTATCCATTTTTGTTCCTAGTGGTTATCCCCCACTGGTGTCAGTGGTGAGGATTGAGGCTCCTTGATTATTGGCCCAGAGTAGGGACTGTCACACATGGCAATAGAACAAAAGGGTAATAAAAGAAAGTTATATAGAATAAAGGATCATTTGTTGTTAAATAAAGTCATAATGGAGAACTGTAAAAAGAAGAAGAATCTAAGCATAGCACAGACTACAAAAAAAAAAAAAACCTTTGACAGTACTCCACATTCATAGGTAAAATAGTACTTCAAAATGCATAAGATACACCCTGCACTGATCAATTATATAACAGCAACCATCAAACAGTGGCAAACCACTTTGCAGTTAAGCCATGATAAAGGACAACTTATTATTTCAGGGATACAAATTCAAAAGGGGGACATTCCAGGGTGACTGCACCAGTGATCTTTTGTCTAGCTTAACAGATTAGGTTATGGCTACAATTTGGTGCTCAGAAAAGAACAAAGTATAAAGACCTCTCATTTTCTTTTTGTAGATAATTTAAAATTGTATAGGTTCATAGGTAGGTACTAGGCTATCTGCCCGAGGGCATTTATAAACCTAGCCAGAGTGTGTTGGCTTTCACCGCCCCATTGATTAATTAATTGATCCTCTGTCAAGCAGAGCCAATGAAGTGATCCTAGGGGTGTATTTTCTATTACCCATCCACTCATCAAGGTTTCTCTTAAAGAGTGTTAGTGAGGAGCTCTGCATGATGTAATTTGGAATTTTGTTCCAAATCATGGGGTGTCTCAGTGACAGGAATCTATCCCTCCAACATATTCTATTTATTGTTGTGGCAAGGTTTAGCTCACTAGAGTGCATGGCTCGCAGTGACTTGGATTTCTTTAGGTGGAACATGTCCATCAAGTCTGAGTTGGACATGGCTTTGTAAGTCAGGCAGAGATCACCTCTGAGTAAGCAATATGCCACTGAGTACAGCCAGAGTTTTTTCAGTCGGGCTGCATAGGACATATGTTTGAGGCCAGTAATCCTCTTGGTGAGGCACTTTTGTGGTCTTTCCAGCTGTTGGAAGTGTCTTTTGAGGTACATCCCAAATGAGGCATTGTACTCTATGATGGGTCTAATGAGTGACGAGTAGAGAAGCACTATAATCTCTTTATTTCTAGATGCGAACCCTTTAGTAATTAGATAGGCCACATAGAAGGATTTCCTAACTACTTTGGCAATATGATTGTCAAAGGAGAGATGACTATCTACCTGGGTCCCCAGATCTCTTATTACCTCTTCTGTATTAAGGGGGCTGCCACCTATGTGGTAATTCGTGGGTGTTTTGTTTTTCACAAATGGGTTGACTATGCATTTTTTGGCATTTAGTTTGAGGCCATGACTTTGACACCAGGTGCTCGTCTCAGTAAGGCCCTTTTGGAGGATGTCCATGTCAGCCGGAGAGTCAATTATGGCTCCCAGTTTGCAGTCATTGGTGAACTTGGTAAGTCATAGTCCTCCTGTGTTTGCCTGTACTTCTGAGAAGTATATGCCGAGCAGTAGGGGTTCCAGGACTGAGCCTTGCAGGACACCACTTGTGTCTGCTTTAGAGTCAGACCTGGAGCCCATTATTCTTACCGTGTGAGTTCTGTCTGTAAACCAGTTATCAACCCATCTGATGATGTAGGGGTTTCTGATCAGGCTGGTGAGTTTTTCTGTAATACCCGAGTGGGGAATGGTGTCGAAAGTCTTGGCGAGGTCAAGGTAGGCTGTGTGAACCACCTTTCCCTCATCTATGACCTTGGTGACTGTCTCGAAGAAGTCAACCAGGTTTGGTAGGCATGATCTGCCCTTAACAAAGCCAAACTGGGTTGGGTCAAGTGTTTGGAGGTTCCCAATGTCTTTGTTAATGAGTTCTATGATGATGTGCTCCATAGCCTTGCAGACCAGGCTAGTCAGGCTTATGGTGCAATAGTTACCAGGGTCAGTTCTGGCCCATCCTTTGTGAAGAGGAATAACAGTTGCTGTGCGCCATTCTATAGGCACATAGCCTGTGGAGAGGCGGAGGATGAACAGCGTGTTTAGGTGGGGGGGTTAGTTTGTTTTGAAGTTTGTGCAAGATGCAGCCTGGGACACCATCTGGTCTCATTGATGCTGTGTTTTTGGCTTTTGAATGGATGGTTTTCACCTGGGCATCTGTGATTTTTGAGACACTACACTTTTTCGGTATTGTTGTGGGCTCTTTTGGAGGTGAGAGGGGGGTGAAATTTGCACTGAATATATCTGCCAGGATGTTGGCAATATCAGTAGGTTCAGTATATTTTCTGCTATTTTGCACTAGTTCAGTGCATATCTGCGAGTTGCCACTTAGATTCTTAATATAGCTAAAGAAGGCTTTGTGGTTATCTTTTGAATCCTTGGCTGTTTTTCTTTCAAAGTTAGCCTTGGATGATTTCATGAGGGCCTTAATTTCTTACTGATACTGATCAGGGATGTCTTTCCTTCTTGGGATTTGCTTTTTTTCTAAACTAGTTTCCTCCTTCTATTGTATAGCCTGTTTATTGCAGGGGTCCACCAAACTGGTTTCCTTCTCTTAGAGGAGTGAGTCTTGGTTTTGCTGGGGATAGCACAATCCATGCATCCTTGTAGGTGCTCATAGAGAGCATTTGTAAAGGTTTCTGCATCTTGGGCAGCATTATCCTTTAGCGTGGGGGCTGTGAAACTTACCACCTCTGTCTTAAGTAAGGTGAAGTTTGCTTTAGAAAAGTTTTTTACTATGGTTTCCTTAGTTGGGGATGGTGGTGGGGTGTAGACATCCAGAGTGATTAGTTTATGGTCTGATCTAACCAGTGACGGGTTGACCTCCGGTGTGGAACACCTGTCGCCCATGTTGGTGATGACCAGGTCCAATATGTTTTTACTTCTGGTAGGGGAGTTTACCAGCTGATCCAGGGCGTTTGAGTTGATGAATTCCAGGAAGTGCTGAGCCTGGGAATTTGTACTCGAGTAGTTTTCCCAGTGAATGGTAGGGTATTTGAAATCACCCAATATCACGGTGTTCGGTAGGACCTTCATGTTTTCCAGTCTCCAGAAAGGTGAAGTGGCGGTCCTGGGTCATGGAGGGTGATCTGTAGAAGGCCACAATTTGCATTGCAGATTTGCCAGATGTTAGTTGCACATGGATGATCTCAGAGGTATCATGCTGCACCACTAACCTGGAGGTGTAGGTATCCTTGATGAATATGGATACACCCACTCCTTTTGTGTTTCGGTCCGTGTTCTGTGGCCGAAACGTGTGGTGTGAGTTGTAGCCCGGTCGTGCTGGGGTGCTCTCTGGAGCCTTGAACCAGGTTTCAATTACTGCACAGAAGTCAACGTTCTCCATACTGAGGAGTGCTTCGAGAGCATGCATTTTGAGATTTAAACTCCTGGCTTTGAGTAGCATAACACTCAGTTTTTTGTTACTTGTGCTGTTTCTGGAGGTGGGTTTGACTTTTGAGCTTTGTGTAAAAAAGGAATATGGGGTTATCAAGAGTCTTGGCTGGTATTCAAGAGCCTAGTGGTGACAGGTGCAAGGCATCTCTTGTGAAGTAATGCGGCTTGTCGAGCATGTCGTCCCAGGCTGACAGACACTGGATCCCCTTTGAATGACACCAGAAGCTTAGCCAATTCTTGAAATTGATCATTTTTTTCTTTATACTGAGGTATCATTCTTGGTGAGGGCAGGATGCTACTAAGGGTCAGGATCATAACAGCCTGGGCTGCATGATCAGAGAGCTCTTCCATGTCTCTTTTCATGTAGTCCAGGGAGATACATCTCAGGTCATTCACACCAATACGAACAATGACAGAGTCATATTTGTACTTGTTCTGGAGTGACCTGAGTGCTTGTGTTATGTGGCAGATTCTGGCTCACGACAGGCAGCTAACAGTAACCTTCTACTTGTCCAGCCTAGTGAGTTGGACGTGAGTGTGCCTGACTATAGAGTCACCTTTTACTAGTGTACTAAGTATGTTATTTCACCTTAAGGGCTCTGATTGTGTGGCACACTGATTTTGTGTTTTATGTGTTGTCTGGTTTATGACGGGAAGTGCAAGTTGTTTGGGTGTCTGTTTGGAGGTCTCTGATGCTTTTGCAGGTTTTTATGTAGAGCTTCCGAGTATGATTTTGTGTATTTATGTGTATTTTTTGCCAGTGCTGTTTTAGTAGGTCTGTGTGTGGCTGGAGGTGTCATGCAAGTGTTAACCTTCTCCTCTTGACTGTCTGTTCCAGTCTTGGGTGGAGACAGCTTAGCTTCCAGTTTGGCTGTATAATTGCATCTCTTGCATATGTTAGTGTTTTGTGGTAGGAGGAGAGGGTTATCTGTGTACATGAGGCAGTTGTAACATTGCCTCAGGATACCCAGATTCACCAGGTGGATTGGAGAGTGCACCTGAAGTTGCCCTTTGGTCATGCCTGAATAGTAGGGTGAGCTGCTTAGTCACTTGGTTGGTGAGGGGTGAATAAAGAGCTTTGCCTGCTGGGCAATCAGTGTCGGGGTATATTAGTGCTTGCTATTGGGTCTGAGCAAGTGCTGGGTTGTAAGATGCTTTTTGAGTGCTTAGGTTGAGAGTTAGACTAGTTTCAAGGGAAAAACTGAAGAGGAGACTTAGTGGAGCCGGGAATAATTTAACCGGAGCTAACCGGCACTGCCCGATGCGCAAAACTGTGCAAACGCGGTTTTTATAGTAGGGAAATGAAAGAGAGAGAAATTAGCCCAGAATGGTCAATAAACTACTAACCTCTGGGCTGGAACCACTCCTCTAGGGACAGATAGGTTGCTCAAAGCTCCCCTTTCTCACAGGTGAACAGAGAAACTTCCTTCTATCCAAGTAAGATATGGGCAACTCAGAAACTAGTATCACAGCCCTGAATTCAGCACTAGCCTGAAAACTGGACAATACTGGCTTAGAAAGGTGGGAAACAAGGAATATATATATATTTTTTTGAAAAGATAAGGCAAAAACAGTAAAAAATACACTTAAAACAGCTTTAAATAACTACAAATGTTCAGAAAAGGCTATCACACTTTAGTGTGTAGTCTACAACAGTTAAAACAAATTATTTAAACAAAAAACAACTTTTAAAAAGTGCAGGCAGTCAAATAAGTACAATACGTGAAAAAAAAACAAGCTTTTAAATCACAATAAACACTGGAAAATCTGCGTTTAGGCGGAAAACAGTTAAGTACAGCAAGAAAGTACAGAAAACTGATACTTAATCACTCCAAAGTTTCTCTTCTAAGCTAGAAGGCTTGTATCAGTTTAAGGCTTTATAGTGCTACACAGTAGGTTAGTTACAGGAAAGATGGGAAACAAGCACAGATGTGGTCTTTTAAACCTGAAAGTTGAAAAAGACTAGAGAGAGTATAGTTCAGCAAATGAAGAACTGAAAGCACACCTGCAAATGGTCAAAACCTTTTCAGATGACATAAGACAAAGAAAAAGCAACCTTTAAAGCAGGAAAGTGCAGCACCAAGAAAACATCAGGTTAGGACAAGAATGTGATATAAAACAACTTGAGCAAGAGGGAGTGTATAACTATTTGAAAACTGTTGAAGGATCAACAATAAAACATGAACAAATGTGAATAAAACTTAGTATGGAATATTTTACAAGACTTAAATTAATACTAAAAATAGTAGTGACATCTAGGAACAAATTCCAGGCTATAAACCAGTTAGCTCCTCCTGTCCTAACTTAAAGTTTTGGAGTGGCTGACTGGCCCAAAACGGTTTTGGATTGGTTGGACAGGAAATCAAGAAGGATGCTTCATGCCCATCAAATGATTTATAAAAATCAGTGCATACCAAGACTATTTGCATAGGCATACCAGCCCAGAAGTTAGTAGTTTATTGGCCATTTTGGGCTATGATACATTGAAATAAAAATAAAAAACAGTAAAATAAAATAAAACAACTTACCTGTACATTTTTTGGGCAAGCTGCCTGCACACCCCCTGCTACTTAACTATAGCAACTCCGATATTGCACTACAGTGAGGAAAACGGCAAATCCTGAGTTCCCCGCTGTATGGTGATCTCAATACAAAGTGTTTGAAGTTTCAAAACTTTGAACATATGGCCTCGGCCATATGGTCTTATAAGTTTTGAAACTTCGATCAACTGACAGGGATTCATTTATATATATATATATATATATATATATATATATATATATATATATATATATATATATATATATATATATATATACAGATATGTGTAAATATATATATATATATATATGTGTGTGTGTGTGTGTGTGTGTGTGCATATATATATATATATATATATATATATATATATATATATATATATACACACACACACACACACATATATATATATATATATATATATATATATATACAGATATATATATATATATATATATATATATATATATATTCCCCATTCTGAAGATGGTATGGGCTTCCTCGAAATTTATTACATGTATAGATATGCAGTCATAGGACTGCATACATATCTGCTGACCTCACATGACCCAAATGTAGTGAACGTTTTAAAACATGAGGAGAATAAGTCTAAGATGGCTTCCCTTATTAGTTTAGCAGAAGCATGTCTGTGTCAAGCAGAAATGGAAATCAAACCAAAAGTAGATAAAAATCATGAAGCAACTGAATGTGCCAAAATACAAAAGAAATAATATAAGGTAAAGGATCAGATGAGAAGGTAAGAAATGTGGAAAATGAATAAATATAGTTGCAAGTATAGAAAACTATTGGAACAACCTCAAGTGGATCAGGACTGAATGCAGGAATGATTAAGGAGAGGTGAATTTAAACCAAAAGATGAAACGTTAATATTGGCAGCCCAAGGCAGTGAGCTATGTACACGTTAGTTTACAAAGTCCTTTGAACACGTGGGAGGAACAGATAAATATAGGTTTTGTAAAACAGAATTAGAAACTATTGCACATCTTGCTGCTGGTTTTGATATACTAATGGCAGAAGGAATGTATACCGAAAGTCACAATAATATGGCAAGACTATTGTATTGGGGATTGTGCAAACATTATGGTACTGAAGTGACTGAAAAACACTGGAAAGATGAGCCACAAAGTATTATGTGATGATGTTTGTATCACATGGGATCAGCCATTGCCAACAGTTCAATAAACAGACGCGAGAAAACCAGATATAGTAGTCCATGAAAAGAAGACAAAAGTAAAATTGATCACTGAAATTACTACACTCAGTGACTGCAGACTCTTATGTACAGATAGACACAAAGTCATAAAATACTAGGATTTGCAGGCAGAAATAAGGGCAATGTGATAGAAGGATACTCAGACTGTTCCAGTAGCAGTAGGAGGAACATGTCTAATAAAAAAGAATTTACAATCATACTTAGATATGTTAATGATGCATGTAATGCTGTACAAATTGCGGAAGGAGTCATTACTGGGCACATTGTACTGGGCACAGAGCACTTCTGGCTAACATCAAAGACTCAAACAATACTAACTTCATGAACTTTATTCATACTTTGACTTAGGAATGGGGGCCATTCCTGTCATGGTATTAGAAATCCAAAATACTTGGTGAAATTAAAAAAGAGAGATGCTAAAAGATATATTCACCTCCAACTTTCCCCCTCTTTTTCCTTCAACCTTCCCTCAGGAGATACCATCAAATATGGCTCCCCCTGCTAACATTAGGGAACATATCCTGTCTCTCTAAGGCTAGGAACACTGTATCAATGGGCCCAGACAATATCCCAAAACGCCTTCTAAATAGCATGAAATGTGACCTATCAGGACCTCTGGAATTGCTATTTAACTGAAGCCTACAATCAGGCTTTATGTGTTTATGTCTCATGAATGGAGAATAGGAACAGTCATCCCTATGCACAAATCTGGGCCATATATCATCTCTGGAAACTACAGACCCATAAGTCTCGCTAGTCTTACATGCAAAGCCATGAAAAGAATTATCATGGAAATGATCAATAATGATATAGTAAACCTCCAGACATTTGCCCCAACCCAGTTTGGTTCTGTCAAGGGAAGATCATGCCTGCTCAACTTGATGGACTTCTTTGAGATGGTCAACAAAGCAATGGATGAGATCAAAATAGTTCATATTGCCTACCTTGACATGGCCAAGACATTTGACACAATACCTATCCAGGGCATTGTTAACAAACTCATATGTCACCCAGTGGATTGCCAACTGACTCACAGACAGGGCCCAGGAAGTTAGAATTAGGGAGTCCATTTTTACAAAGAGGCCAGTCACAAGTGGATTTCCTCAGGATTCAGTCCTCGAACTGCTACTTTTTGGCATTTACTTCTCTGAGTCAAGGCCAATGTCAATGTCTTTGACTGACCAAATTTGCAGATGATTGTAAATGAGGAACTGTCATTGAATCCTACACTGACAGAAATGCTCTCCAGGTAGGCCAGTCACAGACAAATAACTGTTTTTCAGAACCTTGGACTAAAACTAAATGCCAAGAAATGCATAATAGTATCCTTGAGGAAGTCTTCCACCCCTGGTAACTATCATACTGACAATATACACCTTAGAGTTGACCCAGTAGTCAATGACTGAGGGACACACATAGACTGTAATCTAGCCTTTGACCATCATCTGTCTACAGTAGTGAGGAAATCATTCTATGTTGCTTAACTTATAAACAAAGTTATGGCATTTAGGTCCAATTAAGTCATTGTTCCACTGTATTCTGCATTCATCAGACCTGTCTTTAAGTACAATTCCCCCTTTGGTATGTAGCTAACCAGGCACATCCAACAACTAGAATGTCAACAGAGGTTCCTGACTAAAAGAATACAGGGCATAAGTAAAATGTCTTATGAAGACCACACTCAAGGCCCTATCCCTGTATTGTATCTCCTACAGGCTGTTGAGAGGTGATCTATGCCTGGCATGCAGGGCATTGTCAGACTCCACTCTGATGAACCTCCTGCATATCTGCAAAACAAACAGCACCAGAATTACCCATACTAAAGACTTAAACCTTGCCAGTGATATAAATAGGACCTGCTGGAGAGACAGGTATGTACCCCAGAAACTAACAAATCTCTGAAAAGGTTCCACATCCATGTGAAACAGAGTTCCTCCTTAACTCAATTCAAGTGCAACTTGGACAATTGAATGGACAGCAAGAAATTCATCCCTGGTTTGGAACCTATGTCTCTAATGGACAGAGGCAACCTGTAAATGGTTCATCTCCCAGGCCCCTGCTTGTAAACATTTTTATCTCCCAATCCCCTGCTTACACTTATCAAGAGTTTGTTTTATTAAACACTTGTTTAGTATTAGCATTGCTTGGTTTATTTCATATTTTACACTTATCAGGGGTACCAGAACTTGTCAAAGATTTGGAATGCATGGCTAGGTTTAAAAAGACCCTTGTGGTCATTAGCCTAGTAAAAACCTATGAACATGTGAAATAAATAAATAAATAAATAAAACAAGTGAAGTGCTTGCATACTTATTTTTTTTTCAAATATTATTTAGACAAATGTTGTAGTGAACCAAGAAAGTTAAGAAAGAAATTGCAGAATAAATGTAAGATTCAGTAAGAATTATGAGCTTCATTAATGTACATGCAAGGACAGTAAATGTGTCTATTTGATAGTCATAAACTGTTTTAATTACTTTATGTAAAAATATTGATGGTGGCATTAAGTTTAGGAAATAAGCGGCTATTAGTGAAAATTTGTAATTTACAGAGCAAGGAGACAGCTGGAGCTTGAAAGGTATGCAATAATTGCCAAATAAAACTGAGTTGAGTAAGTAACACTTAAGCTGTGTTGTGATCATGTGAGTATGTTTGAGACTGAAATTGGTCCATTGGAATCGCTGCTCCACTCCACTAAACACATTCAGGTAAATAAATAAATAAATAAATGATGATGGAAACAGGCCGTACTTTAAGCCTAGTAGGTGGTTGTTCCACTATTTGATGCCTTTACAAAAAAAGCTTTAGTAGCAGAGCATACATTGTGGTGCAAGAAATGATGATAATTTGGCACTATGAAAACGAGATAAGAGATTCCCTTTGAAAGTCTAATGTGAGACTACAAGCTGTAATACAGGCATGTTAAAAACGTTACAGTAACTTTACAGTTCAGTAGTAGGGAAGGCTGGTACTGAGAGCTACAATCAAAGTTGGTTATTATGTCATTGCAGATGACTAGTCTGGTGTCAGATGAAACTAAACCTCTAATGTTATAAGAAACATTTAAGTGTTTGCCAAGGATACTCAGTGGAATCTTAGCATGACTGATAAAGTTGCTTGGATAAGCTCTAGGTATTGAAATGAGCTGATTATTTCTGATGTTGAGTTCGACAGGATGGGGATGTCTCAACCTTGTGGGACTTGATTTATATGAGGTGCAGTACCAAAGAATAAAACTTTTGATTTTACCATATTTTGAATAAGTTGATTAGCCTTACATAAATTTAAGTAGTGTTAATGTCTTTTTTTTTTTTTGGACTGAGCAAATGTAGATTGTAGCTTTATTGTCCTTCACTAGTATGGTACAATCTGAATAAAAATGGTAGCATATATGTTGGCTATCTCAGCAAAAAAGGGTTTACTAAAAAAGTAAAGTAAATTATCCAAACTCTGGGAAAATCATGATGTGGCAGAAATAGAGAGTGTGATGATTTTTTCTTTATGCTACTCACATTCACAATAAGTTAGAAAGATAGTTGTTTTGTTCCTTAAGTATTTTTATTTCTAATCATAATCACTGATAACCCTAAGCAGGTCAGTTATTCTGGTTAGAGCAAACAGGAGGCATAACACTGTTCATGGTGTTAGAAAATGGTCCATTAGAAGAATTCCAGATAATTAATTTTCTTAAGTTCAATATATCTGCAAATTGTAAGGCTGTTAAGAAGATTGAAGGATTTTCTGAAACCACACTGATCTCAGAGAATATCCTTCCCTATTTGTTAAAGGGTATCACAACTGTTTTAGCACAATAAATGTACAAATCTTTGAATAAGGGGAAGCAGTTGAGACTATATTATGATTTGAGAATCTGTTTGTCTCTTCTGCTTGGAAAAGGTCAACCTGTGACTCTTCCAAAGCTGGAGAAAAGATCTTGAATTTACATAATAGTTAAGATATAAAATTTAGTGGTTTGACAATTATGGGATGATGGCATTTTATCAAGGACTTTATAAGTCATTCTTCCACTTCTTTATATTGACATTTTTGAAATTAAAATATAATATAATATAATATAATATAATATAATATAGCATATGTAGAAATAGGGGGAGAGATCATGGGATATCAAATAATAATCATTACTATTAACACTGTCTTGCAAAAGACTTTGCTTGCTGCAACAGTCATGTTTTAATTGATTTACTAATTACAGTATTTTAGAAACCATGACAGCTAAATGACATGACTTTTGCAGATTGCCTTTGCCAGAGAATACAAAATATGTCATACAGTTTTCTTCTTTCTACCGTTCCTTTGCTCCAACATGCTATAATCCACTCACCTATTTCTCTTCTTCCTTCCAACCCATCATTCCATAACTCTTAATAAATATCCCCTATGCTTTATATGACCTAAAATGCATCTATATGTAGTTGAGACAAATGACTTCCTACATTCCTTTAGGATTCTCTTAGTTTTATCAACCTTGTTACTTGTTCTAGAATGTCTGATCCCTGGCTATCTCTACTTTTTCTAAATTGCTGAACATGTCATTATATCTGCTATCCCTAGATCACATATCACCACCTTCACTCCTACTATTCCTATATACATCTCACATGTGTCCATCCAACTTCATTCCATAACCTCTCCAACTCCTTCAGTATCAGGGTCCTGAGCATTCTGACTCTAACTAACCCCCTATGTATGCACATTATCTGCTTCTTCTTCTTTGCACACCCAACATAAATTATTTGGCAGTACTCCATCCATCTAGCTTCACTGAGTTGTATACTATGTGCAAAGTTCTCTGCTGTATATTCTACACCAGTAATATACTCATCAGCCTACCACATACTGTCTACAGTCAGACTTAGACTCTTTTTCCCACTTCCAATTGTGCTTCCCAACCTATCCCTAGAGTTTTTTCAAAGTACTAAATGTTTGCCCCATTTATTAATAATGAAGGCCACTCATTTCTTATTTCTTAATAGCCAATCTCCCCAGAGAATACTTAGACTTTTAGCCATCATTTTTCCATTACCTGATTTACTTGTACTCACCTCTCAACAAGCTTCTTCACCTGCTGATACATGACCCATTAATTCATTTTATCCCACTCTTCCCTAAACTGATAAAGCTCCAAGCTGTACAGTCCCTTTCCATCACCTTTTTGCTAACATCACTGGCCCTTGGCATAATAGCTTCTTCTACAGAAGTCTCTTACTTCACTGTGGAACCTAATCAACAGTTTATATGCATTTCCAGTGGTGTTTGCCAGCTTCTGGCTTTATATAACTTAATTTATGAAAGTTGCAGTCAGAAATACATTTGGGATTGTTGGTTTAATACAATTAAATAGACTTTTCTTTACACTTCAGATTTATTCAGATTAGCATCTTTTATTTATTTTATTTTATTTTATTATTTTATTTTATTTTATTTATTTGCATTTGTGTACCAGTAAAGGCCTCCTACAAATAAACCCCTTTTTAGTGTAAGTCAAGGGAGAAAAGCTCCAACATTATAAATATTTTACATAAAGTGCTGTCTCAGCATGATAGGAAAATGATTTACATAAAAAATATTGCAGAGAAAATAAACAAGTTGGATAGGTAGTATAGTACAGGAAGAACATATTAGTACATTGTGAATTTCATACTTTGCTAGTTCAACAAGTATTAATTAATATTGTTTGGATGCATTGACAGACCTAGTGCACATTTGCTATCTGCAAGAGCAGTTTACATTAAACTTATTACAGTATATACAATGACTTCAGGGAATCTCTTTCAGTTAGTGGAGATAAAGTTTAAGTACAGGGTAGAATGTGCAGTTGACTGTTAGGTATTTGTAGAAATGTATTATCATCCACAGAATGCAAAGGGACAGGTCCAAGAATTTAGTAAATGTTCTTTTTATTTAGATATTACAGGTTCTGTTCTTTGGGTTTAAGTATAGAGCAATCCAAACCATATATGCAGTTTGAATGTATGATATCTCAACCAACACTGATGAATTTTTTCGCAGCTAGAGGTAGTTTTCATTAGACCATCATGACTGAGTATATAATAGCATTTGATTAAAATTTGCAGCATAGCGCATCTGTCAAGTTTATAAAGGAGGTTACAGATTGTGAGTAGCTAGGGATGAGTTAGCTGATGACCCAGTTTAAGTCTTTGTAGATGTTTGAGGGCTACAAAATAATGTATACTAGGTGGTATCTTACAGGCAAAACTGGAAGCTTTATTACATTTTTCTCGCTTCAGTTCTGTGGTGGTTTGCATGTTAGATTTAGTACATAAGGGTGAAAGAAGATATGATATTACTATTTTTTTTTTTTTTTTGCGGAGTTAGATTGCTTAGTTTTTTCATGATAATTGCCTGTTGGACATGCATATCACATTTCTTGCTATCATTTATTTCCACTCCCATTTCAAATTGAGTACTATGTAGAGTACCCTTTATAGAGGAGACAGAGAAATAAGGCTTGTTCATATTGTGATGCTTTGGGGTAAAGAGGAATATTTTTTTTTTCTTATTTTTTCTTTTTTGGTGGATTCAATAGGAGTTCTGAGTCTCTTATCCATTAGCTGATGGATATAAAAGATTCTTGAGTGACTTGCTGGAGATTTGAAAGTGATTTTATTGCACAGATTAGTGTTGAATTGCCTGCATATAAAGGTCCTAGGATTGAGCCTTGGTGGAAGTTAACTGCTACTGGGAGAGAAAAATATTCATTTAACCATTTTATAGTTTGTTGCCAGTTTGATAAATGGCTATGAAACCAATCTATTGTGGTACTGGAGAGGTTAAGGGTTGACATTTTCTTAAAAGGTTTATCATAACAGACCATGTCAAAGGCTTTTGAATAGTCTAAGAAGAGGGAAGTGGCAGTTTGACCATTGTTTCTTTTGACATTCATTTTTTTAACAAAACTAATTAGTGTTTAATTATTCTTTGAGGAGATTGAAATTCATGTTCGGTAGGTGAAAGGAGGTGGTTTTCAATTATGTAGTTCAGGAAATGAGATTGAACACATCTGTTAAGAATTTTGATAGTGTTGGCAAAAGTTCCTTGGGCTTAAACTTGAACTAGTTAGTACATTTTCCATATTTGTGTATCCAGATGATGTATAAAATTTTCCAGATTGAAGGAATATGGCATTCATTTATTGATCTATTTATTAGGATCAAGGATGGGAATCCTAGTGTGGCAGCAACAATATTTAGGAATTCTGCTGAAAAGTTATCATAGGCTAGTGTAGTGGGTTTATGTTTCTGCAAATGTTTATTTATTGCAGATATGGCAATAGACTGTAGTCTGTATAGTGGCAAATTGATATTAGTTTGTGGGTGCTGACTTAAGGTGCTCTTAGAGCTTTTAATTGAAGACGTGACACTTTTAATGAAACATAAACTGAAATGAATTGCTATGGTCAAGGAAGGGTTATGCAGGTCAGGGTTTGATTGAGTGGATCTCCCTGGATTCAGTAACTTGTTTATGGATAGCCAAAAGGACTTGGATTTCCACAGGACAGACTACTGAAGCCTTGTATAAAGGGATTTTTTATCAGATCTGTTTTACAAAATTTTTGAAATGTTTGAAGGTTTGGATGTTTGGTTGGATTTTGTGGTGTGTCCATAGATTCCAAGCTTTGTTTTTTTTTCAATATCTATTTGTGTCATTATTTATTTATTTATGCATTTACTAGCATTTATTTACCTGGATAATCTAATGGGTACATGCAAATATCCTGTCCCAAATGAAGGCCCAAAGTATGAAGCAACATGAATTAAGAATCTTTAAAAAAAGTTGTTTAATTATAAAGAATATATTTGCAATGTAGTTTCCCATATGAGACATGGATGTAGACTGTAAAGTAGCATAATATGCAATAATTACACAAGAATGGGAAACTGACAATTTGATTAACACTAGATAAATCACAACACTCAAGCAAATTGGATGTTTGACATAAAGTAAGAGGAAGGAAAAAAACAGAAACCCTCATAGAGTAATACCAGAAATTGCCTGAGAAGAAATGCAGAAACAGAAAAGAACTAGGAAAATGTGGTCCGTAAGAATAAAAGGAAGTAAAAATGGAGAAAAGTCTTCTGGACCAAGAATAATAAAGGCTGTGGAATAGTGACTAGACACAGGGATGGTGTTAATCTGGTGCATTACTGGAATATAGTCATGAATCCATTGAGTATCTTAGCTGAATTTTGAAAGGTACAAAAATACAAGGTTCAGAGTCAATAAGAAAGATGTTTTGATATTTATTATATAATCTAGGTGAGACATTTGTTATATGCTCAAAACATTCATGATAAACTCATGTTTGAAATTTCTTAACAGATATATCCAATAAATCCTGCTTCAAGTTCTAGGTAAAAAAAAAAAAAAAAAAACATGAAGTGTAGCTATTATAATTACGAAAAAGTGGGACACACATTTTATTATGACTGTATATGATCATTGGGCAGATTTATCTTAGTCAGTTGCACTTTTTTTCTAATTTTTCTTCAAACTTTTTTTATAATTTTTATACATGGCCTATGTCAGAATAAACATGACTTTGTAATCCAGATCTGAAAGTAACTAGAAATTTAAAAAGTCATCATGTAATACTAGTTGCTGGTTAGAACCAGATTTTGGGATCAAAATGTGACTATCATATTTCTAGTTGTACTCCTTCCAAATATAATTAGATATGCTAGATAATTTTAATGGAAATTGTGAACTATGTTATTAAGTAAGGTTAAAATAAAAAAAAATGTACAGTCTTTACTTTGCAAAACATGGTCTTGTGTAGCATTTTTTTCTGATTTATAAAATGCAAGATTACTCGGACACTGGTCTAAAAACAGTCGACATCCTTTACAGAGTGTTCCTTAGTCATACTTTATATTAAATTGGTAAATCCTGTAGATGACACTCTAAGTGAATATTAAATCCTTTGCTTTTTTCAAGATGGAAGAATATGTGTCCTTGTAGATGCAGAACTTCATTTTGTTTTTCATTGCAGATAGATGATAATATTTGTTACAATGTCGGATGACTGAAGTATATAGCTTGAACTCTTTTCGCTAGTATAAAGCATTACATATCATTTTCATATTATATATGTGTGTCACCATTTTTATAGTTACCTTTTTAAATTAATTAATCATGTGAAACATTAACAATTTTAAATATTGGCATGTACCATTTCATTTTCAGGTCACATACAGAAGTTTATATTAAGAAATGCCAGGTTATGTAACTCCAATTAATGAAGTTATTCAGAGAGTTCTAAGAACTAGGTCTGACATTACGTTTTTTGATTGTGTCCTTCATAGTCATGAGTGTTAATATACTGACCTTTAAAAAACTTTTCAAACAACTTCTCTTCTAATTTCCCACATAGTTAAGATATTTTGCTCTATACAAGTGTAATACCAAATTTATTTCTTTATTATTTATTTCCAGTTTGATTACCAGGGAGGTCCACTAGGCCCCCAGGACCCATTTTCAGTGAAGGCCCAGGGAGAAAAGCTCCAAAAATACAAATTACAGAAATATGAAAAATATAAATGATACATTGAGGAGACCAGTTTACACAATAAGAACATTCATTATTACAAATAGTCAAAAACAAATTCATTAAGGTTTTTCTTAAGGGTTATACAATTATAAAGTTATTCTTATAGAGTAATTTGGGAAAATGCATTATATGTGCACATAGAGAAGAGAGTTGAGAAGACATTTTGCATGCACTCGTTTTAAACTGTGAATCTATTTACAATATTTACACAAAGGAGTTCAAGTATAAATAGCTATAGGACTTTTTGAGTGCTAGTGTACAGTCTTAGTAGGATATCAGTGTGTTCTTTGATAGTTTTTAGGTGGGGTG
The DNA here is from genome assembly GCF_019279795.1 of Protopterus annectens. Lineage (NCBI taxonomy): Eukaryota > Metazoa > Chordata > Ceratodontiformes > Protopteridae > Protopterus > Protopterus annectens. Next base: position 1,018,048,586 of record NC_056735.1, read on the forward strand.
AATGCAGGTGTATTTCCATTCAGTAGACAGATGTTTGAAAAGCTGAGTTTTGAAATTTTCAGAGTTTGCTATTGTTCTTAGAGAGGAAGGGAGAGAGTTCCAAGCCTTGCCAATAGTGAATGAGAGGAGAAGTTGGCCAGCTGGACTTTTAGGTTTGTTGATAGCAATCAGGTTTTGATGGTCAGATCTGAGAGTTCTGTTGGGGATGTAGGATGGAAGGATGTTACCTAGAGCAGGACAGTAAGTTGGATGAAATATAAGTCTGTGTGCTGCGGTGAGCTGCAGATAGTTTAGGTAGTTTGGTAGTTCTAGCCAGTTTAGAGATTGAAGGGAAAGGCAATGATAGGTGAAATTTTTTACTGTTGTAGGCAAATTTAGAGATTTTGTTGTAGCAGCTTTCTAGTTTGGAGGTGATAGAGCAGGGCAGGTTGGTTAGGAGAGGGGCTCCATATAATAATGAGGGCAGAAGGTAGGTAGTGGCCAAAGTGTGCCTGGTGGAGTGAGAGAGAAAGCAATTGTTCCTATGTAGCATACCTAGTTTTCGGTGGGTTTTCTTAATATTTTGTTGAATATGTATGTCAAACTTAAGGAATTCATTGATTATAACACCGAGACGTTTGGCAGAGGGAACCACTTCTATAGGGGAGTTGGAGTGACTAAGGACTTTGAAAGTATCTTTATCATAGGAGTAGGACTTTCTGGGGGAGAAGAGGGAAATTTTGGATTTGTTAGCGTTAAGAGAGAGGAGATTTTGGTGCATCCAGTTTCCAGTGGTTGAGAAAGCAGCTTAGGTTTTGAGGAGTAGTTCAGAGATGTTTGAGGAAGAGCAGACTAAGGATGAATCGTCTGTGTATTGAATAATTTTGGCATTGGGGATAGCAATGTGAAAGTTTATTAATGAAAATATTAAATAGCATGGGTCCAAGGATGGATCCCTGTGGTACACCAGTTGGGGTAGGTAGGAAGGAGGAGATGAAGTTTTTCCATTTGACTGCCTGAGACCTATCTGATAAGTAGCTAGAGAACCAGGATAGAGAGTTAGATGAGAGATGCAGGTTTGAGAGGTGAAGGAGAAGCTGTTTGTGGGAAACAGTATCACAAGCTTTAGAGAGATCAAGCAAAACAGTAGAGACCAGGTGACCTGAATCTCGGGCTTGATTGATAGTTTCTAAGAAGGAAAGTAGAGCAGTAGTAGTGCTATGGCCAGAGCAAAAGCCATGTTGAGTTGGTGTAGGAAGATGGTTTTGGGTTAGAAAAGGCATAAGTTGGTGGTGGATGCACTTTTCTAAGATTTTAGAGATTGGTGAGAGTAGAACGATAGGGCACAAATTTGAGATGCTGGTGTTCTTGCCTCCTTTGTGAAGAGGAAGAATGTATGCTGAGTGCCAAAGTTTGGGGACGTAAGATTCCTTAACAGATCTATTGATAATGATGCTGATTGGGAGTGCTATCCCATCTGCAGCACATTTTAGGAAAGCAGAGGGAATATTGTCAGGGGCATTAGAGCAGGGTTTAAGTTTAGACAGACGTCTTTTTATAAAGTTAGTTGTGACAGGTTTGAGCTTGAACCTGAGGGGATGGTTATTGGGGGAATTGGAGGGAGAAGATGGGAGGACAGTTGGGTTATTGCTGGGGAAGGTCTTGGTTAGGTCAGATATTGTTTGTATGAAGAAAGAGTTAAATTCTCAGCTTAATTCTTGGTTATATTTACTAGGATTAGGATAGGGATTATTCTTGGAGCCAGGATTAAGGAGAGAGTTTATTGAATTCCAGAACTTCTTGGGGTTATTGTTATTATTTGACTGGAGGTTGATGTAATAGGATTTTTTGTCCTTAGTGATTTGTTGTTTTGCTTGGTCACATAGTTGTCTGTATTGGAAGAAGGTATTGGGCAGTTTATTGTTTTGGAACAGCTTCCAAAGTTTGTCCCTTTGATGCATAATTTGTTAAATATGTTTAGATAACCAAGGAGCAGTATTTGTTTTTACCCTTTTATTTCTGATAGGGGCAAGAAAGTTTAGCATATCTAAGAAGATAGAGTTGAAGTAGTCAATAGTAGCATCAAGAGGGAAGGTTTTTAGGTCTTGCCAGTCCATTTGTTTGAAAAGGTTTGAGAAGGTTATGGGGTTAAAGTTACTAAGGTTATGAGTTAGAATGTATTTGGTGTTGGTGAGGAGAAGAGTTGGTAGCATGATGAATAAAGGCTGGGAGGTGGTCACTAATAGTATCAGTAATTGTTCCAGAATTGGTGATTTTATTTGGATCAGAGACTAGGATCCAGTCAATAGAGGATCCTGGGGGGTTAGTTCTGTTGTGTCGGGTTATATGGTGAATTGTTTGAATGAAGTTGTAAAGGTTGATGGCTTGGGCGGGAGAGAGAGAGTTAATTTTGTTCCAGTCGATATGTACATCACCTAAGATGTATGTTTCATAGTTAACTTTAGTAGATGCCCATTGGAGAATGTCTTCGAGGATAGGGATATTGTTCCTGGGAGAGATATATAGGGCAATATTACAGATATTTTTGTGTCTATTTAGTTTCAGTAGTACAGCTGTAAGTTCAGTATTTTTAAACTGAGGAATTGGAGTTTGGAGGGGAATTAAAGTAAGTGATTTGGAGTAGGCTATGGCAGAGCCACCAACTTTTTTATTTGGTCAGTCATTTCTAAGAATGTGGTATCCTGGGGGAAGGATCTCTGAACCAGAGATATGGGGCTTAAGCCAATTCTCGGAAATGGCTAAGATGTCTGGTTGGTTATGGGTCAGCCATGCCTGGAAGAGGTGGACTTTGTTATTGAAACTCTGGGAGTTCATGGTGAAGATTTTCAGGGTGTTTGGGAGGGGGGAAATGGGGATGGATAATTATTGTTAGCAAAGAGAGAATGGGACCAAGGTTGGGGTGAATATCTCCAGCTAAGAATATGTTGTTGAATGGAGAAGACTTAAGAAATTTAGGTTTACAGATTGAGAGTTTATTGTATTTAAGGTTATTTTGATTGTAAATCCATTAGCAATAGTGGAGAAGATTTTATAGTGGAACAGGTAGAGTTGATTGGGCAGAATGAGATAAGAGGAGATAGAATGGAAATGAGAGTAAGAGTTAGGGTGAAGGACGTTTTCAGTGGATGGTATTTTTTTTGGGATTGGACAAGCAAAGGAAGAGTATGAGCTGGTATAGCATGAAGGAATCAGAAAGAGAAGGAGGAAGCAAGGGGGGTTGAGTTACTGGAGGATTGAGGAAACCATGATTATGCAAAGGGAGAAATGAATATCAGTTGAAGTAGAGAGTATGATTAAAGATGAAGACTGAATTTGGAAAGGGGAGTAGTTTGTCTGGAGTTATATGAAGGAGGAGGAAATATAGTTGTGAGGGATGGGGGAATGGAATAGTGAGGGAGATGTGATTGAGGAGATTTATGAGAGGAGAGGGAGGAAGTGGGTAGGTGGAGTGAATAGCCAGAGGCTGATGTTGGGTAAATTAGACTGGGTGGGTTGAGAGCAGTTGTAAGGCGGGAAGAAGAGCTATTGGGTAATTGGACTATGTGGGCAGAGAGATGGATGAATAAATGTAGGCGTGCTGAGGGTGGGTGGAATTGGGGGCAAGGTAGGGCAGTGAGCCCGCAGGGTGAACAGAGCAGGTTCAGACAGGTAAGGAAGAGAGAGTCTGAGAGAACAATCAGTGAGCAGCAGGCTACTGCAATTCACCTTAATGGTAGGTAAGGGTGAGTTTAGGTTGAGATAATCTGAGGTGGTGATAGAAGAAGAGCATCAGAGGGCAGAATGCCGAGGAGTGCAGCAGGTAGACTATGAGGTATATAGGCAGTCTAGTACAACAGAGCTGTACTTGGGAATGATACAAGGAGACAAAGAAGGGAAAAGTGTAAAACAAGACTACTAAAGGGAGCTTGCCTAGAGGCGAAAAAATGTGCAGGAGCTATGCTGGGTGTGGGGGAGAGACAGAGATCAGAGATAGCTATTATGGAGGGAGATGAAAGGGTAATTTATGGTTACAGATGGCTATGCAAGGCCAAGAGAATGTATTTATGCAGGATTAGAGAGGGGTATGGCTGCTGAGTAACCTGGATAGGTAGCAGCTTTTTAATACATATAAGAAATAAATTTGACAAAGTATCAGCTTTGCTACTTAGTGGGGGAAACACGTACTTTGTTGCTTCCCAGGGTAACAGGGTTCTGATATAGGACAGCAAGTAGCTTTACTACTTGTTGAAGAGACTGGAATTGTTTGCCTGGGGTCCTTATTCGCCACTCAGGGATGGTCCTTTAGTTTAAGAGCAGAGTTGGATGGTAAGAAAGTTTATTGCTTCCCAAGGTAACAGGGTTCTGATGTATGACAGCAAGTAGTTTTACTACTTGTTGAAGAGGCTGGAATTGTGTGCCTGGGGTCCTTATTCACCACTCAGGGATGGTCCTTTAGTCTTAGAGCATGGTTGGATGGTAAGAAAGTTTATTGCTTCCCAAGGTAACAGGGTTCTGATGCAGGACAGCAAGTAGCTTTAATACTTGTTGAAGAGGCTGGAATTGTTTGCCTAGGGTCCTTATTCGCCAGTCAGGGATGGTCCTTTAGTCTTAGAGCAGGGTTTGATGGTAAGAAAGCTGTAATATTCAGCTGCTGCCTGGTTCAATTATATTAGTTTTGATGCTACAAGCAGTCTTCTACCATGATGGTTATCTATCCCTAATACATTCCTCAAATTTGTCTAAATTCATAATTCTTCCTTTCATAAAAAATCAGCCATTTTTGTTATAAATATAGAACAAAAAATTAAGCAATATAAAAAGATTGCACTAAACTCTCTTCCAACTTTTCCTTCTGACAGTAAGTTCTCAAAATGTATAATGTAAAATAAGTTCAGTGCTTACCACATGCTTTCCTGTATAAAGTTATATATGTACCCATGTCTGCTGGTGGCATAGACAGAAAAAGTTTTGACTATGGCCCTGTTTACTGGAGTTTGATTAGTGGTTCTGATATTAGTCAGTACAGGTAGTGAGAATAAGTGTTTCCATCATGGTGGGACGGACATTCACATAGGCATTCCTCATGGCTGGTCCCTAGTGGAGGCCTGTGACAGATGTGGAGTGTTCTCTTTGGGGTGTATGTCTGTGGCTACATTTCTGTGGAAGTGGGGTAACATAGCAGCAAGCTTTCTGTAGCTCCATACATGAGATCTGAATGGATGCTACTCAAGATGATGGAATTTAGAGCATAAATAAATAAAATTCCCCTTGTCAAAAATGTGATGTTGCTCCAGGATACCACAACCTCTTCTCTGGACACAAACACAACTAAGATATATTCTAGAGGAGGTTATCTGGATTCAGTAGACCCTGTGAATGAGCAGAGGCCTCTGTGAGCAGCTGATGGTCAGCTATGGAGAGCCCAACAAACATAAAAAACAAGTTTATGCATGCACATCATATATATCACTCCAGGACAGGTATTCTTTATTTACTCATTTATTTTTTCTTTTCTTTGAATTTGTTAACCATGATATAAAACACCATGGCCCATTTTCAAGTATAGCTTAACAGGGGACAAACATGCATGAAGCATTTTCAGGTTTGTAAAATTTTAATCCAAAAATATTAGCTACAGTTAGTGAGGTTTGGCTTTATTATATACCCATGCAAACTTAAAAAGTAAAAAGTCACGAACATGCAGAAGCTATGCAGCTGAAACACTGGTATCTTGTTAAAGGGTCATTTGCATACATTTCATATTACATTGGGCTTACAGGATGTTTAAGGTATTACTCAGTGAGGGCTCTAACTTGGCTGGGTGTTTCTTGCCGTTTTTAATGAGATAATCATTCAGACATCAGAACAAGCTGAAATTTAAAAGCATTTACTGTAATAAGCCGGAATCTGTTCCTTCACTCGTAGGTTAATAGGAGGTTAGTAGGCTATTGGCCCTAGGGCCTTTATAGGCCTAACCATGTTATAGCCTTGTTCCCTTATTGACCAATTTGTAGGGTCTATATTGTCAGTACACATCTATAATCAGCACTGACTACAGTTATCCAAGAATAACATAGTTGATGCCCCCTGGGGTAAATTTACAGTCACCCATCCAGTTGTCTAAGTTACACTTAAATAGGGTCATCGAGGAGGTCTGTTTTACGTGAATTGGAAGTTTGTTTCACAGGAGTGGCAATCTCTGGGAAACATATTTGTCTCTCCAGCATGTCCTGTTCATAGGTTCATAGATTAGTACTAAGTTAACTGCCCTTGTGAACCATTTTAAGCCTAGCCAATTATCCCTTGTGAGACTCAAACCCCGCACCTTGTGTTTGTAAGGCAAACACCTTAACCATTAGGCCACCCTTAATGTCGCAGGCTAGGTTAAGATCCCTAGTTTGAGTGAATATTATCCCATTTGATTTGTGAATGTGCAGCATTTCCATATGTACTGTTTTGCCTTCATCCAGGGCTTTGCTGGCATTCTTGAAGTAATCCAGCAGGTTTAATAAGCATGATGTGCCCTTAACAAAACCAAATTGGGTCAGATCATGAGTTTGAAGGTCACCTATGTTTTTGTGTATAAGGTTCATGATGATTCTCTCCATGGCCTTGCAGATAAGGCTGATTAGCCTTATGGGTCTATAGTTCCCAGGATCAGTTGATGGACCCCCTTTGTGCAAGAGAATTACTGCTGCTGTTTTACACTTTGCTTGGACAAAGCCAGAACTTAGATTGTGGTTGAAGAGAGTGCCAAGTGGTTCACCTAGGTCCTGGTTTAAACCATTTAGTAGGCAGCCTGAGATGTTATCTGGTCCCATAGAGTGTGTGTTCTTGGCCATGAAGAGTGTGGTTATGACCTGCTATTTGGAGACACTAGGTAGAGGACTGGTAACAAATATGCTTTGTGGTATTTCTGGTGTGGACAGGGGGGTGAAATGTGCACCAAATATGTTTGCTAGTAGGTTGGCAATGTCCTCATGGTCAGTATGAGTGGTACTATCCACCAGTAGTTTGGCACAAAGCTGGGCCTTCCCTTTTAAATTTCTGACTTCTGATATCTAATTTACTTGTTCAAGCTGTGGAGGGTGTTCTTCCTCTACTGAGTTAGTTGCCTCTTGTTCTTAGACATTAGTTTCTTCCTCTTGTTATATAACTTATTTATGCTTAATGTTCACTGAGTGGCTTGTTTTTTTTTTTTTTTTTTTTTTTTTTTTGTGAGGACTTTGTTTTGATCCATTCAGGTCCAGCTGAGTCTATACATTTGTATAGGTGTTTATACATGGCATTTGTGTTCACCACTGTATAGGAGCCATTGCTGACAGTGGCAGCTAGGGGTTTGAAACTATTTATGCCATCACTTAGGAGGCTATAGTATGCTTCGGAGAAATTATTCATCCTTTTTATTCTTGGGGGAGGGATCAGATATTATCATTACTTCAAACAAGACTGGTTTATGATCAGACCTTACCAGAAAGGGCAACACACGGGGCTAGTGCAAAGACCCCTATGTTGATGAGTACCAAGTCTAGGACATTTGAGCCCCTTGTGGGGGTGCAGACTATCTGTTCCAGAGCATTTTGATTAACAGAGTCCAGGAACTTAGGGTGAGCATGTTTGTTGAAATCACCCATGAGCAAGGTGTTTGGCTGCATAGTGAGTGAATCACATAGGCCCAGATAGGCAGAGTTGTTCTTGTGGTTCATGATGGGGTGACTTACAGCTAACAGTAATAGGGAAGGGCGTTTTACAGTTAGTTGGACATGGAGTAGCTCTAGGGAGTCTTACTGTTTGACTAGTCTTGAGGTGTATTTGGTTTAATGAAGATGGATACACCTCTGCCTTTGAATCTTTCATGCTCATTTTGCGATCGGAACATGTGGAAGGCACTGTAACCTTGCATGCCCGGCGTGTTCTCTGCAGCCTTTAATGATGTCTCTGTGACTACACAGACATCGGCATCTTCCAAGGTAAGGAGTGCTTCTAGGGTTTGCAGTTTTTGATTTAGACTCCTAGCAAAAAAACAGCATAACCTTGAATTTGTCTCTAGTGGATATTTTTACATTGGGAATTTTGTTGTTATGACACTGTCTAAAAAGGCACTATGGGGAAGGAAAGTACCTTTGCCAGTAACCGAAAGCCAGGAGGTGACAGGTGAAGACCATTTCTGTCAAAGCAGTGTGGTCTGTTGGCCATATCTTTCCAGGGAGACCGATACTGGATCCCCCTGGATTGACACCAGACACTCTCTCTCTCTCTCTCTCTCTCTCTCTCGCTCTCTCTCGCTCTAATCAGACACACACACAGAACCCCCCCCCACCCACACACACAGTATAGCTAAATCATAATAAGGTGAAATAGTTATCCAGATAACTAATTAAGTAATTGACTTAATTGTGTTTTGCAAGATAAATAAGCATACTGCTTTTATAATAACATTGTGCAGGAAAGTGCTTCATACTGTTTAAAACATGCAGCAAAATAGCCATGTTTTGCAATTTGCAGAATGTCAGAATTCTTGCAACTGATCAAATGATGTGTTACATTATTGACAGGTCTTCTTATGAAAATCAATCACATATTATGATGTCTTGCTACTTTGACACAGAGAAGGATTGATTGACAGCTTGTCATTCAAAAATGCCCCACATTAGCCTTTATTCTACATTGCGTAATGCTTCTACATGAAATAATCTTCATATGCCACTTCCACACAGGTTACAGCTTTCTACATTGATGTGTATGCAAACTATTATTTTTAGGATCCACACATTTTAAGTGCTTTAGCTTCTTCTGACAGTTTAATAGTCTGAAAATCTAGACAGAGGAAGAAACTTGTCATAATACATATGGTGGTGATGACTCAGTATTTGGTATATGTGTTTTTGTTTCTACCTGTTCTGTTTGTCAACACAAAGAAGGATCAGAGCACAAATTGTAGAACATAGAAACAGTGCTATTAGACATAATGCAAATAATGTTTTGGTGAGGCATGACAGTGAAACATGCCATATCTGCAAATTTATCTTTCTGAGTTAGATAATTTAGAAAGGTCTGCCCTTTCATTTCAATAGTACAAATGGATTACAACTTTAAAAAAAAAACATTGACATTATAAAGCTCTGGAGACTGATCTGAGTGACAAGAAGATTAATCAGATGTGTCCATGATTCAAAAGAATGACACAAATGTGATTAGTTGCTACAGTTGTTCATGAATTACATACTATAGCATGTGATCACTTGCATGCAAAGTGAATGGATCTCTGATATTCAAAAAGTTTATTGCTCTTTTTAAACAGTCATTTGAGTGATGAAGATTGCATTTATCCTAAACATACTTATTTGCATATTTTTTATAATTACAATATGTTTCACAGTACATAGTTTCCATTTTATTCACTTATTAAATTGTATGATTTTTCCAACTACCCATGTGTTCCAGTCATCTATGAATGTGGATTTACGATTGTTGCCTTTATCTTATCACATAATCTGAAAACAAATCAAGAAGATCCTTATGCAGTGATCCATCCTGCCTACTCATCTAAAAAGTTAGTAAATTAAAAATGTCAGCAACTCATCAATATTCTTCTAAAACTTAGATTATCTGTAAAATTGGTTGCAGTGGAGAACTTGTTATAATTTATTTAGCCACAACAGCAGACATTTTTATAAAGCATATTAGAACATGCTCTTTTATTCAGTTTTTCTAGCTAAACAAAAGAGAAAGCATGTTATCCAAATAGATTCACATGAGCAGTCCGTTTTACTCATGTTTGCTGTTCCTGTAATGCAAGATCTCAGTCGTGCATACTTTCATATATCTATAGCATACACGACTTGCATCAGAAAATAAAGTAAGAAAAATGGACAGTGCTGTGGCATTGTGGAGTAAAGCCCTAATGACTGCCTAGGTGACCCGTGCTCGATTAGAAGCTTAGGCCTGTGAGGCTCTGGCAAGAAAGGATGGGCATGCCCATCCAAGGAGAGATGATTGTCTTGGCATTCCCTTTAGAGAAATATGGCCCATAGTGGGGATTACCTTTTGAATGTAATGGGCATACGCAGGGTAAGGGGGATACCAAGGCATAGATCATAAATGAAGGAATTTCCCTGTGAAAGCAGTCAGCAGTGTGATTTCCCAGGATGATTTTAGGTCCTGCACTGGCCACAGCATTAGATCAGAGAAAGGGAGCAAAAGGAGACCTGGTAATGGGCTGGGACATTGGGGTAGCTAGAAAGAATGAAGCAGAAAAGGAACAAAATAGAAAGAAAATAAAAAAGATAAAATGGAGAACATTGTTACTACGTAGTAAATAATACAGATAATGCAAATGAACTGCAATGCACTCTCACTAATTAAATAGTACATTTAGTATAACAGTAACCATTGCACAATACAATGAAATGCTGTATTTTAGAAGAGCATTGCATGTGTAGCACTTTCCTGATAAGCAGGAGCATAGATTTGATCGAAACATAAGGTCCTTCGTAGCACTCATTTCAGATAAATGGTAGCGTTGTTTTCATGGATGTATAATCTCTTCTCTATTATTGCCACAGAAAAGGTTAGGATAAATGAAGACATTACTAATAATAAATGAGCTAAATCTTGGGTGTGTCACTTACCATGAATATATCAAAGGTCAACTGGCTGGTGGCAGAGTACACAGGTGAATGACAATGTAAAGTGAATAAAAAAAGAATGGCAGACAGTATTCTACAAGGTTTACTCAATTCTGGGACCAGTACATTTCAATGTTTGCACAAATGGCAATTCACAGGAACTACATGAAATGTTTGCATTTATGTATACTGACTAAGGATCTGCAAGACCAAAGATCTGCAACACGGCTGATAGACAAGGGTGTGCGAAATTTATGATGAAGAACTTTGCGGATAAATAGAAATGGCTACATGGGGTATTTCCCCTCAGTACAGAAAAGTAAAAAATAATAGAACTCAGGAAGCAATAAGAACTGTGACATGGCACAATTATATCAGATGTTCTTAATATTGGAAGCCAATGTGACAAGTCAGGATAGATGGATAAGGAGAAGAAAGATTCTAGCATACAAAGAAAGCTCATATCAGAATGACAATTTATTCTGCATCTCCCCATGCAGTTGCTTAGTTTGCATACAGGGTACTATGTATGTTTGTATAATAATTAAACAACTCCAAATACACAGCTAAAGTGGATGAGTGCAGAGAAGGGAAAACGGAAACATGACTATATGACTAGAAAACATTAATGTAATATAACAAGTAAATTAAGTGATAGGATTAAAAAAAACAAATGAATATAAGGAAAACAGGTAGAGTCTTACAAACAATGAAAATAAAAGGCAGCTGTTGCAAGACAAAAGCGACGCTTGGTAGATGGTAAATTCTTTATAAGCAGAAAACTCCAAATCCAGAAAAAATACAGACAATGTTCATCCAAAGTAAAGCAGTGCAAGCAAACACATCAGATGGATGGCTCAGAGTTTTTTTTTTGTTTGTTTGTTTTAACAGAGCAGTAGCACACATTCAGCCTTTTAGAGGAAGAAGCAGTGATAATGGTGGTGGAAGAATATATGTATGTGAAGATGAATACAGTTGTCACATCTATGAGAAAGAAGAACTATGGTAAACAAGGCAGTGCTATTTATTCGATATAGAAAATAGTTTGCCACAGTGAACTGATTGATACTATTTTTTTAAATCTGCCATTTATTTTCATGCTGATATCTATAACTATTCACTTAGCTCTCTCTCCAGGTGATCAAGACAGTTTGGACACTATGATACTAGTAAGTCTTATAGATGTAAATATCAGAACACGTACTCTTCTTTTTTGATGGCTCTAGCAAAACATGCAAGCATGACAGCTGAAGTACATGGTATGACATAGCACCATTTATATCAGCTCGGTGTTTTCAAATGAAACCAGCAACTTGTGCCTCCCCTTTTTCTTTTTCTATCTGATCTAGCTATTCCACTAACAACACTGTCCATTTTTTCTTGAAACTTTCACTTTTATCTATATTTGTTCTTATTGAAATCACAACTTTCCAGAGGTATGTTTTTCCTAATCTTGACCAGACTGGCAGCAACAGGTGATATATTCATCTGTTATTCAGTTTTGACATGTGGGATCACACAACACATGCGGCCAATGACACTTCCTCATGTACATGTATTATTTTGATCAAACTCAATATCCTCTGATGCAACACGCAGGAGACATCTTCTCAAACTACCCTTAATTACATGTTCAGTATTGTCAGTGCTACTGTTTGATAAACAACTTGTGTTAGCATGTGGTGTGGCAAACAACCAAGCAGCAATATAACCTTTATGAACAGTCTGCATTATAGATTTCGAAGAACTGCAGTCTTAAAAAATAGCAAGTGATTTCTCTGGTATGCATTTACTAACATAATGACAGTCAATGTATTCCAGTAAATGAACTGAGAAGGGAATAACATATTTTGAAGAATTATAAACACAGAGATAATTTAATATGATTGTAGTGCTTTTTTACCAGTACTTCAGCTTTAAAAACTGTTTCTACTTAATTGGTCTAGTATACCACAATATTTGACATAATCTTTTCAATGACTGACAGGAGCAGATTGCAAACATCAATAACTGAATGAATGGAACAGTTTTTGTCATTTTCTGAGGAAATCTTAATCTTATGAAACATCCTTCACTATGGAATAAGGCACTTTCATCACATAAGGGACGTAATTGCTTTTCCTCAAAACATGTCATATTTTCATGAACACAGTCAGGCAAAAGGCTATGTATAAATGTTACTCTGGCAAAAACTGTTTCTATAACTATTTTAAAAAGACTATTCAATGAGTAAAAGAAAGACCCTTTCTGTTAAACCAGAGATTGTAGTCAGCTGAAAAACAGAATTTTCATGTTTTCCATTAACACTTCTGTAATATTGTAGTATTGTTTTCTAGCTCACTCAAATCCAGGACTGTTGATGTAAAGGAAACACTATATTAAAGAAGAGAAGCTTTGATTTCAAACTAATAATCTGAATGTCACATTGAAATACTTCATATGATAAATTCCCAAAAATATGTAAATAGGCAATATATATATATATATATATATATATATATATATATATATATATATATATATATATATATATATATATATATATATATATAAGGAATGGTTAAGATTTTAGAGATACATTATGAGCAGCATTTACTTGTTAACTTTCCTGGATTGATCTAGTTAGTTATAAAACTGAAATTGATGTGTCTGAATGTTCTGTTTGCACATTCTGGATCATGACCAGTTGTTGTGTCTTTCGGCTTCTCCTGGTTAGGGGTCGCCACAGCGGAACTCCAGTCCGCTAATGATTGGCAGTAGATCTTTACGTGCAGAGTTGCCAGCCCTGACACACAACCTTCAATGAAGGTACACCCATTCACACATGTCTCCATACAGAAGAAGCTCTAGCTGAGAATCGAACAGGACAACATCTTACTGTGAGGCGACAATGCTACTGCAGCACCACCACAGTATTGGATCATGACCAGTGTTATATCAAATTATACAATGACCCCCCCCATTAATATTCAAAAACGTGCACACTGATTGGTCAGTGTGCAAATTGTAAATCAGAGTTATAGTAATGGAAAAAGGTCCAGTTGCCTGGACTTTTTCCATTACTATAACTCTTTTTTTTACAGCAATGGGGAACACAAGATCTCTGTTGCTTCCCACTGTCTTACTATGTTAAACGAGTTTAACATAGCGAGACAGTTTGTAAAAAGCAATGGAGATCTTGCTTTCTCCATTGCTTTTTTCAAAACTGTCTCGCTATGTTAAATGGGTTTAACATAGTGAGACAGCTTTAAAAAAAGCAACGGAGATTCTCCATTGCTTTTTTTAAAGCTGCCTCACTATGTTAAACCCATTTAACATAGCAAAACAGTTTGTAAAAAGCAACAGAAGTCTTCCTTTCTCCGTTGCTTTTGCCCACAGCTCTGATGTACTGAGTAGGCATATGCATGCGCAGTACATCAGAACTGCCACGGAATACCAGACAGCAGCGGAAGGGCATCAAGGAGGCATTATACAATGCCATTATTTATGAAAAGTAATTATTTTTTTTCTTAAATAATGTCATTGTATAGTAGCAATAACCCACTTCTGGGTGTGGGTAATGCTTGATTTACCCATGGTTGGCTTTGTTTGGCCACTTGGGCTTTGCCCTCGTGACCAAAGTACACCAACCATGGGTATATCCAGCATTACCCCCACCCAGGTGTGGGTTATTGCTATATTATACAACAACCCCCCATTAATATTCAAAAACGTGCATGCTGACTGGTCAGCGTGCACGTTGTAAATCAGAGTTATAGTAATGGAAAAAGGTCCGGTCGCCCGGACCTTTTCCCATTACTTTAACTCTTTCTTTTACAGCAATGGAGAATGCAAAATCTCCGTTTCTTCACATTGTCTTGCTATGTTAAATGAGTTTAACATAGTGAGATAGCTTGTAAAAAGCAACGGAGATTATCCGTTGCTTTTTTTAAAGTTGTCTTGCTATGGTAAACCCATTTAACATAGCGAAACAGTTTGTAAAAAGCAACGGAGATCTTGCTTTCTCTGTTGCTTTTGCCCACGGCTCTGATGTACTGCGTAGGCATACGCATGCGCAGTACATCAGAACTGCCACAGAATATGAGACAGCTGCGGAAGGGCAGCAAGAAGGCATTATAAAATGCTATTATTTAAGAAAAGTAATTATTTTTTTTCTTAAATAATGTCATTGTATAATAGCAATAACCCACTTCTGGGTGTGGGTAATGCTGGATTTACCCACGGTTGGCTTTGTTTGGCCACTTGGGCTTCGCCCTCGTGACCAAACCACACCAACCGTGGGTAAATTCAGTATTGCCCACACCCAGGCGTGGGTTATTGCTATATTAATTAACAATAAGCCTGAGTCATGTTTCTAGACTTAAACAGCCTTTCCTGTATGAATTGCTTATTCTTTCATAAAATTGTCTTTTGCATGTTCCAGAAGATAAAAATGTCTTATGCCATATAAAATTACCTGAAGCTTTAACTTGAATATAACAATGGACATATTTGTTTTCTTAATAAATTAATGGAGTTTAATTTAGCATCCAGAGTAAGAAAACAAGGATAAATGTGTGGAAGCTGGATGTGTAACCCCAAGTTTTTATTTTTGTTTGTGCCCTCTTATCTTTAAATCTGGGATAACTACATAAAGCTGGATGAGAGACACCAGATTTTTATTTTTATCTGTGCCGTCTACTTCCTTATTGTCTTTTATGACTTAAATTTCATGATAATTCATTATCATGCATTTATTAAAATATGACCAGTGACAAGGAGCATCTGGCTTATTGCTACAAGAGGTTTACTGCAAAAAGATGCAGTACAAACTAGTGGGTTATTTTATTATGAATATAGCTTGCACATCATTTGTTTTATTATTCTCTACCTTCCGCCAACGCATATAAATAGTTTGCTAACCACTCAGCGGTCCAAACATTAGTTTTAGGTAATTTGGTCATATCAACAAATGTTGATGTGACACCCAAACCCTATGTTAAAAAAATGGAAAAAGAGGGGTTATTTATTTTCATTGGTTAACTGAGTAGGATGACTGGTCCTAAGACCCTTTTCAGCAGCAACCCAGGACAAATGGCAAACAATATACACAACCAGTAAATGAAAAGCATTTACAATGCATGCACGGGTACATTATAAAGATATAAGAAAGCAATACTTTTCAATTTGTCATTTCAAACAATATACACAAACAATGAACAAAAATGAATTTTCAGTATATGAAGCATACTATAAAGGAAAAATTAATTGCAAGTTGTCCTTTTTTACAAATCACCTCAGAGACCTATGAAACATAATATCAGTGATATTTCCAGATGCAAAAAAAAAACAGATATGTCAGGTTCAAAGTGACTAAAAAGAAGTGAGTGTTGCATTATCAGTGCATGAAGATGACAATACTATATTGTTTACCCTGTAAGAGGTCATAGCATGACCCTTATATTGCATATTATTTGTCCTGTAATCTGAAACACTAACTGTTGCATACAACATTGGGCAGATTTAGGGGCAACCTCTTACACCTGCCATACCCACTGAACTTTTCTATATTAACTCAACAATCATACATCAGTGAATAAAATATAATCTCAAAAACTACATACAGCTCTATTGGGCAATCACTGGTTTTGCAGTTGGCACATGGGTAAGCTCATTAGGATCTTAGAATGCAGGGCACATTTTTACAAGACCTTATAGAATTAAATGGAGAAATTAGCAATATGGGCTTTGTTCACTCAAGTGCGGGATATATATATGAACTAAACTCTGCCTAGCCCTCACTACTCAGAAATGAGTACATATTTTATCCCTATAAATTTTATTTTCCTCCCAAACTTCACTATGCAGAATCTCCCTTTACATTTCCTACTGAAAAATATACTTGTTTTTCTTCCTTTTACATTATGTATATACTTATTCTGCCTCCCCTCCAGACCTTAGTCTTCTATTTATAAATGACTTATAACTGCATACTGTATAGTAGAAGCATTTTGGCACTACAAGATTTTTTGTTTATCCTCACAGAATAATATGTTTAACCTGCAATATTGTTTTTCTTTTTATATATAATTAATTCTGCTATTTAGTTATCTTTCCTATTATTTTTTGTGTTTATGTACCTGAAATCTGCTAGTTTAATATGAATATTTTCATTTAGTCTTATTTTGTATATTGATTACTAAGCTTTTCATTTATCTGTATTGGAGCTTATCTCCTCGGGCCTCTACTGAAAATGGACACGTATCCAGTTAGACTAGCCCGGTCAACAAATGTAAAATAAATGTAAAATAAATAATAAATAAAATATATATATATATATATATATATATATATATATATATATATATATATATATATATATATATATATATATATATATATATATATTTATATATACACACACAGGGCGGCCACGGTGGTGCAGTGGTTAGCATTGCCGCCTCACAGCAAGAGGTTCTCTGGTTCGATCCTCGGCTGGGGTGCCTTCTGTGCGGAGTCTGCATGTCCTCCCTGTGGTCGCGTGGGTTTCCTCCGGGTGCTCCGGTTTCCTCCCACATCCCAAAGACATGCTGCAGGTGGATTGGACACTCTAAATTGGCCCTAGGTGTGCGTGTGAGTGTGCCTTCTGCGGAAGGTTGGGCGTCGGGCTGGCAACTCGACACCGTAAAACTCCACTGCCATTCAATGTGCGGACAAGGTGATCCGCTGTGGCGACCCCTAACCGGGAAAAGCCGAAAGAAGAAGAAGATTTATATATACACACACACATACACACAGACACACAAATATAGATATAAGACACAATAATTTGTGTTCTGGATCAACATAACCCCCACATTCCACACCTGGGTTCAATTACATCCCCACAACATTAAGCTGCATTTATACAATAGCTAATTTACTCTGTCTTTAAAATACATTCACTTCAGTTTCTAGTGTCTGGTTCACTTTTCTCTGTTTATGGAAGATTGCCCTCTTGTCTTATTGTTTCACAGCTGGGACTCAGTTTTACCCAAGCTGTCTCAAGTTTGTTTCCTGATTGCTATGCCCACTTGCCATGCTTTTAAGCTGTGCTTAACAATTTACTTACAATAACATAATTTGCTCCTAGATGATTTCTGGTCTTCTGTCCATGCTCCGTTGTGTTCAACATTTAATTAGTTCTTTATTTTAAGTTAAAATCCATGACTCAAAGATCTTTTGTCAGGATTCACCCTTTTGAATCTTTTAGCCCTTTTCATAACCATTATTATTTGCAAACTTTCCCCTGCCATTATTTATTGTTCTTACCACAACTGAAAATATTATGTATTGATTCTCTGTTACCATTCCCAAGAAACAATCATTCTGGGTGCTGTTAATATTGGCTGATTTACCATTACTAAAGAATTCCTGTCATCAACAATAAATCTTCATGGTTTCTCACAACATGCATTCTCACTAACTAGAAACAGCTACAAAAACAGCAATGCAAGAACACTAGACTGGAATCATGGTTACAGACCCTTCCAAGTACTGCTCAAAGGGAATCTTGCTTAAATATTGTAGTGATTGTCTGCCTACTTATGGCAAATGACAATGTAGTACCCCATGAAAGCAGCACCTCTAGAAATTTACCTGAAATCTATCCAGTTTCAATACTGATATGTTTATCTGTTTCCTACATTTTTACAATTGGAGTATCCTGAAAAGCCTACCTCTATGTGACATAGTACTTTTTTTAACAAAACATTCTTTAATATATTAAATGATATAATGCTACCTAGGAAGAAAAAATCAGAAGTAATCCAACTTCACGGCTAAATCCTGCAATTGAAAATCTCACACAATTTAAAGTCAAAGTCTGAAAATGTTGGTCCAAATATAAAAAACACGACAGGAGTGATCTTTGAGATTCACTCAACATTTTGAGTGCTGACATTTCAATATGGAGCAAAATTTCTGACTTCATCATATCCTTCAGGAAATGAACACCAAAGTAAAACCTGTTATTATAGCCACTTTCTATGTTCCTAATAACAGTTTTTAAATTCTAGTCCTTATTTTGAGACTTTGTCCTCCCATTACTTTTGAATTTGTAGAGAATTCTTTCACTAAGAGGTTGAGAGTTATGACTTTCAGTAATGTAAATATTTCCATAATCAAACCAAAAATCAAATAAAGCTATATAAAAAAAATCATATTACTCCATTCTGCGGGATAACCATAGCAAAAAAACAAACACTTCTGGTCTTCTATATCAAAATTACGACACTGCGGCATTAAGGAACAGCCCAACCCCATACCCAATGCCTTTCCATGAACAATGCCATAAGACTCAATTCATTAATACAATAGCTAACACAATCAAAGACAGCCGTTCTAGTGATACCAATATCCCATCTCAGGCCATAAATATTAGCCTGTACACTTCTTCTAACCTATTTCAACTACAACCATCAAAAAATACCTGTGACAACTAAAACCTAGTTCACTAGCAGATGCTTCTATCCCTGCTGAAAACTTACAGACAACTACAAATACCCTGGCTTATCCAGTGTCTGTCATAGTCAATACATATATACAAGATCCTTATGTACCTTACCTCTGCAAAAAAAATCTCACATCATTCCACACAAGATGGAAATTGCTCACAACTACCAAAGTCTAGATTGAGTCATAATCTAAATTATTGAAAAATGTACCCACAAAAAATTACTATATCACCTTTTTAGTAAGAAGCTCCTCAACCACACACAGCACAGCTTCTACCCAGTGCATAGTACAACTACATCCCTAATCTCCTTTACAAATCTCATTAATCAAACCAGAGACAATGATCAACTTGCCTCTGCAATGTTTCTAGAATTGTCAAAAGCCTTTGACACTGTCACATCATGAACTGCTCTACCAGCTGCCCACAATAGCTATTTCCCAGGCTACTGTCCAATGGTTCCATATTTTTGAGAGATAGATAGATAGATAGATAGATAGATAGATAGATAGATAGATAGATATCAATTGGCAAGCGCCACTTTTTCTCCTTTCCTCCCTGTCTCCACAGGCATACCTTAAGGTTCCATTCTTAAACATTTTTTCAGGAACATTTTAACTATCAACAAAGACACTGTAAGTAAACTTGCTTCATTAATCCAATACCTGATGATTCTAACCTTTGTAGTACTGTTGACAATCTTCCTCTATAACTGTACATAACCCACTAAAACAATGAGTAAAAAGGTCACACACAAAAACAATGGGTTAAAAAACACACAAAAAAAAAAAATCTAGCAAGGCTAGACTTTCCACTGTGTGATACCTTAAACCTCTTGTATCAGAAAAAACAATTTATATATGCAAATTACCTTTTAAGGATATCTGGTGTTTCAGCCAAATGGCAAGTCTGAATGTCCATGACATTTTCCTTTACTTGTATTTTAAGCTATTCACGGACAATTTCAGGCCAGTAAAGCCAAATGCCTCTAGCTGTAGACATACATGTGTCCAGCTTCTTATGGCATAATCAGTACAGCATAAAAGGAATACTTGGCTGACATTTGGAAACACAGGGTTGTCATACCCAGCTGATATCCATAAATATTAGGGTGTCTACAAAATATCCAAACTGACACACTAAAACAATGAGTAAAAAGGTCACACAGAAAACCAATTGGTTAAAAAACAAAACAAAAAAAAATCTAGCAAAGCTAGACTTTCCACTGTGTGATACCTTAAACCTCTTGCATCAGAGGCAACATGGGATAAATACAAATTACCTTTTAAGGATGTCATGTGTTTCAGCTAAATGGCAATTTTGTGCATAACCCCAGGAATTCTTTACTTCCACTGAGTCCTGACTAAAGAATGTATAACTTCTCTTGAGCCACTTCCCACCCCACTCCCCAAGAAAGAAAAAAATAATAATTCTGCTTCTTCCAAGATCCCCAAATTATAACAATTCAAAGTTTTCAATTAACTCCTCCAATGACACTCCCACTGAGGTTATCCCCCACACAAAATTGTTTGGAATCATGATTTGACCTACCCATACAACATAAACAGAAAAAATAAAAAATACAACTACTATGATCCCTATATATATAGACAGGAATACCTCTCTGATTGTGATAACACTAGGAAAATTCTTACCAGTACATAACTTATTTCTACACTACTTTATGCCTCTCCAGTGTTAAAAAAAAACTTAAAAGTTCTTTAAAAATCAAACTTGAAGAATGCTACAAGGTAATTAGATTTGCTGCCAGTGAACTAAAAAAAAAAAAAAACACCACTACACTGGTCTAAAACATCTTGATTGTCTTGGGTTGCCAAACCTTCTCATCTACTGGCAGCTTTTTATTATTGAAAAGATTACCGACAAACGTCAGCAGTGCCCAGCATTGAGCATTCTCCTCCAACCATACTCCCCTTCTAAACCATTACATTTACAACATAAATCCCCACCTTAACATCTGCAAACCAAAACATGCAGCAGACAAATCCTTCTATTCTAACTTTGTAGCCAAGTCCTGGAAATCGATCTCCCTTATATCAAGACAAAATAACATCTTCAACTTATTCAAGCTTGGGCTAAAACAACACTTAACCATCTCATGGATATGCTCTTACTCAATCCCAGGATAAACGCATAAGACAAGAATCTCATAATCATATGCAATATTTGCTTACATATAGATTCTATTATTAAGCTTTTTAACATGTACCACCCCATCAACTTAGCATCATATAGCATTCCCTCTGTATTACTCTCTTTCCCCCTTTTGAATCCTTACTCCCATTTCAGAACAGTGCCACTGTATTCCTCACTTCTCCTCTTTTATAACCTTTTTATCATTACAACAACTGTATCACTAACTTGTTTTACCATCCAGGAGCCTATATTGTTTCTCAAATGTCATCTCTGAGAAGAAAAGTTATTATAGATGCCTGTTATTAACTTCAAAAAAAGAAAACACTTGAGTTGTCTTACTACATCACTTTGAACTTGTATAACTGCTTTTTTTCCATTGACACTACTTTAACTCTGAATACCCTGAACTCACTTCAAAATATATTGCATTGTCTTGTATTTCTAACAATTGGTAGTGCAGTATATCCTTTATTTATTTCATATTGTACTGCATTTTAATCATAGTATTTTTCTCCCCAGGCCTCTACTAATAATGTCTCTGAGAGTCAGATTTCCTCAGTAATCAAATAATACATAAATATCTATATATATATATATATATATATATATATATATATATATATATATATTTTTTTTTTTTTTTTTTTTTTTAGTTAGGCAGCATCTGGGGACCAATTACATATCAGCTCTGGCCGCTATGATTAAAAGTTATATCAATTTGCATTAACAACTCCACCAGTTTCCCTTTTTGATAAATTTTACATAATCCTTATGTTTTCAAGTATCCATACGTACAGATGTTTGCATGTGTGTGTGCGTGTGTGTGTGTGTGTGTGTGTGTGTGTGTGTGTGTGTGTGTGTGTGTGTGTGTGTGTATGTGTGGAATAAGTCCCTAGAAACAGTGGGGGTAGAACAAATATAAAAAAAAATACAAGTTTATTTTCACAGATTAAAGTAAAGCCAAAACAATAGCCCACATTGTTTTGCAGAGCAAAGGAAAACACATGGTACCTTAGATTGTTTTCCCCTATTTACATAGTTCTTCTAACATACAGCCTGTCATTAAGACAAAAGTCTAAGGCTGTTGACCTCTCCTGGACTTAGCTTCCAGCTTTTAGCTCTATAGGCAAGTATTTCCACCAAGTGCAAAAGTCCTATACTGCAGGCCTTTCCCTGTGCAATCTTCCAGCTGTGAAAACAAATAATTCCACAATGCACATTGCAAAGATTACACCCTGAGAGCATATCTCATCCCTAGCATCCAAGCTCTTCCTTCAGTGAAGGAAATAACTTCCTGATTTGCTGCTTTTAGGCAATGTCCTTACATACAACCCTGATAGTCAATTTAAACTTTTTGGGCTATATTTGGGAATATCGACACCCTGAATATTATGGTACACTCATGGGAAACTCACACATTGTTAATGCTACATTGCACATTTTCCATATAACATGTAAAACTACACCACACTCCCTTTATAAAATCAGGTATTTGGGAATTATAATATATTCTGTTGACCAGACCAGGCCAGTGGGTCATTTTGCGCTGATAAGATTGGAAGCATTGTGCCAACCAGCATGACATGGCATTGCCATCAGCCTGCCTTCTAAACCATTGCAAAGGGGCACTATCTGCTACAAAACTGAAGTATCTGCATACAGTATTTCATGCCATAAAATGTCTACTTTAAAACTAGATACATTCTTTCAGTTGCTGAATACCTCTTTTCTGCATTGGTTAGCTTAGATATAGCACACAGTGTGCTCCTCACCTTGATATGTCTTTGCCTCCAAACCTTACTTCTGATACATTGGTATATAAGTTTTTTTGGAAGAAACTGAAGTAGCAGAATCAGGTTAAGAACAATGTACACTGAATTAGACCATCAGGAAGCTGCCCTTGGTTTAGCAGAGGTGATAAGTGGTATCTGCGCTTATGTCCTCTAATTTCTCTATCAACCCAGCAATTCCAGCCATATGATAGCTAATAAAATTTGAAATGCTATATGCTTTCATAATGGCATTAAAATAAAATATTTCCCCAGGTTTAAGGTCAATTTTTTGGGTCTTCCACCTTAACTTTGTGATTCTTTTCTAATACCTAGTTTTTGCATTTTTTGAACTTTGTCTCTGCAATCTTTATGACAAGTTATCTGTCAAATCTGCATTCCAGGGGTTGTCTCAATACTAAGTTCTATTCATTTAGTTCCCCAAGGCATCTTTGAGTACAGTCCTTTCTTTCTTATTTTCTTATTAAAAATGTCGCTTCTCTCTTTGTTTTGTACTTTAGCAAGGACACCTCTTTCTGTACTTCAAGTAGATATCCTATAGTCTTTTGAGTATGAACCTCACTCTGTAAGGTCTTTGTACAACATCTACTTCATTCATGGGTTTTAATGCATTAACACTATATTTTTGTTCTATATTTCTCTTTTCTGACTGTTGTATTGTTAAAGTCTATTAAGATTTTACCTTATATGTCTCTAGTCAGGAACAGCACTTTAGGATGTGCAAACAGAAATTTTATTCTTACAGCACTGGGAGTTAGTCTTTATAATTCTTGATGAAGCATTCTTACTTTACATACAAAAACTGTAATTTTCTACATTTCCTTATCAAACTGCTCATGCAATTTCATGATGTTATAATGACTGTGTCCTATAGAAAACTTTGCAAATGTCCTCATCCCTCGTGATTTTCGCTTTAGACTTCACGTGAACACCTTCCTATACATGATTCACCTGCTTCCAAAGGGTCTTGTTTCTGACCTTGGATGTTTCAAACCAGCTCTAGCAACAATGTACTCTTAACCTGGAGGAGTCAGGCTAACAAATTCCTTTTTGTAATAACTACATGCCTCACTTTATGCAACACATACTATTCTCTCTTATTACATACTAAAAGAATGCAGTTTAAAAGACAGCAATACTGTAGCTTATGAAGCTGTATTTCTCCAGCCCTGCATACACATTATATTTGCTTTTTAACAATCATAAAATAGCATCATTAATAAACTGAAATGAATATACATTTTAATAAGCTGGTCTTGTCCCATAACAGTATATTACAGTTAACTGCATCGACTCTTCCTATCAGCTCAAATTGCCTCTGCCATTTAGCCAGAAATTTGACTCCACATAGAGCACAAGTAGTAGTACCAGACCTTATGCATCAAATTCTATCATTTGGACAATTTTCTTATAAACTTGTTGCATATGCTCAGCCATGTGCATGCTTTAATGTATCTTACAAACTTAAAGACCATTCAGTCAAACGTTTCAATTATGTCATCACTCTTGAGGTGAATTTCTTGGCAGTGGACTTAGAGAGTAAACAAATGTATTTTTATTTATCTATCTATCTATCTATCTATCTATCTATCTATCTATCTATCTATCTATCTATCTACCTATCTCTCTATCTGTGTCCATACTCATACATATCTTAATATATTCACACATCCATCCCCCAAATAAACACACACATTTATCAAGGTAATATTTCACTACCGAATTGCAGTATTAGAGCTTATTGCTCACAATGGTTTATATTAAAATCCAACAATTTAGGCATGATTGACTAACCAACACTGGCTTGTCCTTTCAGTCAACTTGTGTCATCATGACAAGTCACCTTATAACTTTATGTAACATTTTGCAAACACAATCACTTAAGATCAACAGGGAGCAATCATTATCAAAACATATACCATTTAATAATTTGGCAAATTCTTGGTCCAGCGATAAGATCAGAAATGAACAAATCTGACATAGTCCAACGTATCAAAGGTACATTTATTAAGCCTTATTTTTCCACAACATCATATTTCTTCAAACCAAAGTTGGGATAATAATAATGCTACTAATACTAATAATAATTAATAATAATAATAATAATAATAATAATAATAATAATAATAATAATAATAAATATCCTTTGAGATTGAAAGCATCTGCTACTGAATAATACTCAATGCCAGTGTTTCACTTACACATTGACAATCATGTCCCTCTAGCAGCTTGTGCCCGTGGCACCTGCCCCCTCTCCTTGCTCTAACTACACTTCTTCCCCTTCCATATTATCAAACAAATGTATTTCAAATGACCTTTGCCTTCCTTTGACTCAAACATTTGTCAGTCAAGCTACAGTATGCTGTAAGTAAACTAATGAATTTTAGCCTGGCTTCTCATACATTACCTTTGTTTTTGGGTGCTTGTCTATTCCCCTCTAGGTTGTACCCTGTCTTTTTGATAAGTGGCCACTTTTAAACAAGAATGCTTTGCAAATACATCTATACTTATTCAATTGAAAACTTTCTACACAGTCTAAGAAACATAAATTCTGTCCTACTTGTCTTGTCTTGTATTGGTTTCGGGATCATCATGTCTTTGTAATTAACAGCTATACTCACCACTATTACATTTTTTTTTTCTTTTAGATGTTTATTAATTAAAAATAACAAAGGGAAACCAGCACCAAAACACAAGTGTTTGCATACAAATCCAGGTTTATTTTAGCAAGACAGGTAAGGACTTTCATACATTGAAATATGCTTCTTCAGACAACAATTAATCAATAAAACATTCTAATTCATTTAAAGAGGCCTCTGGCTTTCAAAGCTGGCTTAATTGAGGCCCTTTTATTAATGCCAGGAAACCTGTCTGCCTGCATAATAACAACCCATGGCAGTTCCCTTTTCTCAGTAAAATTTCTAAAGTCACCACCCCGAGTATTAGGAGTCACCATCTCAATTACCCTAAAACCAAATGTATGCTCTCGTCCACATTCACCATAATGCTTGGCAAGGGCATTGTGTATATTACCTTTATTTATACTATTAACATGCTCTCTCATTCTTTCCAGCAAAGACCTGTTGGTCTTGCCTATGGAGAAACAATCACATGCTCTACACTTGGCTAAGTAAACCAGGTTTCTGCTTCTACAATCAGCAGTGACATTAAAACAAAACCTTTTATTAGTAGATGGATGAACAAAATTCACATATGGATCTATAAACGTGCATAAATTGCATCTCAAGCAGCAATGCATCTGAGGTCAGCTCACTGATTCTCCCTTCTCCTGTGTGGAATTTTTGTGAACTGTCTCTTCAGAGACTTTTTGCTTTTAAAACTAAACCTAGGGTATTCACCTACAGTAAAGCAAATGTTTTGGTCTAAATGTAAAATAGACCAATTGTTCTTAATAATTCCTATAATGTCACTGACATCACTAGTATAATAAAGAGACATAGGTAGTGTCTCCTTCGTGGGGGTGCTTCCAATCTCATTAAATGAGTCCACTCTTTGTGTAAAAAAGAGTCTATCCCTTCCCCTCCTATTTTCATGTGTAAAACAAACAGCGTCAGCTACCTCCTTCATCTTATAGCCCCTATCAATTAATTTTTGTTGAAAGCAATTAATGTCTGATTCATACAACATATCTTCATTATTTAGTCTTAACAAACACATATATTGCCCTTTAGCAACATTCTTGAAAACATGACCCGCATGCATACTTTTACATTGTAACAGTGTGTTCTTTCTGCAGCTTTTTATATGTAAAGTAGTGGTCAAATGTCCCAGAGAATTAACAAAAACCTTTACATATAAATAATCTATTTCTGTCACTGAAATCATAAAAGTGAATGAAAGAAATGGTGCAGTATTGTTTAAATAAGATATAAAATCAAAAAGTTGTGCCTCTGTCCCCCTTCAAACCAAAAAAAGGTTATCCACAAACCTTCCATACAGTACAATGCTCAATGAAAACCCAGATTAAATATGTTTTTCTCCTCCCATGCAGCCATAACAATGTTGGCATAGCTATTGGCACAACTGGTGTGTATAGCTACGCCAACTTTCTGCAAGAAAAGATGTTGATTAAACATAGAATATTATTTTCTAGGACCATTTCTAAAAATAAACATATAAGGTCAATAGTTATCACATCATAACCACTTTTAGTTGTTAAAAATTCCTTCAACATTGTAATACCATCCACATGTGGAATACATGTGAAAAGAGATACAACATTCAAGGTAACCACGAAATAACTCCAATCAAAATACAAACCATTCATGGCCTCATATAAATCACCCAAAAACTGCTGTGTATCCCTCAAAACTTGCATCTGTGCATTGAGAACAGGTCTTAAATTTTTCTCTATAAAAACACAGACTGGCTCAGTGGTCCAGCCTCTGCCAGACACTATAGCTCTGAATGGGGGTCTCTCTCTGCATTTATGAATTTTGGGCAGTCCTTGAAACACAGGGATTACAGGATGTTCCACTGTTAAATAATCAAATAATTCTTTAGAAATTAAACCACTCTGTAAACAGTCACACAAACTAGAATGAATTCTGTCACACATTAAACTGACATCTCCAAAACTAATTTCATTATAAACCTCAGTGGCATTCAACATTCCCATCATACTACTATCATAAAAGTCAGTATCCATCATAATGATGGACTCTCCTTTATCTGCAGACTTTATGGTTAGCTCTGTGTCCCTTTCTAACTCCAACAACGCTTGCCGCTGGTCAGCATTTAAATTACCAAACATCTTTCTCAAACCTCCATTATTATAGGTGGCCATTAAATCATATTCACATTTTTTAGAAAATGTTTCAAGTACAGGATTTAACAAAGTTTGAAAAACACTGGGTCTCCTAAATGAGACACCCTCAGTAGTATAATTCATGTCTGCATACATTACTCTGAGCATGTTATTTCTAACAAACCTTTTAATATCTATAATAGTGTCACTTGGGCAAGAGCCCTGAGCTGGAATAAATGATAGACCATGCTCCAGTAAAGATATTTGTGCTACAGTCAACTTTTTTCTAGAAATATTATATATTACTGAACCACATGGTCCATCCACATGGTTTATAAAGTCTGAGATCTGTTGTCTTCCATCAGCCGCTGCCGCTTCCTCCCTCAGCTCTGTGAACATGAATAATGTGATTTCTCCCTCTGTCAAATTGGAAGAGGTAAAGGGAGTGTCTCCATAGAACCAGTCTCATTTGTAGACTTTGGCTGTACATCTACCAGCTTAGAAAGCAAAGCTGGATTTAAAGGGGAAGTAGCTGACTTCTAGCAATTTTAGTAGAATCCATATTATTACTACTATCAGAATTGTGGTTCACATTATGATTATTAACAGAAGAAGTCTTAAATACAGCAGTGTTCTTATCTTTCTGGGCAACATTATTATTCTCTATCACATTAGTGGCCACACTTGAAGTCCTCGGTCAGGTGAAAACATTGCCCCTAGAAAAGTCAGTAGTGTCTCTTACTAATTTCTTCATCTTTTGAGCTCTCAGTCTTTGCTCATAGGAGGACACATTGTCAATAACGCTGTGCATTTTTACTAAAAATTCTTCTTTATACAGTTCAAGCATTTCACTATATATTTTATAGACAGAATCAGTCAACTCTTTCTCCAAAGGTTTAAAATGTTATTTTAATAGACGTATGTAATTAAAACTAAGTTCTAAGTTCATTTGCTGCCACTTACTTAGTAAGTCAGGTTGAGTTGCTTCATATGTCGACATGACTAAAACTCGTAGTCCATGAGGTATGACCTTATGGAACAGACATGCCTCTAGTTGCAAGCGTTGCCACTGAAGGCATTTAAGTTTAAACAATTCATTTTTCAGTTCTCTAGTAGCATTCAATTAACTCACATCATCTTCAACTGCCTGGTCACCACCACTAATCATAGCCTTTATTAGTAATGGATTACCATCAGTTTTCAAGAAGCTCAGGAACTGGTCTTCACCTCTTTTCCTAGCAGGAACATATCCAAGTTCAATTTTCACTCCATTCCCTTTAGCCATGTTTCCATGGGACCACAAGCAAAAGATAAATAGTATCAAAAATATGGACCCACTGGAATAATTGGTGCTAGTTAGCCAGAAAATACAAATAACAAATGTAAACCAGCACCAAAACATGACTGTTTGCAGAAAAATCCAGGTTTATTGTAGCAAGACAGGTAAGCGCTTTTACACATTGAAATGTGCTTCTTCCGACAATAAAGCAGCAAAATCAGGCACATTATACAATACATTCATTTAGTATGATAAAATAATTAACCTATAAAAGCACTGTTTCAATTAATCAATAAAACATTCTCATTCATTTAAAGAGGCCTCTGGCTTTCAAAGCCGGCTTAATTGAGGCCCTTTCATTAATGCAGGAAACCTGTCTGCCTGCATAATAACAATCCATGGCAGTTTCTTTTCCTCAGTAAAATTTCTAAAGTCACCACCCCGAGTATTAGGAGTCACCATCTCAATTACCCTAAAACCAAATGTATGCTCTCGTCCACATTCAACATAATGCTTGGCAAGGGCATTGTGTACATCACCTTTATTTATACTGTTAATTACTGTTAACATGCTCTCTCATTCTTTCCAGCAAAGACGTGTTGGTCTTGCCTATGTAGAAACAATCACATGCTCTACACTTGGCTAAGTAAACCAGGTTTCTGCTTCTAGAATCAGCAGTGACATTAAAACAAAACCTCTTATTAGTGGATGAATGAACAAAATCCACATATGGTTCTATAAATGTGCAAAAATTGCATCTCGAGCAGCAATTCATCTGAGGTCTGCTCACTGATTCTCCCTTCTCCTGTGTGGAATTTTTGTGACACAACTGTCTCTTCAGAGACTTTTTGTTTTTAAAACTAAACCTAAGGTGTTCACCTACAATAGAGCGAATATCTTGGTCTAAATGTAAAATAAAGCGAATTATGTATCTCTCTCTCTCTCTCTCTCTCTCTCTCTATATATATATATATATATATATATATATATATATATATATATATATATATATATAGGTTTACCTTCAAAATGTTGAATGGCATAATGTCTAATGTTCATTTGGTTGAAAAATAACATCTAAACCCAAAACATTGAATGATCAAAATGTCTAAAATCATTTAATTGAAAAAGCAATGAGATCACCTCTACTGTGCCCCCCACACCCCCCTACTTAAATATGCCAACTCCGATATCGCGCTACAGTGCAGAAATGGGCAAATTCAATAATTTCAACATTGTGAGTTTAGACTAATTTTATTTCAACATTTTGATCATTCAGTATAGTTAATTCAACCAATTCATTTTCAACCATTTAGCATTCAACATTTTGAAAGTAAACCATATATATATATATATATATATATATATATATATATATATATATATATATATATATAGGTTCATAGGTTCATAGGTAGGTACTAGGCTAGCGACCCTAGGGCCCATACAAGCCTAGCCAAAAAATGTACCCTGGCTTTCGCCACCCAAGAAAATTATTTTCCTGTGCCCCTGTCGAGCAGAGCCACAGAAGTGATCCCCGGGGTAAATTTCCCATTTCCCATCCAATCATCAAGATTTCTCTTGAAGAGTGCTAATGAGGAGCTCTGTTTGACATAGATAGGTAATCTGTTCCAGAGTATGGGAAGTCTCTGGGACAGGAATCTATCTCTCCAGCATGTTCTGTTTATTGTGGTGACAAGGTTTAGGTCCCTAGAGCGTGTAGCTTGGAGGGATTTGGATTTCTTTAAGTGGAGCATGTCCAACAGCTCTGGGTTTGACATAGCTTTGTATGTTAGGCAGAGATTGCCGCTGAGTAGGCGATGTGCGATGGAGTAAAGCTGTAGTTTGAGACGGTCTGCAGAGGGCATCTGTTTGAGGCCAGTAATCCTCTTTGTGAGGTATTTCTGTGGTCTTTCCAGTTGTTGTAGATGTCTTGTGAGGTACATACCAAAAGGGGTGTTGTACTCTATAATGGGTCTAATAAGTGATGAGTAGAGGGGAACAATGACCTCTTTTTTTCTGGATGAGAATCCTTTTGTGATGAGATGAGCCACGTAGAAGGATTTCCTGACCACTGTGACGATGTGATTATGAAAGGAGAGACTACTGTCCACCTGTGTCCCAAGGTCTCTTATCATATTTTCGGCATTAAGTAGACTACCAGCTATGTGGTAGTTCATGGGTACAGAGTTTTTACCAAAGGGGATGACAATACACTTTTTGGCATTGAGCTTCAGGCCATGGCTTTGACACCAGGTATCTGTCTCAGTGAGGCCCTTTTGTAATTTGTCCACATCGTTAGAAGTTTCGATTATGGCTCCTAGTTTGCAGTCATCTGCAATTTTTCTTAGCCAAAGACCTTCTGTGCTGGCCTGCAATTCAGAGAAGTAGATATCAAACATATATGTGTGTGTGTGTGTGTGTGTGTGTGTGTGTGTGTGTGTGTGTGTGTTTATGTATGTATGTAAAACAAGACAACGTAGAGAATTTTACATAAGATTATTGTAAAGTTTTTAGTTTTATACTTTTCAGCTACTGCTATTTTCAGGAACATTTTTTATTTTAGCTCTCCCCCTTTAAATGTGTGTCTTTTGGATAAAAGGGTTTCATTATGCTTTAAGTTTAATTGTATTACTTGTACTTATAGAGCTCTTTTACTGAAGGAATTTATAGTATTCTCATCTCCTATACTGTCATTGGCTTAGATTCAATGTAATAATACTCAGAGGGGTGTTATTTGTATTAGGTTAGTCAGTAACATCATTGATCTTAATGTGCTTCAGCTCAGATATTTTCCCCCAAATGTCCCTGTCAGGAATTTATTGACCCCTATTTGGTTAGTTTTTTCCCTTACTATGGAGCTATTATCAAAAGCTTTAACTCCACTTCACATATTTATGTTAAAAACAGCTTACATTAAAAGGTGGTGATAGGAATTTAGGGTTCACGCTTTCAAGAACAGACTTTGTTGTATTATATTTTATAGTAAAAGATGAAAGAAAGAAAGAAAAACGTGTTTACAGTTGTTTTGTCTCACAATTCTTAAAAGTTCAGTTATCATATTATAACTTTCCACTTCTCTATCCAGTATTTTATAGTTTACAGCTTTGGCATTAATGGATATACACAGACAAGCATTAGTGGTATAATTTAATTAAAATCAACTTTTATCATATTTCTGTTTGGTTGCTTTGCACCTTAAGCTGGGAGTACACTTTAATGAATTGTTTTAAGTGCTTCTCTGTTTTATTTTATGCTTTGCTGGATATAGGTTCTTAGTTCTAATAGTTCTTATGCTACTTTCAACAATTGCATTTGTATAGCAAACGGGTATTTGTTTATATGGGTTGTCACATCGGTTACTCACGTTATTATCTAATTTAATAGGTTGACATTTCATTGTTTGGATAATCTGCTTTTTCTTATGTTGTGGTGTTTCCTTTACAACTTGAAAACTTGGTGTTACACGAGATATAATGTTTAATTATTATATTCTCTTCATTTTAGTGCTCATGGGATAGTGGACTTGGACTTGTCAATTGGATCAATAAGGTTCTCAGACATGTCTTTCTTTATTTGTATCTGTGGGTTGAGTTTTGGGATAGGGTTCTCATTTATTAATCTTAAATGTATTATAGATATAAGCAGGGTGTTAAGGTGGTATTATCAACATAAAGTAATATCAAAGGTGATATTAATTATTTTTTCGTTGTCTCATCTCATAGCACCAGAGAGAAAGGAATGGAAAGTGTGGACATGGCAGATTTCAAGGCAAGATGGGAGACCCTTGCATCTCAAGCCAAGGCATTGATCAAGGAGGTAATGGAAGATCAAAACCACTGTATGATTACAACAGTCACCAGGGGAAAAAGACCACAGATGGAGGGATTGTCAGTTGAGCAGTCTGAATCAGGACCACCTGAGAATTAACTCAAATCACAGGTATGCAAAAGCGGGATGGAACCAGTTAGGGAAAGAGTTTTGGTGCCATGATCAGTATCTGAAGAGCCAGCCAGGTCATCAGTTTTTTTTTTCTTTTTTTTGAGGAGGAAGAATATTTTAAAACTATCAAGTATGCACAGTGTTTTTTTTATTTTGGGGGGGGGGGGGTTGACATAATTATGGTATGACCATAAGTTTTGAAAGTTAAAGGCAGTGGACCCTTCTCTTACATAGGAAGAAAAACATCTAGACACTTGGTTGGGGTCATGGTAGACAATCATAAATCAGCTGTAGCTGAACATTTGGAGGAAAACCAAAGCAAATTGAAAGCTTGTTAGGCACATAACAATAGTTTGAGTGCATGGCTGTCTTGCAGATTCCAAAATTCTTTTTACATCATGGCAAGTGTCCCCTGGTCCTTATGTGTTGGGCAAAGAGGGTCAATTGTCAGCACAAAAATACTCCCTTGTCAAATGGGTCATCTTCTACTGGGCCCGCTGTTTATGGCTCAGTGGGTTATTTGCCTTTCTTGGGCTACAGGAGGAGATTCCTTTTGATTCCCTTGAAGGAAATAATAAGAATCCTGTCCCAGTTGAGCAAGAAGTCTTAAGTCTGCTGTTAGAAAGTTATCCTAATGTGACAGCTATAAAGGAACTTACTGATGGGTTGTCTTTTGGCTTTCCACTGAAAACAAGGGTGGTGCCTTATATTTGTACTTGCTCCAACTTGAAATCAATTGTAGGTAAACAACATTTTTGAAGGAATTCATTATTAAAGAAGTTACTTTGTGTAGGGTTCTTCAACCATTTTCTTCCTCCCCACATTTGGCAGTTTTCAGGTTTAACTCCTAGGGTTATTTCCAAAGAGTACACTGAGACAGTATAGAGTTATTCACCAACTGTCCTTCCCAGCTGGGGCTTCATTCAATAATAGCATTAGTAGATTGGCCACCCAGGTTATGTATTTCCACCCTGGAGAATGCTATTGATATTATAAGAGTTACTGATTCTTGCCTAGCAAAAGTGGACACTGAGTCTACCTTTAGGCTCCTCCCTATGTGGTCAGAAGACTGGATGTACATACGTATGTGCATTGCTGGTGAATTATTTATTTATTTATTTATTTTTTTTGTGGATACTGCAATGTACTGTACTTCATAAAGCATTGCAGGTCCAAAACCAGCCTAGTCTTGGTATATCACCTCACTCATTCTGCACTGGTAGAGTGAGGGATTTGGATATATAGAAAAGGAGGTCCAGTCTCTTGCCGTCATAAAGAGAGCTGAGCATTGGTCATCTGATATCATTTTGAAATATGTTAGGTAGGTTTTGTTAAGTTTGCAATACTATTTTCTCTTGCAGGTACAGTTCATATAGTATTATTTGGACATTCCTACATTTTGTTACCAGCCAAGAGAACATCTGTCTAGCCTAATGATCTCAAACTAGGTCTAGAACTATCTTCAGTCAAGTAGGTCTGGAGGGGCTATATAGGTTTGCAGTGTTTCAGTTTTTGCCCAGATTCCATGAACTGATTCAGCAGATTGGGACATAGTATTAAATATTGTTTCACTTGGGGGAAATGACATTGGTCATTTACCTAAAATGCATCTTTTGTCTGAAATTTCTAAGATGTTAATTTTGGCTTAGTCTATCTGGTCTGGGTCCATTAGTTGCCAGTCTGCCATCACTCAGAGACTTTATTTTTCTAGCTTGACACCAACTCAAGTGGCAGAGATGGTACAAAAATTTGTAAGCCACAGAGTTGGTCATGCAGATCCAGTATTTGGATTCCATGTAGTTGACCAATGGGACTTGCAGTGCAAATATATGATTTGGCCCTGGCAGGATAGCATACATTTATGCAATGCTGATTAAGAATAATTACATTTAAATTTTCTCTGTTTATTCAGAAGTTATTGTAAATTATTGTTTAATAATCATATTTATTTATTTATTTATTTATTTATTGACATTTATTACTAGGAAAGTCTAACAGGGCTGGAGCCCATTTTTAGTGGAGATCTGGGAAGAAAAGCTCCAAAGTCTTAAAAAATGTTTTAAGAATTATAATTTCATAACCTTTAAAGATGATATAAAAAAATAAATACAGTTTTAATATTTATACCAAATTGGACAAAATAGGAAAACATTGGTTAAGAATAGATTGAAGTTATACAGCAATGATTTAATAGTTAGAAATATTTTAGCCCATTTCTAGAGAAATAAAAGATAAGTTAGTATAATACAAACAGGAATTGCAATACAAAGTGAGAGAAACTTAGGCTTATGATAGATTTAGAGAGAAAGCCAGGGGAGAGAAATTGACAGACGTGAGGAAGTGAGAGGAGGAGAAGATGGGATAGTAAGGAGATATAGGGTATGAAATAGTATTTGCCCACGTTATTTGTTATACAAATAATGTTATTTATAGTAGGGTTCATGTTATTTTATCGACCTTCCTAAATGTCGAGTCTAGGAAGATCGAACGGGGAAGTTCGAAAAATAGAAATGTCGAAGGAGCAGAAATTCAAATTCTTTCCCAGGGAAAGAATTCAGTTGGCTGTTTCCATGGCTTCAACATTTTCTGTACTGTGGTGCGAAAGTTTCTGATTGGATTAAGGTAAGTGTGAGAGTGTGACGGATGTTGGGGTTAGGGTGCGGGTAAGGTAAGTGTGCAAAAGTGACGGACATTGGGATTAGGGCTTGGGTAAGGTAAGTGTGCGATAGTGATGGACCTTAGGGTTAGGGCTTGGGTTAAGGTTAGTGCATAGATAATTGTGTATGTAAGGTGTAGTGTAGGTTTATTAGGTGTTTGGTGTGCTTTTGTTGTGTGTGTTTTTCGGAACAGCAAATTTTTATCCCTGGGAAAAAATTTGCTGTTCTGGGGTTTCGTTGTCATATTTCGAACTTCTAAATTCTAACATATGGTGTTCGAAATTTTGGAAGTTCGATTATATGACATAGACCCTTATAGTAATACATTAAAGTAAAAGAGAGCAAACAAAGTTATACATTAATTATTTGTTAGTATTTAATATAAGGATGAAATTAATTTATCTGCTGCTTTTATTTGTCACAAGTATGTCCAAGAAAGGTGGGAACAGACAATTTACTTGGTGAGCCAATGTGGGGCAGTATCCCCACCCTTTTTATTTTCCCTCTGCTTTTCTAGCAATCTACAGTCGGTTTTGCTGGTGTTTGTGTGTATAAAAGGGTAAAAAGCTCTACTCCTGTGGGTACGTATGCCAAGAGGCTTTTCACATAGGTGAATTCGCCAGGGGCAGTTCTTTATGACAACTGTTTAAAAGAAGCAGGATGAAATATTGCTTGAATATATTATTATTGCACTATTATTTTCATGGTATACAAATGAGGTTATATTCAGTATAGAAGGTTGCATTAGAAATCTGGTATACTTATTTGTGTTTTAAGAGGATTCAACACAAAGAATAAACAGATAATTTTTATACAGAAATACATTGGCTGTCATAGAGTTTCTTTGTGACAGTGCTAAGCTATTGGGTGGCATTCTTAGTCATTTCTACATTACTGGAGTAAACAAGATGAGTACAGGCTGTCTTGTATACTCTGTAAGGCTGGCCTGATTCAGATTCAGTAATAATTATCAGTAATTCGGTTAAATAAGATGTACCATTAAAGTACATTAGGGCTATATATTATTATGACAGCTACTAGGTAGGGCAGGACCAGCTCGAATGTCACACTGATGGGGGAAGGAATGTAAATTTAACATGTGTACCAATAACACTTTGTTTTACAGCACAATAAACCACTCCCATGCCTGATAAAAAGTATATATATATATATATTTAGAAAGCTTGTGAGGAAATTATTACTCTATTTTTGTTTTACTTGGATCGCTTGTCTGTGTACTTAATAAAGGATTTTCGACTGGAAACAGACTGCCTGCCTTGCTTGGATTACTTTCGAATACTTAGTAATGCTGTAGAATTATATATTTTCTATTATTACTTTTTGACTTGACGAGTTTACGTTCGCTACTTCTACTACTATTGTCTGATCTGATTAATATACACTGATTAACTAGAAATATATGGACTGAAAATAAAAGGATTTCCTGATAACCATAGTCACATGATGGCAAAAACAAAAGGAGTTACCAGCTCAGGTTCCTAGGTCATTAACTACATTTTCATTAAGCAATAGTGTGTTTTCTATGTAGTAAGATGAGGGGTGTCTACCAAAGTAGTGATACTACACTTTTTAGCATTTAGTTTGAGTCTATGTTTAGTACACCAATAGTTTACTAGACAGAGTTTATTCTGGAGGGTTTGGGTGAAAGAGTGTGATGTAACAACCATCTCCAGTATGCAGTCTTCTACAGACATTGTTAGCCGGATATTGTATCTGTTTTCTTGTAGATAAGGCGCCCATGCCAAAAAGATGCTCCAATTCTGAGACTTGAGGGATACCACTGTTCACTTTCATACTTTCTGATGAAGTATCTGCAAATTGGACTTTGTGGATTCTGTTTTTCAACCTTTTTTTATTTTTAAACCATTTAGTTTCTGTGTGATGCTAGCCTGGGGGACAGTGTTCAACATCTTGGCCAGGTCAAGATTCCCTCTTATTACTACATGGCCACTGTCCACAGTCTCTGTATCCCTTTCAAAGAAGTTTACCACATTCAATAGTCAATGTCTGCCTTTTGAAAAAAAAGATTTTTGGAGCATACACCCAATAGGACTTTTGATATTGCAGTTTATGATGCCAGTTATAATATGTTCCATGGTTTTGCAGATGAGGTGTCTAAGGCTGAAAGATCTGTTATTACTTGGGCTGGTTTTTAAGGCTAGCCTATGTAGGGGCACCACCACCGCATTACACCACTCATCAAGTGTAAAACTGGTGGCTAAACTTATGTTAAATAGTTTAAGGAATATGTCTGCTAGGGCATGCTTAATACTGTTAATTAAGCAACCAGTAATATTGTCAGGTCATATGGATGAAGCATATTTGCTCATGGTTAGCCCTTTCAGTACATGATCTTCAGCGATAATTGTGGGAGTTAGAGATTCAGAAATGTCACGGTTTTGGACATAAGTCTTAAGTGTGAAGTTTCTCAGCAGGGATATTGGGAGTGTTTGTTTGTTTGTTAGGATAGAATAGGAGGTTCACTATGAATAAGTTCAGAGCAATGCAGGGTAGAACTTTCTAACAAAGATAAAGAAAGATTTAGAATGATCATTGGTTTCAGAGAACATCCTACATTCATGGGATCATTTTGTGCACCTTATATAGTTTTTTTTCATAATACTTTTGATAGTATCCTTGAGAAGATGGCTTTACAATCAAAGATCACCCATGGATGAGGACGCCAGTATTTCCAATCCAGTCTGACCATATACATGAAGTATGCATCAGGATGAACTGAAATTCCAACACAAGATTGAAAACTGTCTAAGTATTTAGAGAAATCCTTTCAACTAAATCATTTTCATTTGTAATGTATATATATATATATATATATATATATATATATATATATATATATATATATATATATATACATTTCCAAATCTTACTTCTTCAAAAATGAGAAAATGAGACTAACTACATATCATTCCCTTTTATAGATTTTATTGGGATAAGTGCTTTCATCTTCGTAGACTTCTTCATATCTAGTTCTTACATCCAAACTTTCTATGGTCATGTTGCTTCTGTAACTACTGTTACAGAAGGGGCATAGTACACTGTGGACAACCCAGTCCCATTCCACTGGCCTGTCACTTGCTCAGAATGAAAACATCTGATAGGATGTTAGACCCATCCTCATTTACATAGGGATGTTCACAAATAGTGCTTTGTAAGCCCTCATGTTCAACCCTTGGAAATCACATGTGTTACTTAGATCTTCTGTATAATCTCAAAATCAATTAATTTTACATGTGTGGCTACATGACTGAATTTTATATGGTTCACAGACAGCATTTTTTTTTGTAGTCAACAAACACCACTATGTTGTTTTAACAAATAACTTACCATTTGGACCTGTGAACAGATGTTAGTTTCAAGTTATTGCACCTTGATTATATTTTTCACCTTTGAAAACATTCACCATTCCTTCGTGTATAAAATGGTTGATATTATGACGATATGTTCCCGCTGAGAGGGGATATGAAGCTTTCTCATAGATCTAAGAGATAAGATGATATCTACTGGGCTTGTCCTTGGTAATCTTTTACTTCATTAAAGGGTAGTTAAAGTCCCCCAAAATAATGGAGTTTTGCTCATAAGAAGGTCTTTTAAAACACTAAGTAATCTTACATAGTTAAGCAATCAAAAAAAAACTTTCTATTAAAAGCTGTAAGCTAATAATTAGTCATGCCTGGAGTGATAAGTAGTTCAATGAGTTTGGTTTGTGAGTCCCTAGGGATCTTTTTGGAGATGGCTCTATATTAGAACACTGAACGTTCAAAATTTTGAGTGTTCTAATATCGACCCGTTTTCAGTGAATGCTGAAAATATCGAAGAAACAGAAGACCGAATTTTTTCCTAGGGAAAGAATTCGGTTGTCCATTTCTGTTGCTTCGGTATTTTCAGAGCTGTGGTAGAAAGTTACGGGTCATGTTCAGGTAAGTGTGCGATTGTGTGGACGTGAGGGTTAGGGCAGGTTAGGTGAGTTAGGGTTAGGGTGCAGATCAGGTAAGTGTGCGATTGTGTGGAAGTGAGGGTTAGGGCGGGGCAGGTGAGTTGGGGTTAGGACGCGGGTGAGGTGACTGTGCGACAGTGACAGACCTTAGGGTTAGGGTTTGGGTTAAGGTAAGTGGATAGTTAGTGGTGTATGTATAGTTTAGTGTAGGGTTAGGTGTAAGAGTTTAGGTGTATGTGTGTGGATTGCTGTTTGTTTGGTGTGCTTGTGTTGTGTGTATGTGTTTTGGAACAGCAAATTTTTTCCCTAGGAAAAAATTTGCTGTTCTGTATGTTCGATGTTTTAAATTTTCGATTCATAGGGTTCAATATTAGA
The DNA here is from genome assembly GCF_019279795.1 of Protopterus annectens. Taxonomy (NCBI): domain Eukaryota; kingdom Metazoa; phylum Chordata; order Ceratodontiformes; family Protopteridae; genus Protopterus; species Protopterus annectens. Next base: position 1,018,088,613 of record NC_056735.1, read on the forward strand.
ACACTCGAAATTTTGAAAGTTCGGTGTTCTAATATAAACCCTTTGGAGATAACATGTTCCTTGGCAAATATAGAGATTCCACCATTGTTGCCATTGGGGCTAAAGGTTTGTAAAGCACAAAACCTCAATAAAACATTCCTTTTATATTTTAACCAAATACCAGTAATTATACAGTCATGGATGTTTTCCAAATGCAGGAGTACCTTAAAATCAGGCAATATACTGTTTAGATTTCTGGCATTGAGGATAGACACCTTGATGTGAATCAATTACAATATTAATATTCTGTTTACAATGTAATGTCTTTAAACTGCAGTCTGTATATCTCACTGAGGGGTAGCAGAGGCTTTAGCAAGTATGCATAAGCCTTGGAATGAGAAATGTATGGTATCCTTAATGAAGCAAGCTGGAATGTAAAACGTCCTGTCCCATGCTGACATGTACTGGACTGCCCTAGAATGCCACCAGCAATTTAACCAATTATAGAAGCTAAGTATCCTTTATTTTTATCTAAGCATAATTCAGTATGAAACAAGGATTTCACTCAGGACTAGTGTCTTACTTGTATTTGTAACATGCAGGGAAAGTACTGACATGTCTCTCTGCATGAAATGCAGGGCTTTACATCTCATGTACACCTCATATACCACATCCATATCATAGTCCTATCAGTCAGTAGTTAGATTACTTAGGTCCATTTTAACATCAGAAATCCTGATGGCTGAAAGACAGCTCACTGTAATCCTGTCCTTGTCCAGCCTTATGCATGACAAGTCACTTTCCTGACAATTGAGCCACCTATCACTAAAACATTTCTATTACTACTGTAACTCTTTATGAATGAGGTAAATGAAAAGTCTGGGAGGCCTTGTGAATTATTATTTTTTCAGCCTCAGCATAAGAATATTTGTTGACATTAAGAAAGGACTTTGGTGGAGATGTGTAAAGTTTGCAGGCCATGTTTTTAACAGAGAGTGAAGCCTCCAGATTAATTAGGCATTTCCACCTCTTACAGATGTAATTAGTGTTGTTAATAAGTTCATTACCAGTTTGCTCACTGCCTTAGTTGACTTAGTTCTAAAAGGTTATCAACAGACCAGCCTTTCATCTTGTAAGATGACAGAAATAAGCATTCTAGGCCATTATTACACTCTGAATACTGAACAGATGTTCAGCACAATGCCCACAAAAGAAACACAGAGTAATACAAAATGTTAGACTGACAAGGGATTTAGGCACCTGGTTCCGGAACATATCACACACACACACACACACGCACACACGCACACACACACACACACACACACACACACACACACACACACACACACACACACACACATACACACACACACAATGAACAAACATACGTGTGGCGCACACACACACACACAATGATTATACCATGAATGGTTAATAACACAAATGTACAAACCCTCAAATGAGAAAAAAAAACAGCAAATGCAAGCATCACTGATACAATACTAAGTCTCAAAATGATGAGTGTTTCTCTTCCACTCTTAATCAGAATGGTGGCACTGTTAAGGAAAGGAATTTTAGTAACGTAGTGTGCAGGGTTGAGGCTAGGAGAAGGTGTAAGGATAAGGTTGACACACATGAGTAGGGGTGGGCTGTACTTATTTATAGACATTAAGTATGGCATTTAGACACTGCACTAATTCTGCACAATGATGCATTTTTTGTGAGAAGCAAACTATTTACTGAATGTTACTTAATTTGCAGAATTGCAGAAACACGGTGCTGATTCATGTTTTGTCTGGATTTAAGCACACCGTATGCTGTTTATTTTACTCGGACTTCAGAAACTGTAGAGTGTTACTGAATTGTAGTCTTTATTTAAATGCAAACACACTTGCTAGTCAAGATATTTTATTACAGGTGATCCAAATTGCATCTTTTGATTGCACAACACTGTCTGTTCATCTGAAGTGATTGTCACTGTTATTGTGACACCCCAACTACATGTAAAAAAATGGGAAAAAATTGGGACTGATATGTGTGTGGGTATGTAAGTGTGTGTGTGTGTGTGTGTGTGTGTGTGCGTATCTCTCTGCTTGTGAGTCTGTGTGTCTGAGCATACATCCTCCAACAGTGTCCCAGCCAAGCTAGAGTATTTAATGTTATATACATTTGGAGATGGTTATAACCTTCTTGCCACATGCAATACTAAATTATACAACTTTTAAAGCAAAACGTGGGTTTTTTTTTTTACATTTTGTTTTATAATAAGGATGGCCACCTGAAGAGTTTTGTCAGAGCTAAAAATCCCAACCATGATCTCATGAATGACTGAACCAACAATGTCACACTATCTCAATTAATGTATTAACTACTACAGTTCCATGTTCAATGAATTATAAGTTTTTTCTTTCTTTCTTTCTGTAAAGGCAAGTTGGTAGTGTTGTTAAAATAATTAACCAGTTCTTCAGCTATAATTCTGTCACCTTTGATGATCAAGAAAATATCATCCAACAATCTCATGTAAAAAGATATTTGATTATGAATTTTGACTATTCTTACTGATGTACTCTAATTCCCAATGGGCCATTACTAAGTTTGCAAAACTGGTCCCGCAAGGTGAACTCATGGCCACCACTACTTTCTGTAAAAAGTATTCATCCTCAAATATAATATAGTTGTTCTTTTCTTTTCATGGATCATCCTGAAAAGAATTAATGATTTAACCTTTGAAGAGAACTACAACTTCCTCACAGTAGATGTGAAGGACTTATACACTTTAATTCCCCATTTGGAAGGAATAGAGTGGGTTTCAAGAATGGTGAAACTAAGGGGTGCACCTCTTAATGAAATACATCTAGTTGAGGAGCTACTATGCATAATACTAACAAACAGCTACATTATATTTGAGGATGAATATTTTTTACAGAAAGTAGGGGTGGCCATGGGTTCCCCCTCCAGGGCCAGATTTGCAAAACTCAAAATACTGAAAACTCAAAATCCTGAAAACACACAGGATACCAACACTTACTATATTCCAGCACAAGTATATACAGAAAGAAAAAAACACAAACTATATTACTGTTTCACAAGTATAAGCAAGGGGGCAAGCCCCCCATGCACTCCCCTTGTGGGGGCTATATATATATATATATATATATATATATATATATATATATATATATATATAGTTTTTTTTTTTTCCAACAAGCTCTAAACAATTTATGTCATTCATTACCTTTTGTATTTACCTTTTTTAACAGATTGTGTGCTATAAAGTTTGCTGTACACAACACATAGAAAACATAGAGTCAGCAATACACTTAGATATATTTTGAGAATCCATATATAGTGCCTGAGTAATTCAGGAAAAATATAGACAATAAAGCCTCTACTTTAAAAATAATAAGTTATTCTGCATGACCAAAGCCCCAACAAGAAATCTGCACTGCATATGCTAACCAAGTGAAAACATTATGGTTTGTTGGCCAGCAAAACAATACATGTTCCCAAAAAGCAATATACCTTTAAATTCACAAAAAGAAACTATGACATTTTCAGTGCATCTCCTACTCTTCTTTTTCTATGAATCTTTTAAGAAAGGATCTCATGTGATTCTTCACATAATGGTTGCCTGGAAATTACATGTTTATCATGTCAGAGCATAAGCATCTTTTTAGGAGTGTTTCCTTTCCCTTGGTGTTGATATATATATATTTTTTATTCATGTATTTATTTACATTTGTTTACCAGAAAAGTCCAACTGGGCCAGAAGCCCATTTTCAGCAGAAATACAAGCAATATACAATAATTGGATAGTACAACAGTATGCATACAGTAAGATGCAGAATACATATCTTCTAGTTAGTCTCTATAAAGTGGTATTCAATACAGCTTTCTAGTCGATACAGTGTATGTATTAAATAATAGTTATGACCAAATGACATTTCCTTTATATGTATTTATTTTTGAGTTGTAATAAACACTGAGGATAGGGAGAAAATGAGATAAGTAGTGGACAGTGTGTTGAGAGAGTTATATATATCTTGTCAGTCAGGTTTGGCTATAAGTTGAGGTATGAGGGGGTATCAAGAAGCGTTTGATCCCCTGAAAAAAAATATATATTTATTTTCGTCTGTTTATTACAACTGATGGCAATAAAGTATTCTCATTGGTAGTGATTCCTCAATTATTGCCTAAGCAACCGCATTCCAATTTACATAGTAGAAAACATAAAAAAAAAAAATAAGTCAAGACATTCTATAGAATTCCATATACCTACTACATATTAAAGGACAACTCATTTTTTTCTTTCAAAATTTTATAGAAATATATACAAGAACAAACTCATTAAAAAAATAAAGCAAATAAGTATTTGCACAAGTTTCTACGTAAATTTTTGCTATATGCATTAAAATAGTTAAACAATCATAAATTGATCATAGAATATATATTATTTCTGTATTAATGAGTTAAGTTTTATTCAATAATTATATTATATGAATTTCAGTTAAGGGGTATCTTTCTAAATTCTCTTCTGTTTTGTATGGTGGACTTCAGGGTTCTGTGATGAGCCAATTCTTTTTCAGTTTAGTACTATCTACCTGTCTGAACAATAAAGAGTTTGCCAATCTAAGAATGTAAATGATTGAAAATTGGATTTATACTTGACAGTCAAGTGTCTTCTGCATCTATATCTGCATTTTTAAACCAATATTCTCTATGGGCAAAGGGAGTTGGTTTGAACTTTACTTTGTAAAATTGAAGTATAATATACTTTGGTAAATCGATTATTAAAACCGCATTGTCTATAAGTAACACTGCCTTGAAAAAGGATGAGTATTATAAGGACCTGGGGATACATATTTCATGTTATAGATATCAGGAAAACACTTTATTACTCATAGGCCTCATTTAAATTATCTTTAAGTAATGATGAAAGCTTATTACTTCTTTATAACATTGCTTATACATCCAAGTTTAGACTATAACATTTATTTTTATCTATGCAACAGAAATTAGCTTTGTTTACTTGAATCTGTATATATATATATTCAACAAGCTCTGAACAATTTATGTGATTCATTACCTTTTTTATTTACCTTTTTTAACAGATTGTGTGCTATAAAGTTTGCTGTACACAACACATAGAAAACATAGAGTCAGCAATACACTTAGATATATTTTGAGCATCCATATATATTGCCTGAGTAATTCAGGAAACATATCGACAATAAAGCCTCTACTTTAAAAATAATAAGTTATTCTGCATGACCAAACCCCCAACAAGAAATCTGCACTGCATATGCTAACCAGGTGAAAATGTTACGGTTTCTTGGCCAGCAAAACAATACATGTTCCCAAAAAGCAATATACCTTTAAAATAACAAAAATATACTATGAGGTTTTCAGTGCATCTCCTACTCTTCTTTTTCTATGAATCTTTTAAGAAAGGATCTCATGTGATTCTTCACATAATGGCTGCCTGGAAATTTCATGTTTATCATGTCAGAGCATAAGCATCTTTTTAGGAATGTTTCCTTTCCCTTGGTGTTGATATATATATATATATATATATATATATTGTATTCATTTATTTATTTACATTTGTTTACCAGAAAAGTCCAACTGGGCCAGAAGCCCATTTTCAGCAGAAATACAAGCAATATACAATAACTGGATAGTACAACAGTATACATACAGTAAGATGCAGAATACATGTCTTCTAGTTAGTCTCTATAAAGTGGTATTCAATACAGCTTTCTAGTCGATACAGTGTGCGTATTAAATAATAGTTATGACCAAATGACATTTCCTTTATATGTATTTATTTTTGAGTTGTAATAAACACTGAGGAGAGGGAGAAAATGAGATAAGTAGTGGACAGTGTGTTGAGAGAGTTATATATATCTTGTCAGTCAGATTTGGCTATAAGTTGAGGTATGAGGGGGTATCAAGAAGCGTTTGATCCCCTGAAAAAAATATATATTTATTTTCGTCTATTTATTACAACTGATGGCAATAAAGTATTCTCATTGGTAGTGATTCCTCAATTATTGCCTAAGTAACCGCATTCCAATTTACATAGTGGAAAACATAAAAAAAAATTAAGTCAAGACATTCTATAGAATTCCATATACCTACTACATATTAAAGGACAACTCATTTTTTTTCTTTCAAAATTTTATAGAAATATATACAAGAACAAACTCATTAAAAAATAAAGCAAATAAGTATTTGCACAAGTTTCTACGTAAATTTTTGCTATATGCATTAAAATAGTTAAACAATCATAAATTGATCATAGATTATATATTATTTCTGTATTAATGAGTTAAGTTTTATTCAGTAATTATATTATATGAATTTCAGTTAAGGGGTATCTTTCTAAATTCTCTTCTGTTTTGTATGGTGGACTTCAGGGTTCTGTGATGAGCCAATTCTTTTTCAGTTTAGTACTATCTACCTGTCTGAACAATAAAGAGTTTGCCAATCTAAGAATGTAAATGATTGAAAATTGGATTTATACTTGACAGTCAAGTGTCTTCTGCATCTATATCTGCATTTTTAAACCAATATTCTCTATGGGCAAAGGAAGTTGGTTTGAACTTTACTTTGTAAAATTGAAGTATAATATACTTTGGTAAATCGATTATTAAAACCACATTGTCTATAAGTAACACTGCCTTGAAAAAGGATGAGTATTATAAGGACTTGGGGATGCATATTTCATGTTATAGATATCAGGAAAACACTTTATTACTCATAGGCCTCATTTAAATTATCTTTAAGTAATGATGAAAGCTTATTACTTCTTTATAACATTGCTTATACATCCAAGTTTAGACTATAACATTTATTTTTATCTATGCAACAGAAATTAGCTTTGTTTACTTGAATCTGTATATATATATTTTCAACAAGCTCTGAACAATTTATGTGATTCATTACCTTTTTTATTTACCTTTTTTAACAGATTGTGTGCTATAAAGTTTGCTGTACACAACACATAGAAAACATAGAGTCAGCAATACACTTAGATATATTTTGAGCATCCATATATAGTGCCTGAGTAATTCAGGAAAAATATAGACAATAAAGCCTCTACTTTAAAAATAATAAGTTATTCTGCATGACCAAACCCCCAACAAGAAATCTGCACTGCATATGCTAACCAGGTAAAAACGTTATGGTTTCTTGCCCAGCAAAACGATACATGTTCCCAAAAAGCAATATACCTTTAAAATAACAAAAAGATACTATGACATTTTCAGTGCATCTCCTACTCTTCTTTTTCTATGAATCTTTTAAGAAAGGATCTCATGTGATTCTTCACATAATGGCTGCCTGGAAATTTCATGTTTATCATGTCAGAGCATAAGCATCTTTTTAGGAGTGTTTCCTTTCCCTTGGTGTTGATATATATATATATATCTATATATATATATATATATATATATATATATATATATATATATATATATATATATATATTATTCATTTATTTATTTACATTTGTTTACCAGAAAAGTCCAACTGGGCCAGAAGCCCATTTTCAGCAGAAATACAAGCAATATACAATAATTGGATAGTACAACAGTATGCATACAGTAAGATGCAGAATACATATCTTCTAGTTAGTCTCTATAAAGTGGTATTCAATACAGCTTTCTAGTCGATACAGTGTACTATATTAAATAATAGTTATGACCAAATGACATTTCCTTTATATGTATTTATTTTTGAGCTGTAATAAACACTGAGGAGAGGGAGAAAATGAGATAAGTAGTGGACAGTGCTTTGAGAGAGTTATATATATCTTGTCAGTCAGGTTTGGCTATAAGTTGAGGTATAAGGGGGTATCAAGAAGCGTTTGATCCCCTGAAAAAAATATATATTTATTTTCGTCTGTTTATTACAACTGATGGCAATAAAGTATTCTCATTGGTAGTGATTCCTCAATTATTGCCTAAGTAACCGCATTCCAATTTACATAGTGGAAAACATAAAAAAAAAATTAAGTCAAGACATTCTATAGAATTCCATATACCTACTACATATTAAAGGACAACTCATTTTTTTCTTTCAAAATTTTATAGAAATATATACAAGAACAAACTCATTAAAAAATAAAGCAAATAAGTATTTACACAAGTTTCTACGTAAATGTTTGCTATATGCATTAAAATAGTTAAACAATCATAAATTGATCATAGATTATATATTATTTCTGTATTAATGAGTTAAGTTTTATTCAGTAATTATATTATATGAATTTCAGTTAAGGGGTATCTTTCTAAATTCTCTTCTGTTTTGTATGGTGGACTTCAGGGTTCTGTGATGAGCCAATTCTTTTTCAGTTTAGTACTATCTACCTGTCTGAACGATAAAGAGTTTGCCAATCTAAGAATGTAAATGATTGAAAATTGGATTTATACTTGACAGTCAAGTGTCTTCTGCATCTATATCTGCATTTTTAAACCAATATTCTCTATGGGCAAAGGGAGTTGGTTTGAACTTTACTTTGTAAAATTGAAGTATAATATACTTTGGTAAATCGATTATTAAAACCACATTGTCTATAAGTAACACTGCCTTGAAAAAGGATGAGTATTATAAGGACTTGGGGATACATATTTCATGTTATAGATATCAGGAAAATGCTTTATTACTCATAGGCCTCATTTAAATTATCTTTAAGGAATGATGAAGGCTTACTACTTCTTTATAACATTGCTTATACATCCAAGTTTAGACTATAACAATTATTTTTTATCTATGCAACAGAAATTAGCTTTGTTTACTTGAGTCTGTTCAGAAAAAAATTGCAAGAAAGATACCTTCTGTTGAACATCTACCCTATTACGAAAGGTGTCAGGTTCTTAAACTGTGCACACTTCACTATAGATACACTAGAAGAAAAGTTTTCACTACATATTGGATTTATCACAATGGATTACTTCACGTTTTTTATGATATTTCTATTTCCAATAAAATGAGGACTGATATTATTTTTTTTATTTTGCATTACAAAACACAATTGGAAAGCCATTTTATTATTCAAATAGTACCAAGACTTTGGAATCATACACCTAGAGATTTTATGTTATGCCCAGGTATTCAGTGTTTTAAAAGGAACCTTGATCAGTGGTTGGGATAAAGTATTTTGATAAGTCAGAATTCCTCAGGCCTGTACACTGTAACAACCTATGAAGAGAATAGAACAGATTTACAGATACAAGAATATGCTAAAATACATATAAATAAAGAAAAAACATATAAACACACATCATGTACAGATCTAAAATAATAACCTGAGGTAATTGTTAAAGAAATATTTATTTAAAATGTCATTACATGAACAACTGCCATATACCTGAAGCACCTGATGTCCTTAATGGGTCATTTGCGTATATCCCATGTTACCTCTAATGCAAGAGGTTTTAAGGAATCACACAGTGGAAAGTCTAGCTTGGCTAGACTATTCCTGCAGTAAGGAAATGCTCTTGTCTTTCATACAGAATTACAAGATTTTTTTTCCATACCATCACAAACATTTTTTTTTCTGAAACTGAATAACCTCCATCTAACGCTTTACATAATTGCTCATTCTTATTAGTGATAACTCATTTCACCTTAACCATTCCATAGTCTATTTTATGGAACTTAAACAGTTCAACAAAGCTACATTGACTTTTAAGCCCCATCATAATCTTTGATGTAATAGAAGAATGATCTGATTTGCCTAAAGATTCCTCCACTTTAACTTCTTCTACAAGATATAGTCTATTTATCTAAAAGATCTGACAGTGTATGGCTGCTCTTACAGGCACAAGAACATTCCCAGAAACATCATAGCAATGACTTGTTTATTTTACCTATTGTGTAGCACATCAACTCAATGTGTGACAGAAGGGTCAAGAGTGCAGGCATGGCAAAGTCATGGCAGGACTGGCAGCACAGCATGATAGTTTTGTATCTGCAGCCTATAGCATTGAAAGCCTTGTAACACCAATGTTGAACAGTGCCAAAGTACAACTTGGGTGCTACTTGCCCTGATACTCATGAGCAGAATAACACTGATGGAGACTGCCTTTTGCATGATCCATACACATGGCCCTTGTCCATCAATATCTGTGATGCAAAATGTCTGAACAGCTGCTTTTGGCTACCGTGATAAGACCACAGAAGTCATGTCCTGAGGTACTACCAACAACACTACTCAGACCAGCACTGCATCACAACATAGGCATGTCACTACTTCCAGCTCAGTGCTTCTGCACTGTGGCCATAAAGTTTTGTCATGTTGCTGGAGCACCCAGGAACAATGTGTGAGCCATCAGGGTGGGCAATCTCATCTGCATTACTGTAACACTGAGAATTACCCCAGTTCGTGTCTTGGGTTGCCCTGACAATGTGGCAATGATGACTGCTGCACTGAGCACTACATACTGTACAGATTACTGGTATATGACATAGCTGACACTGCAGGCTGGCTCTTGTTATATGACTGACATGACAGATTGCCTAATTGTTGTGTCACTGTGTACATCTACCCACAGTTCTCTGTATTGGTTATATTGACATTTCTGTGAATGGACTTTGCTTTTACAAATAGCTGCATTTTCCTACCTATTTATACTTGGAAGTACAACACCCATGTGTTCATATAATCACCATACATGATGTTGGCTATTTCATATATTTTCTTCTTAGAACATTCCAGTATTCTCTGTCATTATTGCATGCATTGGTATACTTCAGATGGCTTACAGGTATTATGTCTGAATCCACTAAGTATTTAAAACAATTGAGTCAAACTACATCTTTATTTGAATGATTTTTATTATTAATGTACTGCATGTTATATATTACTAGCTAATGTATTTTTTTTCAAAGCCTATGCTCATTGCATATTTTATCTTTAAAGTCTCTGTAATAAAAACTTTTGTGGAGCTTTTCTCCCCAGGCCTCCAATGAAAATGTGTTTCTGTCCCAGTGGACTTTCCCAGCCAATAAATATTATAGGATGCGATTGTACCTACTTCCACACACACTGCTCCTGCTGTTTCTATTTCCACCTTTGCTATATGTGCCATTTACAATAATAATAATCATGTAAGCCTTAACATGCATACCTGATTATATACATGGTTACAGATCATGACCTAAAATGATAAACTGCAGTGTGTCCCATGGCTGGTGTTTCATACAGACAGTTACCAAGGCTATAGATGAGGGGAAGGTGGTCCACACAGCCTACCTAGACCTTGCAAAGGCCTTCAACACCATTCCTCATTCTGGTATTATAGACAAGCTCACCAGCCTGAACATAAACCCCTACATCATGAGATGGGTTGCCAATTGACTCATGGACAGAACCCACATGGTAAGAGTTGCGGAAGCTAGGTCTGACTATAAACCAGTTACAAGTGGCATTCCTGAGGGCTCAGTCCTAGGATACCTCCTGTTCGGCATATACTTCTCAGAGGTACAGGCAAGCACAGGAGGACTATGGCTGACCAAGTTCACAGATGACTGCAAACTAGGGGCTATAAATGACTCTCCAGCTGACACAGACATCCTCCAAAAGGGTCTCACTGAGACAGATATCTGGTGTCAAAATCATGGCCTCAAGCTAAATGCCAAAAAGTGCATAGCCATCCCCTTTGGAAAAAAACAAAGCACCCACAAACTACCCACATAGGTTGTTATCCCCTAAATACGGAAGACGTAATAAGGGATCTGGGGACCCAAGTAGATAGTAAGCTCTCCTTTGATAATCACATTGCCAAAGTGGTTTGAAAATCCTTCTATGTGGCCCACCTAATCACAAAAGGGTTTGCATACAGATCAAAAGAGGTCATTGTGCCACTCTACTCATCACTGATCAGTCCCATCATAGAGTACAATGCCTCATTTGGGATGTACCTTACAAGACACCTGCAACAGCTAGAAAGACCACAGAAGTACCTCACCAAGAGGATCACTGGCCTCAAACAGATGCCTTATGCAGCTCGACTAAAGAAACTCCAGCTGTATTCGGTTGCATACCGCCTACTCAGAGGTGATCTCTGCTTGACATATAAAGCCATGTCCAACCCAGAATTGATCGACATGCTCCACCTAAAGAAAACCATATCCCCTCGAGCCACATGCTCTAGGGACCTAAACCTCACCACAGCAATAAACAGGATCTGTTGGAGGGATAGATTCCTGTCCCAGTGACTTCCCATGCTGTGGAACAAGATTCCAATCCACATTAGGCAGAGCTCCTCGATAACACTCTTCAAGAGAAACTTTGACGAGTGGATGGGAAACAGAAAGTTTACCTCGGGGATCACTTCAGTGGATCTTCTGGACAGAGGCACAGGGAACTAATCTAAGTGGGCGGCAAAAGCCAACACATTCTGTCTAGGCTTATAAATGCCTTCAGGCAGATAGCCTAGTACCTACCTGTGAACCTATACCTGTCATCAATGTGCTCTTGTATTGAAACATGTCTGTATGTCTGGAATTCATGTTGTTGCAACCACATGTGCATTAAACATTTGCATAATACAGTGATACAGTGCTAGAGGCAAGACCAGTCCTGGACCTGAAGACTATCTCCCTTATCAGACATATGGCTTTGTTGGTACACCTTACTCTTGTATTAATATTAAAGCTGTTGTATGCCATTTAGCCCCATGTCCTATAGTATAACTCATTCCCGAGACATGTATAGTGCATATTGATATTCTCATACAACCGTTATGTATACTTCCATCAATTATACTACATTCCCCTTGCCTACTCTGACAGGCATAGGTATGCACACATTATAGTGCTACATACACACAATCATTTCAATTATGTCGGTGGCATCTCTGATCATTGACACTTTCTTTTGAATGCACAACATGCATGTCATAAACATTCAGGTATGGCCATTGTTGGCAGAGTTTTGTGCCTATAGTACTCCATTTGCAATTACTTGTCTATACCCATACATACATTATTCCTTTCTTTTGTGTACACAAGTGTATAATTAGTTTCATATCATATGTTATGCCACATATGATGTTCCTTATGGATAACTACTGGATACGTTATTGGTGCTGTCAGCTATGATTCTGTAATGGGGTACCTCTGGTTAAACATCAGTAGTTTATATGTGTGGCTTGTCATGACTCAAAGCACTGAGCCAGAGACATCATGTCACCTGAGCTACCATATACGACAGCACCCTCTGTCATCCTTACCTGAATGTTCTCACCCTTGTATCCTTCTGATTATCCTATGGATGCTCTGATAGTTCCAATTTAAATATCGGAGAATCTTGGAGTAGGTCTTCCATGCTTATTGCTGTAAGGCCACCATGTTTAGATGTTAACATATTGTGCAACATGGCAGACAAAGTGTCTATTAGTGAAGTATTTGCTTGTGTGTATATTGCAGTGCACTCTGGATGTATGCAGACATCTGAATCATAATTTAAACATACCAAACACTCTCTCAGTGGTGTTTCATGATATGGTATGCAATCTGTTATACATCCTCAGCAGTCATAGATGGGGCACTGAATGGATTCCAGGATTCCATTGCGTAACTGCAATCACCTGTTTGAAAAGATGTACACATACTTAGTCACATTGCTTAACATTAACATGTCTTGGACCAGAGTATATTATAGCTGATGACATGCATTTACCAAGCAGGAACTCTTCAGCAATATTAACCCCTTGAAAAATGGACTTCAAGTCACTTTCCCCTCTATATTGTATTGTAGCAGCACACACAGTACCTTGGTGTGTTGCCATCAGATTAATAATGAGGCTTTTTCGGTGCATGATATCTGACAATTGAGCAATGGTCACCCCTTTTTATTAATGTATCCTTCAGTATCATCTGATGATGGGGTTTTTACTGGTATATGAATGCAGTCACTTCCACCGGAGACACTGGGAGAGTTGGCAATGACATAGAATTCATCCACTTTGTGACATATTACTGCCAGAATTTGCCCTAGTATGTGACTTGCAGATATCTGGGACAAACCTAGATCATCACCCATATGCCTCTGAAATGTCCCAGAGGTGAGTATATCCAGATTCAGGCACACTTTTGTTTCTACTGGGGCAGATTTACCCACAGACTGCGTAAGGACATGTGGGGTGCATATATCCTACACACAGTCTGCACCAGCTCTCTGTCTAATCTACAGCTATCAGTTATTTCCTGGTCAGGGAGCTAGCTTAACTGGAGCCTGCTTGATGCTGTTCTGACTGTCTCACAGGATGCATTTGCAAATTATCCTCCAATATAGCTTGTAGAACTCTGGCCTGCTGAAATGCATTTACTGTAGCCTGCATTTCCTCTGTGTGTTTTCTGTAGAATCTGAAGGAATGTGCTATATTTCATTTGACATCAGTAAGGACGAATGATAGCACCTATGGCCTCTGTCAAGTTCTTTCATAACAGTGTTGATGCACTACTCCCACATTTAATTGTTGTTGGGAGTACCCGTTGTTTTTCAGAATCCAGCATGCATATGTGGAGTCAATAATTACCCTGTGAAGGCTGCCAGCCTAGCTAAATAAAATGTTGTAGATAATTGCATGTCACTGTAAATATTAATATAATCCACAGCCTTGGTTTACAAATGTAAAGAAAGCTAAATGTTAAGAAAACTGTGTTATATGCTGCACTTCAAAAATGTAACCACAGCGCACCCTGCTGGAAGAAAGCTGTTAAGTAAAGAATTACCACTGTGTTTGATTTCAAGCTCAGAGAGGATGTCTGGGCTAGCAAATTCTTTCTATTGTCTTAATTTAAGAGATAATTACTAAGGATTTACATGTAAAAGTGTCCTTTATTGCTGTAGCTTACTGGCCAGGTGCAGCTTACAATGAAATGTAAACTTTGAGTTTCTGTTAGCCTGGGAACTAAAGGAGAAGTGATAAAAATTATGTTATGTGAAATGACTCAGCAGTACTGTGTATCATCAAGTTAAAACTTTATCAGAGAGAAAGATTGAGCATTTTGGATTTTGTCTAAAGCTGACAACAACTCACCAGTACTATTCCTTGTAAGTAAAGTTATTTAAGACATAGTTTCTCTTAGAGTTAGATAGGAATTCAGCCTGATTAGCTGTTTTCTATATTTATATCAGACTATCCTACAATATTGTTTTAAAGTTCCTGTGTTTTCTGAACTCTTGACTAGCACTGTGTTGAATTGATGAGATTGGTCTTATGCTTTTATTAATTATTATTAAATATTTTTAAAACTTTGAACTGTGGTTGTTTTGTGTAGAGATAATTTAAGCTCTAGAGCTTGCATGTATTTGGTGATACTGTCCAAGCCACTCCAATAATCTTGCTGTTCGTCACATTTACTATTTGGATAGCAGTAATATTACAGAGTGAAATTGCTCACCCTTTGGGAAGGGCCTCATACTAGCTGATAATAGTGGTTGGTGGCAGTCAGTACTACCTTATAGTCTGGGCAGAAAGGGGGCATAGTTGGAGAATTTGTGCCAGCCTTCCCCAGGAGTGTCTGTTCGTTTGCATATAAATCAAATCTTAAAGTGTGTGTGTGTCAGCTACTTGGGCAGGGACACAAAGCACTGGTTGGACCCAAAGGGTGCTGGACATTTTAGCTTGACCACTAGGCTGAACTCTGGACCCTATAGCTGTGACAGTGGAGAGTCTTATTAGGAATCTGGAGAGAAAGGGAGAAACCAGTCACAAACTGACTGTGATCTCTGTGTGCTCTTAAGGGAAATTGTACTTTAGTGTGTGTGTGTGTGTGTGTGTGTGTGTGTGTGTGTGTGTGTGTGTGTGTGTGTGTGTGTGTACTTGTTATTCCCCCAATGTGTACGCCCCTCACTGGTGTTAGTGGTGAGGTTGAGGCTCCCTGATTACTGGGCTAGTGCATGGGCATCACAAATTAATGGTTTGGCAGTGGTGGGATATCTTTCTTCAAATATTGTTTAATAGGTGAGAGTTAGCCACATCACATACTAATTGGCTTGTAGTGCTATGGATAGTGAATTCCTGTAGCTTGTGTACAGTGATCACTGAAGGTGTTTTTGTATTCTAAATCAGCCACACAGTGACTATTCAGAGTTCAGATCACAATTGTTTTATTTCTTTTGTTAGCTTAGTTTGTCAGGGAGAGCAGGCAAACATGTCAGCAGAGGAGTACAGCAAGCTGACGAGGAGCCAGTTGGCTGAGATGTGCCAGGCTAAATGACTGGTGCATGGAAACCTGACTAAAGGAGACAGGATTGCAGCTTTGGTCATAGCTGCATCAGAGAATAGCAACCAGGAAGACTATCAGACTGGCCGTGGAGATGTACAACACTCAGAGAATGGACAGCTCAACCTTTCTGCAGGGGACTTAAAAATCCATCTGGAGCTAAAGAGCCTTGAGTTGGATGCCAGGCATTTGGAGACAGCAGCAGCAGAGAAACTGAGATGTCTACAGGCTGAGGAGAATGAGAAACTCCTACACCTGAAAGCTGAGGGGAAGGAGAGGCAGAGGCTGCAAGAAAAGGAGATGCTGACTCTTTGCCAGAGTCATGGAGGTAATGGGGAAGAGAGTAACTGGAACGCAGAAACACAAAAGGTCAATACATTTTTTTCCGCGGTTTACAGAGGGAGATAATTTTGATAGTTTCATTCATATGTTTGAGAAGGTATGAAAACAGTATGATTTTAACCAAAGGCTCTGGGTACGATTCCTGATCCCCTTACTCCATGGTAAAAGCTGTAACTCTGCTGTCTAAACAACCTGATCCTGAGGTTTCTTTGATTATACTGCTGTTAAAAATTGTTTGCAAGAAGTTTTTAAGCTATCACCTGAAATTTATAGAAAAAAGTTTTGTGAACATAGATGCAAATCAGATGAAAGTGTGTGTGAATATGTTGCTGAACTAAGCACTTATTTTTATAGGTGGGTGAGTAGATGTCAGGTCACAACTTTTGAAAGGCTGGCAGACCTTTTGATGAGGGAACAGGCCCTTAGCACTTTGCCTGTGGACATGAGGATCTGGTTACCTGATAGACAATGTGCTACTTCAGATGATTTGGGGAAGAAGGGAGACCTATAACTAGCAAGCAAGGCATCACTGCACAGGAAATGAACACCCAGTGCTGCTCATGGGTCTAAAAGAACCCATGGAGAGCAGCCCAGATTGCACCAACAGAATCTGACAACAGCAGGGGAAGCCACTAGTCCAGGTACACATCCAGGGCCTAGGGTTAAATGTTTTGAATGCAACCATTGGAGCCATGTGGCACATAGTTGTCCATGGAGCCAAAGTGGGGAACAAAAGTTGAGGGAGCCAGTAAGTGGGAAGGACAAAATGCCAATAGTAGGTTGTCTTGAGACAACAGGGGTACCAAGCTACCACCCTGCAGATGTCCTGATAGGGAAGGATTTTGATGAGGCAGTACCATGTGTTAATGCAGTTACACCCAGTCAGGCTTGGAGACAAGCATGTGGGTCTGCTAGCCTGGGGAGACCCAGGCAGACCACACACTTGTAGCCAGGATTGGTGAGGTGGTTACTTCAGGGAGGGAGCTACCCTGTAGCAGTGAGACTGAAGGTGAGCCACAGCTGCTTGTTGGTACTGATGGTCCTTTGGACAGAGTGGCTGCAAGGGCAGAGGTGAGTAGTAGTACCCAGGCTGACAGTAAGGCACCACTGTCAGAGGATGCCAGATATCCTGTGGAGGAGGAGCTGGGAAAGGTTACAAAGAGATAGTTGAGAGAGGCTCAGCTCTCAGACCCTACATTACAAGGCCTGAGAGGGGCAGCTACTGAGGCACCTGATTCTCAAGGGAAGGGGGATTCTGTACACTGGGACAAAGGGTTACTGAATAGAGAGTGGACCCCTGAGAGAGGGCAAGAATGTGAGAGAACACAGCAGTTGGTAAGGCCTAAAGCCTACTATCTGGTACTTCTAGCCATAACCCATATTATTACCTTTGCAGGTCATATGGGCATAAAACATATAAAGAGACATATTATGTAGAACTTCTATTGGCCTGGAATTTCCAGAGATTTAACAGGGTACTGCAGTACCTGTGAACAGTGCCAAAAGATAGGCGAGGCAGGCAAAAAGGTAACAGCTCCTTTTATGCCTTTGCCTTTGACTGAGGAGCCATTTCAGAGGGTAGCTATGAATATTGTGGGGCCTCTGAGTACCCCAAGTTCCACAGGGAAAAAGTATATCCTAGTGGTAGTAGATTATGGTACATGATACCCTGAGGCAGTGGCTTTGTCCTCCATTGAGACAGAAAAGGTGCCAAATGCTTTGTTAGAGATTTTCAGCAGAGTAGGTTTTCCAAATGAAATACTGACAGAAAGAGGTGCCAATTTCATGTCAGACCTGCTGGCTTGTCTTTGGAAGTACTGTGGGGTGAATCACCTGAAGACCACCCTCTAACATCCCCAGAATAATGGTCTTGCCAAGAGGTTAAACTCTACACTCAAGTCCATGCTGTGGGCATTTGCAGACCACTTTAAGAGGGATTGGGACAAATATTTGCCCTATCTGTAGTTTGCTTACAGAGATGTTCCCCAGGAATCCACATTTTTTCGCCCTTTGATTTGCTGTATGTACATAGGGTGAGAGGGCCTCTAGATTTACTTGAAAATGAGTGGGGGTGTGAATGTGAATCTCAAAAGAAGTCTGTTGTGGCACATGTCCTAAACCTCAGGATAAGGTTCAGGGAACTCATGGGCTTGGCCCAGGAGAACCTGTGAGAAGCCCAACAGCAGAAAAAGGTCTGGTATGACAGCAATGCTCAAGCTAGAGATTATGCTATCGGGCAGCAGGTAATGGTTCTCATTCCTGTCAGACACAACAAGCTGCATGCAGCTTGGGAAGGACCCTACAAGGTGGTAAGGAAAGTCAATTATGTTAATTACATGGTAGAACTGCTAGCAGGAGGCAGGGACACAACTTGTACAATGTTAACTTGATGAAAGCTTACCATGATAGGGAGACCCTTGTGCTGAGTATTTGCAGTGGATTGCAGGAGGAGTCTGAGGGAGATCTGGTGACTGATCTCCTCAGTAAGGCTCGGACTGACACCTCAGTGGAAGGGGAAGTAATGCCATATCAGCTATCTCCTACCTAGGTTAGAGAACTCTGAACAGTGTTACAGGAGTTTGGGGACATGTTCACTGGGAAACTCGGGTTCACCCACCTGGTGCAACATCAAGTGGATACATGACCCCAAAAACCTATTAGGCAGGCCCATTATCAGGTGCCTGAGAGAGTCAAACAGACTATAAGGGACGAGATCCAGGAAATCTTGGAAGCAGGGGTAATTCAAGACTCCAACAGTCCTTGGGCCTCCCCAGTGGTACAGGTGTCAAAGGAGAATGGCAGCATCAGGTTCTGTGTGGACTACAGGAAAATAAATAGCCACAAAGAGTCAGATGCTTACCCCATGCCTAGGTCAGATGAAGCCCTAGAACAGCTGGGTGGGGCTAAGTATCTTACCACCATTGATCTTATTAAGGGCTACTGGCAGGTGCCCCTGACTTCCAGTGCTAGAGAGAGATCAACCATTTTGATTTATTTTGGTTTGTGAGTTCACAAAGATGCCCATTGGGATGAAGAATGCCCCAGCAACTTTCCAGAGGCTGGTAGATCATATCCTAGCAGGAACAGGGGGGTTTTCCCTTGCTTACCTAGTTGATATTTCCATCTACAGCCATTCCTGGCAAGAGCACCTTCAACATGTCAGGGAGGTGCTGGGCAGATTATATAGGGCAGGGTTGACCATTAAGCCGAGCAAATGTCAGGTGGGTATGGCAGAGGTCTCCTACCTGGGACATAGAGTAGGGAGTGGTAAGATTAGGTCAGAATTTGCCAAAGTGGAAGCCATTCAGGCATGGCCTGCACCTGTTACCAAAAAGCAGGTGAGGACATTTTTAGGGGCAGCAGAGTACTACAAAAAGTTCACCCCTAGTTATAGTACAATTGCTGCTCCTCTCACAGACCTGACAAAGAAAAACAGGCCAGATAAGCTAGTGTGGACCTCAGCATGTGAACAGGTATTCCAGAAGCTTAAAGAAGCTTTGGGAGGACCCCCTGTGTTAGCCAGTCCAGATTACAGCAAATAATTTGTTGTGTAGGTAGGTGCTTTGAGCCATGGGGTGGGGTCTGTACTGAACCAGATTTCCTCAGCTGTAGAAAAGGAATGTCTAGCCATAGTGTGGGCACTGCAGAAACTTTAGTCTTATATGTATGACAGGAAATTCACTGTAGTTACAGATCACAATCCCTAATGTGGTTACACAGAGCCAGCAAACAAAATGCCAAGTTGCTAAGATGGAGCCTAGGGTTGCAAGCATATGATATGTCAGTGCAGCACTGCAGTGGGATTAGCAATGACAATGCAGATGGGGTCTCAAGACAAAGAATGGGGTAGGAAAACCCAAATAGACCTAACCCTCTCAAGCAACGTTTCTCAAGGGTCACTTGAAAAACTAGCTTGTGTTCTTGGGGGGGGGGGGGGTTGTGAAGGCTGCCAGCCTAGCTAGATAGAATTTTGTAGATAATTCTATTACATTGTAAGTATTAATATAATACACAGCCTTGGTTTACAAATGTAAAGAAAGCTAAATGTAATAAAACTGTGTTATACAGTATGTTGAACTTCAAAAACATAACCACAGTGCACCCTGCTGGAAGAAAGCTGTTAAGTAAAAAATTACCACAGTGTTTGATCTCAAGCTGTGAGACAGGATGTCTGTGCTTGCATATTCTTTCTATTGTCTTAATTAAGAAATAATTACTAAGGTTTTACTTGTAAAAGTGTATTTTATTGCTGTGGCTTCCTGGTCAGGCACAGCTTACAAAGACATGTACATTTTGAGTTTCTGTTAGCCTGGGAACTAAAGGAGAAGTGATAAAAATGATGTAATGTGAAATGACTCAGAGAGAAAGATTGAGCATTTTGGATTTTGTCTGAAGCTGGCAACAACTCACCAACACTTTGCCTTGTAACTAAAGTTATTTAGGACATAGTTTATCTTAGAGTTAGATAGGAATTTAACCAGATTAGTTTAGCTGTTTTCTTTATTTACAGTGGATATCAAAAGTTTACACACCCCTGTTAAAATGCCAGATTTTTGTAATATAAAAAATGAGACCACAATAAATAATTTCAAAACTTTTACCACCTTTAATGTGACCTATAACCTGTACAATTCAATTAAAAAACAAGCAAATTTGTTATGGAAAATATAAAAAATAAAAAATGTACAATTCACTGGTTGTATAAGTGTACACACCCTTAAACTAATACTTTGTTGTGTGTGCACACCCTTAAACTAACACTTTGTTGAAGCACATTTTGATTTAATTACAACATTCAGTCTTCTTGAGTACACACCTGCCATCAATTAAAGAGATTCTGATTAACCCAAAATAAAGTTCAGGTGTCCTAGTGTGAATTTCATGACATTTACTCAGTTGTCTGCTACAGCAAAAGCCATGGTTTGCAGAAAGCTTACAAAGCATCAAATGGATCTCATTGTAGAAAGGTATCTGTCAGGAGAAGGGTGCAAAAAATTTCCACAGCATTGGATAAACCATGGAACACAGTGAAGACAGTCATCAAAAAGTGGAAAAATATGGGTCAAAAGTGATGTTGCAAAGAACTGGATGTCCCTCCAAAACAGATGAAAAGACAAGACAAAAACTGGTAAGGGAGGCTGCCAAGAGACCTACAGTAACACTGAACTTTTTGGCCACAATTCCAGAAGATACTTTTGGTGCAAACACAACACTTCACATCACCAAAAGAACACCATCCTCACTGTAAAGCATGATGGTGACAATATCATGCTTTGGGGTTGCTTTTCTTTAGCTGGAATTGGGGCTTTAG
The DNA here is from genome assembly GCF_019279795.1 of Protopterus annectens. Classification (NCBI taxonomy): domain Eukaryota; kingdom Metazoa; phylum Chordata; order Ceratodontiformes; family Protopteridae; genus Protopterus; species Protopterus annectens. The sequence continues at coordinate 1,018,110,490 of NC_056735.1, forward strand.
TCAAGGTTACAAATACCAGTCACTTTTGGCCCTGTACTTTCAGACATCCGCTAGAAAGCTGAAGATGAAGAGGAATTTCACCTTTCAACATGACAATAACCTGAAGCATACATCCAAATCAACAAAAGAATGGCTTCACTGGAAGAAAATTGGAATGGCCCAGCCAACGCCCAGACCTAAATTCAATAGAAAATCTGTGGGGTGACCTGAAGAGGGCTGTGTACAAGAGATGCCCTCGCAATCTGACAGATTTGGAGCACTTTTGCAAGGAAGAGTGGGTAAATATTGCCAGGTCAAGATGTGCCATGCTGACAGACTCCTACCCAAGAAGACTGAATGCTGTAATTATATCAAAAGGTGCTTCAACAAAGTACTAGTTTAAGGGTGTGCACACACAACAAAGTATTAGTTTAAGGGTGTGCACACTTATGCAACCAGCGTATTGTACATTTTTTATTTTTTATATTTTTTTCCCCTAGCAAACTTGTCTGTTTTTCAGTTGAATTGTACAGATTATAGGTCACATTAAAGGTGGGAAAAGTTTTGAAATGATTTATCATGGTCTCATTTTCTTATAGCACAAAAACATAGCATTTTAACAGAGATGTGTAAACTTTTTATATCCATTGTATGTCAGACTATCCTAAAATATTGTTTTAAAGTTCCTTTGATTTCTGAACTCTTGATTAGCACTGTGTTGAATTGATGAGATTTGTCTGGTGTTTTTATTAATTATTGTTAAATATTTTAAACATTCCAACCATGGCTGTTTTGTGTAGAGATAATTTAAGTTCTAGAGAATTTGCATGTATTTTGTGATACTGTCCAAGCCACACCAATAGTCTTGCTGTTTGTCACACTTACTATTTGGATAACAGTAATATTACAGAGTGAAATTGGCCACCTTTTTGGAAGGGCCTTATAGTAACTTATAATATTTGTTGGTGGCACACAGTACTACCTTATAGTCTTGACAGAAAGGGGGCATAGTTGGAGAACCTGTGCCAGCCTTCCCCAGGAGTGTATGTGTGTTTGTATATAAATCAAATCGTAAAGTGTGTGTGTGTGCATCAGCTACTTGGGTAAGGACACAAAGAACTGATTGGACAGAGAGGGTGCTGGACATTTTAGCTTGACCACTAGGCTGTGATCTGGACATTATAGCTGTGCCAGTGGGGAGTCTTATTGGGGATCTGGAGAGAAAGGGAGAAACCAGCCCCAGACTGACTGTGAGCTCTGTGTGCTCTTAAGGGAAATTGTACTTTACTGTGTGTGTACTTGTTATTCCCCCAATGTGCATGCCCCTCACTTGTGTTAGTGGTGAGGATTGAGGCTCCTTGATTATTGGGCCAGTGCATGGGTGACACATACCCTTAGATGATCAAATTACTTTTTGTACTTTACTTTTTGTATTGATTGGAATTGCATCCTCCATTAGTTTACTGATGTCTTCCTTTAGCATTCTGCTGCGTGCAATGTTCTTTTGGAATCCAACCTTAAATATGTAAACAAAATATGTGAAAAGAAGAAAGAAGACTTGCCTAGTGCAAAGCTTACCAAATAATGCCTGATATGTATAATAGTCCTTTGCCTTGTGACTGTCTCTAGTACGGGTCTGTAATAAAGAAGCCTCAATCCTCACCACTGACACCAGTCAGGGATGGCCACTAGGAACAAAAATGGATACACACAGTATTTTCAGATGCAGATCTCTACACCAAGTACAATATCCCTTAAGAGCACACAGGGAGCACACTCCAGACCTGGAGCTGGACTCTCTCACTCTCTCTCTCTCCAAGCCCCAAACAAGACTCCACAATGACCACTTTGGAGAACTGTGTCCCTGCTCCAAGCAGCTGACACACACACTTTGATATTTGATTTTTACACACACACACACACACACACACACACACACACACACACACACACACACACACATACACACACACACACACACACACACACACACACACACACCTGGGAAAGGTTGGCACAGATTTACCAGTTTGCCCCTCTGCCCAGACTATGAGGTAATTATGCTGCAACCAGTCAGCTACTCTAAAGCTTTCACAAGGGCACCCAATTATACTGAATAAAATGAATACTAATACAAATGGTAGAGATTGACCAATGCAGCAAGGCTTTCAGGAGCGTCCACAGTGCCACTAAAATAAACATAAATACTCTTAAGGTATTAAAAGTATTATGTAAAAGACCAGTGACAATGAAAGGTATAGAAATATTTAATAATAAATAATAAAATAGAAAACATGAGAATACTGAATATCTAGTTACAATAAACACCACAGTTTCAATCACAGGCGATATAAAAAACAGCACAGTTGGATAGAGTCACACAGATGCAAAAAAAACAAAAACTTAACTAATCTCACTATTTTCCTGACTGATTAAAGAATTACTGCTCCCTAGTTAAGTCACTCACTACAGCAAGGCAAGATGATGAGTGTTGAGTTGCTTATTACAGCAAGGTAAGATGAGGTGTTAGGTTGTGTGAGAGATCTGTGTGTGATCTTTTCTGACAAGTTCTGAAAAACAAAGTGCTGCTGTGAGACTTACATCATATCTCTCACTAATAACTAAAAATAATATCAGTGCTCGTTATAGAATGACATTACAAGTGGTCACCTGACTCTGGTAAAATATCACCCAGAGCTTTACTAAGATTTGCTGCAGTATCTGAAAGTTATAAAACAATTTAAAAATCGTCCACCCTTCCATGGTAGCAATTAGTTCATGCCTAAGGACAGTATGCTCTAGGGACCTAAACCTTGTCACCACAATAAACAGAACATGCTGGAGGGATAGATTCCTGTCACAGAGACTTCCCATACTCTGGAACAGAATACCTATCTATGTCAAACAGAGCTCCTCATTAGCACTCTTCAAGAAAAATCTTGATGATTGGATGGGAAATGGGAAATTCACCCCAGGGATCACTTTTGTGGCTCTGCTCGACAGGGGCACAGGAAAATAATTTTCTTGGGTGGCGAAAGCCAGGGTACATTTTTTGGCTAGGCTTATATAGGCCCTAGGGCCAATAGTCTAGTACCTACCTATGAACCTATGAACCTATTCCTAGTCCTGGTTTTCCCAGACATTTTTGTCTCTGGCTGCAATCAGATCTGAAAGATAAAATCTTTATGGCCTAAACCAACCCATTTAATTTTCAACTTATTTTTCAAAATTAGCCAAACTAAGATTAATATCTTCCCTTTCAGAATTTTCTGTTAAAATATATACATTAAGTCAGTTATAATACTGTCTGACATACATGTACAGTTTAACTCTTTTCTATCTAGCAGGACCCAATCTTGATGCATTACACAAGAAACTTTACAAATACATTTTTAACACAAGCATCTGTACAAATCAAAGTGATAGCCAAATGACATAAAATTCTTTACAAAACTCCAGCTAGCTATGCTGGCATATGTTACACATGCACTGCCCTACTCTCTGTGGCACATATAGAACTACATCATATTATCGCGTCCCTGAAAAATAAAGGACAACAGCTTATAAAGCTATATTATACTTAAGCTAATCAGTTAAAACGACCAGGACGTGTATTTTTAAATCTTCACAAAAAATGGATAACAGTGTCACTCCTAAGTCCAGAAAATTATACTCTTGTGAGCATTTTTTAATATCTATATTACTGGATGGATACAAATTATATTTTATTTAGACAAATACACTACTTCATTGCATTAGTGCTCCATTTTCTTAAGTAATGTTGTTTTTTTAGAACAATCAATTTTACATCCAGGTCTCTTTGCTTGTCTCTTTAAACTTCTATGGCTCCCGTTTATTTCTTCATCAAATATTGCTGATGTTTAAGATTTAGTAAAGGAAATATTGTTCTGTAAAGAGTCAAAAGTAGCTGTGTCCTCAGAAAAATTCTTAATCTTGGTAGAAATAAAATGTGGCATTTAATCCCACATTCTCTTATGTCCTTTACCAATAGTTGCATATGCTTTCCTTTTTTTTCATTACTTTCTGTAAACAGTCATTATCAATTCTGAAGACAAATTGCCAAATTTCAGAAGGGATTTTGCCAAACAGTTCTATTAACATGTTTATTTTTGCCCATATGTGACATGAATTTGACAATTACAAACATGGGAGGGACACTTTCCTTAACTGGAGATTTAATGAGAGATCTATGAGCCTTCTTTCTATACTATATATGATAAGCCTTCCTAAAGGTTTAACACTTTTGAAATCCAGCTGCTGAGAAAATTAGCCATGTTTTTTCCTTTCATTTTTTTCAATTATATCAAAGTTCTTACATCACTTCTTCTTGTCTGGTTTGATAGGTCTTCCATCTTATCCATTTATTTTGTTTTAGTGCTCCTCTTGTTCCACCAGTCTTCCCTCCATGTCATTTAAACTTGTTAATATGCTGTCATTTTGTTGCTGAGTCATAGTATTTAGAAGTCAGCCAACAGGTGTGTTGTATCTGTTGCATTTTAAAGAAAGTAGTGATTGTCTCAGTAGCATTTCATACTCCATTAATGATTTTGGATCTGTCAGGATTCCCCACACAAAAATGCCAGGAACTACTTCATCTCTGTAGTGATTTGATTATCAAATATCCTCCAGGTGATCTCTAATCCTGTGTCAGGTAGGTTGCCTGATATCTTACACCACTTCTGCTGGTGTCTTACTTTATCACACATCCAGTTTTGGCCACCAACACCGATGTTATTAATGACTTCCCACCAGGCATGGTCATAGTGGAGATGGTCATATTTCTCATGACATATCATCCACTGACCATGCAGATAGATGAACTGCACCAAGATATCATTCTCTGCTTGGGATAAGTTGCTTTTATATTGTTTATCACATTGTGGCATACTTATCTCAAATGGAAAGGAAAACCATATGTGAGAGCTGTTATGGTCTTACTTGGTGTAAGCCTAAGCAACATAAAGCATATGGTGCAGATGTGACAATAATTATGGCTCTGATGCATGCAAGTGTGGCAACTCACACATATATGTTAAATTGTTTATATGTTATATATGTTAAATATTAGAATGTAAATGTATAAATGTAACTACTGCTAGTATATAAATTTAAATAGATACATAACTACTGTTTGTGTATAAATGTAAATTGAAATGTAACTACTCCGTTTTTAACTGGAATTTAGTATAATGCAATGTAATCCTCATCCCCACCAACAAACCAACAAACAACCAATAATTACCAACAGTGTGAGCATTATCAAGAAATAACAAACCATCTAGGAATGCTCTTAAGCTGGAGAGTTGAGTCCCACCATCCTTGGAAGGTATGTTATTTTATGATCACTTCCAATCTGGAGAGCATTATTGCATTTAGATAATAGCTATCACTTAAGTTATGTTGTATTTGTGTTTTTTAATTATCATATGCACTTTTTTATATTTCTGATATAAAATAGTTAATCTGACTGATGTTTCAAACTTGCTCTTGCATATGTATTAGTTTCTGGAGGAGTAATTTGCATCTAAAATACAGTTTATTTAACTGTTTGCAACAGTTTATACACTGCCTGCGCTGAGCATTACAGTGCTCAAGTTTTAGTTAAGGAAAGAGATTGTTTTACTTTTAAACTTTAGCAAACTATTGCTACTATATAGACAATATTCAGAGTGCTACAGCACTCATGTTCAACCACAAATTTAAAACAACCTTTTGAAAAACAGTATTGCATTAGAGATCATGGTCGGCTTATGGCATCTCACCAACACTTGGCACTTTGGGGCAATTGTCCATCTCTCCCTTCCCTAGCAATGTTACTGAATACATGTATTGCAGGTCAGTCCGCTATTGTACAAAAACCTCCCATTTACCTTGCCATTAACACACTACCAGACAGTGACAAGTCTGTTTCTTTATACAGCAACATAAAAAATTCTGTAAAACTGCACTCTGCCTTGAAGATCCTCAGGCATAGGAAGAAGAGATAGGTGAAAGTCATGTTAACATATTTGCAATACAATTTTCCACCAGCTCAGTTTGTTGCTTTTGCAATCTTTTATAGCATGCTGCTGAGGCCATGGTCGACATGGAAACTTATACTGTGCAATCATGCTAATGAGCCACCAGCTAATGAATATGCCTGAATCACAGATGTTTCTTATCATAGGAATAACCAATGCCACACCGAGAAGCTTGCTCATCTATGTGTACTTGCATGAACACCTGAGAAGCACAGTGAGCAAGTGTGTGCATATCAATGGCCCCAGTTGGGATGTGGGGAAATGTTTTTTTTTTTTATCTTCTGTTCCACAGCAAAACTAAAGAGCAAAACTGATATCACAGGTAAGCATCATGAAGGCAATACACACTTTTGATGCTTGTGTTCACAACATAACACCATGATGCCAGATTGTCCTTTTGAGCCCTAAGCAACAGTAACACTGCAAATTGTCATGCTAATGATCTGTTCATTGTTACATGACACATGCTGCCAAACCCAGCAAGCATGCCCATGAGAGGGTTATCACAGTGATCTGGATTTCTACCTGGTAAATAGACATGGCTTCCAAGGGTTTTGATATTGGCAAGGCTTCCTGGAAGTGTAAAATCTTTCTATACTTGCTACAGAGAAATCACAGTGAACAACTGATTGAAGACACCTAAGAGGATTTCCAATATAAAGTGGATGTCTGACACAGTCATGCCAGGGTGGTGCCAGATGGCACTGGCATACCCTACTCTGGTCAGCCATACCAACACCACTACACCAATTTACTGAGTTGCCATCCTCGACCTTCACAGAAAAAGAGAAGAAGAGGGCAGAGCCAGGGCCTTGGAGATGTAATATAAGTACTTTGAATAGTTGCATGCAGCTTAATTTGCCTTCTAATTTATATATGCTAGTTTTTAGATGTGTAATATAGCGTTTAATTATTTCTTTCCATTCTATTGCAGCTGAGGAGGATATCCAGGAAAACACCATCCTCTACCAGAGAAAAATGGATTGGATGTCGATGTAAATGGGGTGCATATGATTTTTTTAGACATTTTGTCAACATTCATTATGCACCTACCAGTTATTTATGCCTATTGTCATAATGTGTACCCCATGATATGTTACAATTTTGTTACATTGTTGCCTGTTATATATTGCAAGTGGAATTCATTGTACCTATCTTCTGGAAATATGCAGTTCATGCAAATATGAAGCAAACTGTGAAGTGACAGTTGTCAGATCAATTTTATTGCTAATGAAACTTAATAATGTAACATCTGTTAAAAAAAGAAAACAAAATATTGCACTTGTAGGCTCTGTCCTTCAAACATTCACAAGTTGGACACATGCCACAGACATAGCTTACACTGGAGTTTTCTCCTTCAGACATAGGAACCTCTACCTGTCTGTACTTATATCTTGATCAATGGCCTGACAAGTGTAGTCACATATACCAGTTGGGCATGTTGGATAAGCCAGGTTATAATTATTTTGGGGACAATAAGGGTCGTGTTAGGGTGGAGGTAACACATATGTGTGTTTGTCATAGACATACAGTTATTGTGGGTAGCAGTTTTTGTATGTGTTTTGTGTATGAAGGGGTATAGTTTCACATTTTTGATATGCTTTGCCCTCATATTGAATATTTGATAAGATCCTAAGGATATCAGTGTCCCGATATTATGGTCTGACAGATGTCTCTGTTGGTAATACAATACTTTCACATGTTTGTGTTTCTGCATTGTCTTGTTTTGAGTGCTGGCAGGTACAACTTTCTTGTAGCATGCTTGTAGGGTGTCCACAGAACCTGTCATCCACACAGCAGTTGGGCACCTCATTATACACACCTTTTGCACTATACATATGTCTGCAAACCCTACTACGAGGTCAAGTGATGGCGCAGGTTTGTACGAGTTTCAGACATATCATGCAAGGTATTTTGTGCTTTGTTAATGTACATCTCAATACTACTCTGATAGGTCATATGGCACATACATAATACTAATGTTTCATGTCTTTCCCCTGTCCCTCTCAATGAATTATCCTGTTTATTTATTTATTTATTGTGCTTGTTGGTTTATACCTCTCCACTTATGATTCCATTCTCCATAGCATCTGCCATGGATACATCAGTGGTGTGGCCAAAGGTGCCAACATCACTAGTCCCAAACTTCCCCTGCAGCAAGTACATCTTGTTCCAGGCTTGCCTTCTTCCTTGGATGTGATGGGTCAGCCAGGTTGCCTTGCCTACAGCATCTGTTGGTCACTCACAATATGGAAGTGCAATTTTACTCTATTGTAGAACTGTCAGACGTGTACAATCTGTAATACACTGGGACTAGACAGAGGTAAAAAGGAGTTGTTCAACCTCTTGCTGAAACCCCACATTGGCCACTTGGAGAAGGTCTTTGTGTGACATCATCCAGATAGCTACAGGAGATAATACTTAAATGCCCTAACTTTCTGTACTATATAGGAGTTAAGTGGCATGGCTACTGTATCAGTCACCTTAACATACATATACAATGCCACATGTCCCTATATCTGGCTGCTTGACATGCCTACAGCTGTCAAGGCATATGTGCTGCTGATTGCAAAGATGTGCTTCCCATGCCTTGGTTGGTGTCATGCAGCAGTGACTCTTGCTGCAACTCCCATTCTACAATATGGGTATGTCAGTCTCATCCACTGACTGTCATCATCCCCACTTTGTTTATTCCTCATCTGAGTCACTAATCAGTCACAGGTTATCTGGGCCAGAGTCAGAGCTTCATCCCTTAGTGGCAAGGAGATGACTAATGCTAATGCATTCATACTTTACTGCAGACCATGTTAACATGGGCCATGCAAATAGTTATGCTCACTGAACTCAAGATCAAGTACAGACAAAGAGCAAACTAAGTGACAAGGTGCATCTGTTACCTGTCACATATACATAATGGGTGGTCTGAAAATCATGGACAATTGCCACTGTTACCTGATATCTGCATCATTCAAAGCACAGCGGTGCAAGCCATAAATGAAAGTCTGTTTTTGTACCTTCATTGATGTAGTTTAAAATATCAACAGTGTGTTTATTTTAAGTTCAACATGAATGAGCCGGAAACTGTACCAGGGGTATAAATGTCAAGTTCTTAAGCAAAGGAAAGCATCTGGATTATATTATGGAAACCATGCAAACATGTAGAACATTCCAGGTTTATTGCCCTGTGATGTTCTTATATGTTAAAAGTTTCATTTGAATGTGCAAAGTTCAGTATCACTGTTACATTAGTACTCTGTTCCAAATCTGTCACTCTCATGTAATAAAGAGCATAAATAAGGAGCTCATGAAAAAGCACTCAAGAAAGAAGCACCTCAGCATACTTACCTACCGTGTCTGCTGCAGTGAAGTTATAACTTAAACAGTGACAAACTGAAGCCACATTACTTTGTTGCTAATATTTTTAAGGGGTAGTATCTGATGCTGTAGGTAAAGGTGTAATTTATGGATAGCCTGGCTACATACAGAGCTTAAATTTTGCTTAACATCCAAATGAGGAGGTAGACACTGAGCCGCCATAAATGTGTATATATATATATACACATACACACACACATACACACACACACACACACACACACACACACACACACACACACACACACACACACACACACACAAGCACACACATACGCACAGACGCAACACAAAAACATGCTCGTGCATACACACACACACACACACACACACACACACACACACACACACACAAATGAGTGCACACATGCGCACACATACACACACACAGCACATACACACACACACACACACACACGCAAATGAGTGCACACATGCACACACATACAGACAGCACATACACATGCACACACACACACACACACACACACACACACACACACACACACACACACACACACACACACACACACACACATATATGGAGAGACAGAAAAGGTGTCACACACTTTTCTTTCTTAATTGCTGAATGCAGCAGGCATTAGCTTCAGGTCTTACAAATCCAGTAAAGGCATGAACCTGTCATTGTCAAAGGAGAAATAATTCTCCAAGAAAACATCAATAATTATTTTCTGTCTGCTTTCTGCTTTGTGTTTATGGTATGTGATGGTGTGTGAGAGAGAGTTAGTAGGTGAGATGGCATGCAGCTGTATGTTACATAGTAGTCGAGAAACTGTCCTGTTATCTTCAGGCGTTCTAAGGTAGTCTATACAATTTAGTTAACTGAGGAATTATTCCCAGTTGAGATTCATAACAGAGGGCTGTCCCAAGTGACCAGCAGAATTAATAATATACAACAAATTATTCAGAATATAGCTGTCACTGTAGAAGTGATGGATGCAATTGGAGATGTAATGCCATTGAAGACACTAACAAGAAAGATCGAAAAGCATATATAATGGCTTTTGAGTGGATAGCCACACAGGTAGCTGAGACCTAGCTTAATGTGCTCAGATTCTGGCCACACAGCTCACCGAGATCTCCTATATGCCTCTGTGGATATGAAGGGGACAGACTGTGAGGACTATGAAAACATAAAATGCTCCTCAATTAAATATATGTGTGTTTGCATGTGTCTGTGTATGTGGGGAGGGCACTGTGGCAACCAAAAGAGTTAAGCTTCATGAATGGACTTACACTAAAAGCAAAATTCATTTACAGCTGTCTGAGCACATGCACATTTTCACTTTATGGTTAGCTCCAGTAGATAATAGGAGTACAGAGATTATAACTGAAATGATAGTAATTGATAGGTTTTAAATGTGTACTGCATAATGTTATTAAGAAAGCAGACCAACTAGCCATATAGAGCTTTGTAACACTTGCTGAAAGAGTACTGTGGTATAAATTCTATATTAAGAGAGAGAGAGAGAGATGATTAAAGTAAATGACAAACTTTAGTTTTAATTAAAGGGAATATTCATGAATAGTTTATGTTTTAACTAAGGGAAGAGGCAATATCTAGCAAAGTTCCGTACTAATGAGAGCAATGAACATTAGAGTGATACAAGTTGTAGAAATGTTTACAGAAGTATAGCTAACATAGAGCCAATGCATTTTAAGAGAACTACTGCTTCACTAGGAGAAATTTGCATTTTGTTGCTATTTCAACAGTACGTTCAAAAAATGTTGTGTGATACTAGATGGAAAAAGACTAAAAAAGGTACCTGATAGCTGCAGAAATCCAGGCCTCATTTGGAAATGTGGTTGTAGTATCATACCTTACCCATGACCTAATTATTGGTAAAGACTTTATCAGCTTTAATGAATTGTATAGGTAGTGAGAGGGTGAAGGCAAAGGCAACATTCACGGTCAGCATCCTAGGGGTAAACAGCCTCAAAAACCACTTCTCATCCATGCAACTTTGCCCAGCATTTTTATCCTGCATTAAGTCAGATGAGAGATATGCCTTAGGGATATCATTGACCAGCCCCAGGGGAAAAAAATGCCATAGATGAATATTTAAGATGACAGACTCATAAGCCTGTTTGACACTAATGATGGACAACCAGACAAAACTGGACTCAGAGAAGATCGAAAGACAGACAGACGCAATACCAGAAAGGGAATGGAAGGAAAATGGAAAGAAATGAAGAGGTTACTGAAAAGTTTGTGTGGCCCACACCAAACCCTGTTGAAAAATTGAGTGATAGGAGGAACCCTTATAATAAAACAAAACAGAAAGAGATACAGTTTCTGCTAAGTTAGGCCATGATGGCTATAAAGGAACTTTCCATCTCCAGACAATGATCATAATTAGCAGAATGAAGACAGATGACTTCTACAATTATTGTGGGGTGTAAACATTCTTGGGAGAAAAATGGGGTGCAGAGACACTGTCATTGCCTCAGCAGGAGAATAATCAGAACCTTCTGTGTCTTGACAGGCAACCAGAGAGGAGAACATTGAGCTGTCTGATGAATGAGTGACCAAACTCAACTTAATGGTGACTCAGTGGAATGATGAGACATTGAGACATGATACGAAGAACACAACCAGTGTTCTAGAGGAGGTGCTCACTACATTCCCTTCTCCACCAGATCCTTAATTGACCTTCAAAGTGATTTACTCTATAGGGTGAGCAAAGAAAGGGAAGAAATGGCATTCCAACTAATTGCACCTTAGATGTTTGGAGATCCATTAATCAAACTGGCACATAGCCTCATTTTGGGTGAAAATGTAGGTATGGATTACACTAAAGCCTAAGTTCTATGTTTGTTTGTCTTTTCCCAGTTAGGGGTTGCCACAGCAGAACTCCGGTCCGCTAATGATTGGCAGTCGATTTTTATGGTGCCAAGTTGCCAGCCCGACACCCAGCCTTCAGCAAAGGCACACCCATTCACACATGTCTTTCGGAGGCCACTCAACCATGGAGAGGACATGCAGACTCCACACAGAAGGCACTCCGGCCGAGAACCGAACAGGAGAACCTCTTGCTGTGAGGCAACAATGCTACTGCTGTACCACTATGTCTATGGTCTATCCAGGTTCAAATTACCAGGGATTATATGACAGACAGAAAACATTTCACAAGGTGAACAGAATGTTTGATGGCTCCAAAGCTTGAATTTATTAGCACTTTGATACCTGTGCCACCATGATAAATCCTTTTGATAAGATTATCATGGAGGTTATGGGCCTTTTTATCAAGTTTAGTAATCAGTAATACCGTATTTTCTTCAGAGTGGATTATGCAAAACAGGCAACCAAATAACATGAAGCAGTCTTTCTGTAAATGCTTAATTCTAACATTATAATAACAGAGTTGTCCTTGCTGCTCACAAGACTGGGCATACCAAAGGGAATCCTTAAAAAACAGAGAAACTTCTCTATACAAAATATTATTTTTCAAATTATTTCAAGAATAAATTGAAGCAAATTTAGTATGTTTGTGCACCATCCACAAACTGATAACACAGCATCAGTAGTGTAGCTAGGGTGGGACAAAGAGGGCAGTTGCCCGGGGCACAAGATGTTAATGGCCATGATTAGACAATCCTGTTTCATCTTAAGTAATAGTGCATAACTGTTTTTAAATGCTGCTATTGCATCTGCTGCCAAAGCTGAGCTACAGTGCTGTGTATGTGTGGTCTAACTGTAGCAACAGTTAAAAAGAAAAAAGTGAGACAGAGAAGGAGAGAGAGAGAGTTTTTTTTTTCCTTTTCTTTCTTTTTTTTAAGATAAATCTAAGAGCTGCCGCACTCCATGCCTACCTGTTCTAAACTGTATCATCTGCTTACAGCAAATGTAGCAAGCAATTTGCTACAGTTTAAAAGGAAAAAAAATGTTTCTTTCTTTTTTTTTTAATGACAAATCCAAGTGCTGTAGTGCTCTGTGGCTGGTAGAAACTGTACTTTCTGTTTGCTACAAATATAGCAAGCAGTTTACTACAGTTTAAAAGAAAAAAATATATATATCTTTGTTTCTTTCTTTTACTTTTCATGCAATCAACGCACTGCAGCATTCTTTGCATGTTATAAACTGTAGCATCTGCTTGCCACAAATGCAGCAAACAGTTTGCTACAGTTTAAACCAAAGTTTTTTTCTCTCAAATAACTCAAGCACTTTAGCTCTATTTGTTCTTTGCACATAAACTGTAGTAACTGCTTGTTACAAATGTTCAGTTTTACAAACCATAAAACAAATGTACAGTTTAAAGAAAGAGAAGAGCTTGCTTCTTTTCATTTTTTTTGTATTATTTCTTTTTGATACTGTTAGCTCAGAGTTGGTATATTTAGTTAGGGGGGGGGTGTGGGGGGCTGTCAGGGGTGTGGTGGGCGAAGGCCTCTCACTTGGTTAGGGTTTGAAAGTTTGTTTTCCTGTTGGTTGGCCAAGCAAATTTTTTCCTTGTGAAAAAATTTGCGGAAGTTACCGTTCATGCAGTTCGGATTTCGTTAATTAGGTGTCGATGTTTAGGTGATCAAAGAGATGGTGTTTCATTATTATTATAATATAGACCTGTGGATATAAAGGTGTGGGTGGGTGAAGAAATAAGTCCTGATTAGTTCCTGCATTTCAGGAGGAGCAGTTAAGCTCATGGACCATTTTTCATAAACTCTATCTGATTTGCTTCCTCACTTCAAGGGGATCCAAGCAAGATATTTTTTGTGCTCCTCAACCAATTTAATGGGGCACCAGATCGGTGAATGGATTTAGGTGCTGGATGAACCAGCTTTTGCCTGGCAGAATATTTTAATTGGATGCTAAGGTCATGTGAAGGAAAGTGATAAAAGAGGACAGAAAAATGTGGAACCAACTATTGCTGTACCTCCTATTTGCCATCAGTGAGGTTTCCTGGCTTTCACTGGGTTCAGTATCCTCTATTGGAGACATCTTAGATGACTAATAGTGGAACTAAATAGACATAGGAAGAGGAGGAGACTGCATTTAGAATGGTGAGAGAACTAGAATCCAGCAATATAGATAAAACTCTATATACCAATTGTCTAAGAATATATAAAGAGGGCTTGCAACCCAACGCAGAATATACAAAAGGGATGCTAGAAGATGGGAGTTTCAGGTCAAAAACCTTGTATTGGCTTTGTTACACTGAAGCAAATTTATTTTCTGGCCAGTTAGCAAGAACTCTTTGATGACTAAAAGGGTAAGCAAAGTAAATTATCAGGGTAGTCAAACCACATAAAAAAAATCAGTAGAAAAATATATTGGTAAATTTCCTTAATCCTCTGAAAGAAGCAGCCACAGCCCTAATCAGACTGGTGGTTGAAAGTACCAAACATATATAAAGAAAAGAAATGGTATGTGAAACCTTTACCAAAGTGTAAAAATATGAAGAGAGAGACTGTATTTTTATATTGCTATGCAGAAAAAAAGTTTAATCAAACATTGTATAAAGAACAACACAGGCAAATAGTTAGCCTTAAGCCCCACTGGATACCTAACTGTCAAGGAATAGAAGTTCAAAAAGATGTGAAGAAAATGTTGCAGTCAGTGAATCATTGAGAAGTCTAATAGTGAATGAAATAACCCCATAGCTTTATTACCCAAACATGATGGAACCCTAATGTTCTGTAATGGATCTACCTCATGCCAAAGGTGGATGTGCTGATTGAGAGCTCAGGCAATGCATGGTTGCTTACCACTATGGATCTTACAAAAGGGTACTGGCACAATTCCATTAATGGGTAAGACCAAATAGAAAATTGATGTTTTGTCTACATTAGACTTATTTCAGTACTGAATTCTCATATTTGGCCATCATATAGTGCCAGCCATACTCCAGCACCTAAGATACAGGATGCTTACATCCCATAATCACATGACATTGTTGTTCTTAGTTGATCCATTCAGTTCATTCTGAAGACTGGGGCTTGCTGCTTCCTATAGTTCAGTCTGTTTTACATTCACTAAAACAGGCTAGAATCATGTAAAATGCCCCCTAAAATAATATTGGTGTGACTTCTTCTGGCTTTTTTCCAGTTAGGGGTCACCACTGCAGATCACCTGTCCGCTCATGATTGGTACTGGAGTTTATTTTTTTTTATGGTGTCGAGTTGCCAGCCCGGCAGCCAACCTTCCACAGAAGGCACACACACTCACACCTAGGGCCAATTTAGAGTGTCCAATCCACCCACCGCACAGAAGGCACCCCAGCCGAGGATCGAACCGGAGAACCTTTTGCTGTGAGGTGGCAATGCTAACCGCTGCACCATTTAGTCAAGACAGAGGGACCACTGAGAAAGAAAAAGAAAGTATGCAGAAATGTGGTCAGTGCCCTTTACAAAAAGACAGGTAAGGGACTTCCTTAGCTCGACCATTTGCTACTGGAAAATGTTATTGCACTTTTCCACCATTGCTTGCTTCTCTACTAATCTTACAAAGTGTATGATGCCAATGAAAGTCAGGTAGCACCCAGTGGTGGAAGTTGCATTCTAGCATGTGAAGGCTATCCTATATGCAGAACTTGTCCTGTCATCCCATGACTTTTCATTACTCTCTGTAATGTACAAAGATATATCAGAAATGGACCCAGGTGGGGTATTGTCCCATAGGATATGAGAGGAAGAACACCTGAGATGTTATATAAGTAGAAAACTGAATAAGACAGAGACTAAATGACCAGTGATACAGCATGAATGCCTGGACGTCAAATAGGCTCTGGAGACCCTACAGTGTTACCTCTTGGGAACATAATTTACTTTGGTGACTGACCACATGGCACTGCAGTGGCTGCATCAAAAGATAGAGGAGAATGCTTAGGTATGCAGGTTGGTGGAATCCCTCCAACTCATCTGTTCTGGTATTCAGTATTGTCCCACTCACATCCCACTCACATTCAATCAATGCAATGCAGATAGTGTGTTTCAGGCATTCAAACCATCCACAGGACCTGAAACTGGTGGTTTCAATCTAGGAGGGTCAAGTGGAACATAGCTTGTGGTTTCTCAGTGAAATGACAACCAAAATGTGATCATTTTTATGTAAAATGAAATGACTATGAAAATGTGATTGCTGCTGATGTATAAAACGAAACAAAATGAATGCAAACCTGTGATTTTATAATGCTATTTTGAAAGGCAATATTGCTATGTAAACTGCAGTGACTATTGTGCTTAAACCTTTAAAGGGAAACTACCTGGCCTGTGCAAGGTAGCCCTCAGCTGCAACATCAGACTATTTAAGAAAGATAAAGAGCAAGTTAGGTAAGATAAGACAGGATATTAGAAAATAAGAAAGAGAGAGGGAAGGAAAGAATGAATGGGTTTTCCGAGTATTTGGACAACTTTTTGGAGAGCAGCGTATAAGCTCTGGAGGTGACTATTCATAAGATTCAACAAACTGGAGAGAAGTCCAGGTGATGTCCGACTTGGGAACAGAGGTTATATTTAATTTCTGATTTTTATTCTTCATCAAGTTATAATAATACTATTTTAGTCTGAGACTAGAAATTCTTTTATTTATAGCACAGGAAAAAAAGTAAAGTGGAGTGAAATTTAAGATACTGTCCCTAGGATTCATTAACAATTGTGTAGGTGCCTTGCTAAGTCTATACAATGTAAGCATGCTAGAGTGATGAACAGCAGCACTAATCAAATATGCATGCTGCTCATCTTTTCTACACATTTTCAAGCACCTTTTCATGGCCAGCAATTATGTTTGCAGTCATGGAAAGGTGTTTGCCTGCACAAGCACAGAATGTAAACAAAACAGCTCACTTATAGGCAAAGCTAAGATAAGAGCACTTGATGTAGCCTGGAAATATTAAAGGCAGGCACAGTGAAAGAATTCTGAAGGAAGGGAAGTGAAATGGGGGAACTGTATACAAAAATAATGGTTTGTACGGCATTATAATTTACAGGGAAGGGGAAATGGGTAAAATGTAGTTATATACCACAGGCAAAAGTGCTGAAGTGTCAAAGAAGCACTGCAAACATAAATGCTGCCATGTTAATGTAATGGTAATTAAAGTGTCAATGACTATATCAGTGTTAGGCACATAAATAAAAAAATGCTAAAAAGGGTTATGAAGCTGTAGAGTAACAAAGAGGAGTTAAAATGTGATAAACATATTAATAAAATGATGACTCAAGATAACAGTTAACAAGGAAAGGAGCTATGTTATGGGGTGAATGCATTTATTGCTCAAGATGCTTATATAAGGAATTTATCTATGCAAGATGACACCACAGCTATATTATCCACCTCAGCATGTATACTTAAGAACAAATGGAGCTTATAGTTGTAATGTCATGTACATCACAAATGGACATGATTTCAATGAAATATAAGTGGCATCCGTAGGAAAGGGGTTTATCACTTATAAACATGTAATAGACAAGCGAGTGCTATCTATTTATGCAAATGATAAATTGTAATATAACAACATGCAACATACATAGATGACAAATGGCCAGAGACACATCAGATGACACTTCATGATTTCCAAGTTTTACATTGTTAATTTGCAAATATCTCAGACATCGTTATACTGGGCATGCTCACATGAAATCACAGGCAATGGTAACACAACAGGAATTCAACAACAGCAATACACAAGAAAGTGTTGTAACACAGGACCAGTCACAGTTGCTGATGGTCTGGCTGCAATGCAATGCAATGCAGTAAGAAATATTTATGGAAGCCCTTATCTGCCATTAACATGTGTAGTGCGACAAAAACTTCTTCTTCATCTTTCAGCTGCTCCCATTAGGGGTCGCCACAGCGGATCAACTGTTTCCATTTCTTCCTGTCATCTGCATCTTGCTCTGTCACACCAACCACCTGCATGTCCTCTCTCACCACATCCATAAACCTTTTCTTAGGCCTTCCTCTTTTCCTGTTACCTGGCAGCTTCATCCTTAGCATCTTTTGCCCAATATACTCTGCATCCCTCCTCAGCACGTGTCCAAACCAATGTAATCTTGACTCTCTGGTTTTGTCTCCAAACCTTTCAACCTGGGATGACCCTCTAATATACTTATTCCTAATCCTGTCCATCCTCGTCACACACAGTGCAAATCTTAACATCTTCAGCTCTGCCATGTCAAGCTCTGACTCCTGCCTTTTTGTCAATGCGATTGTCTCCAACCCATATAACATAGCTGGTCCCACTACCCTCTTGTAGACCTTCCCTTTCACTCTTACTGGTACTCGTCTGTCACAAATCACTCTGGACACTCTTCTCCATCCACTCCATCCTGCCTGTATGCTCTTCTTTACCTTTCTTCCACACTCACCATTACTCTGAACTGTTGATCCCAATTATTTAAACTCATCCACCTTCCCCATCTCTACTCCCTGCATTCTCACCATTCCTCTATCCTCTCTCTCATTCACACACACACACATATTCTGTCTTAGTCCTGCTGACCTTCATTCCTCTTCTCTCTAGAGCATATCTCCACCTCTCCAGGGTCTCCTCCACCTGTTCCCTACTCTCACTACAGATCACAATGTCATCTGCAAACATCATAGTCCATGGGGACTCCTATCTGATCTCATCTGTCAACCTGTCTGTTACCATTGCAAATAAGAAAGGGCTCAGAGCTGATCCTTGATGTAATCCCACCTCCACCTTAAACGCATCCATCACTCCCAGCACAGACCTCACCACTGTCACACTACCCTCGTACATATCCTGTACCACTCTTACATACTTCTCTGACACTCCCAACTTCCTCATACAATACCACAACTCCACTCTAGGCACCCTGTCATATGCTTTCTCTAAGTCCACAAAGACACAGTGCAACTCCTTCTGACCTTCTCTGTACTTCTCCATCAATACTCTCAGACCAAACATCGCATCTGTAGTTCTCTTTCCTGGCATGAAACGATACTGCTGATCACTAATCATCACCTCATTCTTAACCTAGCTTCCACTACTCTTTCCCATAACTTCATGCTGCGACTGATCAGTTTAATCTCTCTGTAGTTACTACAGCTCTGCACATCACCCTTATTCTAAAAATCGGAACCAAAACACTTTTTCTCCATTCCTCAGGCATCCTCTCTCTTTCCAAGATTTCCTTAACCAATCTAGTTAAAAACTCCACTGTCATTTCAACACCTCCATGCTTCCACAGGTATGTCATCTGGACCAGCAGCCTTATCATTCTTCATCCTCTTCATAGCTATCCTTACTTCCTCCTTGCTAATCCACTGCACTTCATGTTTCACTATCTGCACATCATCCAACCTTCTCTCTCTCTCATTCTCTTCATTCATCAGCCCCACATAGTACTCTTTCCATCTGCTCAACACACTCTCCTCACTTGTGAGTACATTTCCCTCATTATCCTTTATCACCCTTACCTGCTGCACATCTTTACTAGCTCGGTCCCACTGTCTAGCCAATCGGTACAGGTCCTTTTCTCCCTCCTTTGTGTCCAACCTTTCATACAACTCTTCATACACCTTATCCTTAGCCTTCGCCACCTCTCTCTTTGCCATGCACCTCATATCCTTATACTCTTGCCTACTTTCATCTCTCTGACAATACCACTTATTCTTTGCCAACCTCTTTCTCTGTATACTCTCCTGTACTTCTTCATTCCACCACCAGGTCTCCTTGTCCTCCTTCCTCTTTCCAGATGTCACAACAAACACCTTTCTAGCCATCTCTTTTACTAGCTCTGCTGTAGTTACCCAGCTATTCAGTAACTCTTCACTGCCACCCAGTGCCTGTCTTAACTCTTCCCTGAACTCCACCTCACAATTACCCTTTTTCAATTTCCAACATATGATCCTTGGGGCTGCCGTCACACTCATCCTCCTCTTCTTGATCACCAATGTCATCCTACAAACCACCATCCTATGCTGCCTATCTACACTTTCCATTGCCACCATTTTGCAGTCTCCAATCTCCTTCAGACTGGCCCTTCTACATAAGATATAATCCACCCATGTGCATCTTCCTCCACTCTTGTATGTCACCCTATGCTCCTCCCTCTTGTTAAAATACGTGTTCATCACAGCCATGTCCATCCTTTTCGCAAAATCCACTACCATCTGACCTTCTGCATTCCTTTGCTTAACACCATACCTACCCATCACTTCCTCATCCCCTCTGTTTCCTTCACCAACATGTCCATTGAAATCTGCTCCAATCACCAGTCTCTCACCCTTGGGTACAGTCATCACCACTTCATCCAACACACTCCAAAATTTTTCTTTCTCATCCATCGCACACCCAACTTGTGGAGCATATGCTCTAACAACATGTATCATTACACCATCAATTTCCAGCTTCATAAACATCACTCTATCCAACAATCTTTTTACCTCCAAAACACTCTTAGCATACTGTCCCTTCAGAATAACCCCTATGCCATTTCTCCTCCCATCCACACCATGATAAAACAATTTGAACCCACCTCTGAAACACCTAGCCTTGCTCCCCTTCCATCTGTTCTCTTTCACACACAATATACCAACCTTCCTTCGGTCCATCAAATCAGCTAGCTCTCTCCCTATACCAGTCATACTGCCAACATTCAAAGTTCTGACCCTCACTATCACAGTCTTAGCCTTTACCTGCCTTCGGGCATGCCTTCCCCCTCTTCTCCTCCGTCGGCCAACAGTAGCCCAATTTCCACCAGCACCCTGTTGGCCAACGACAGAAACAATAGCAGTAAAAAAGAAATGTCTGGATTAGTATATGCAATACAGAGCATCATTCTTTTAGAATTAGCTAATGCCTCTGAGCTATAAATGACACAATAAACATTCACATCATGTCATTTCTGAACATATGCCCAGACAAATCTCAGTTAGAGATGTGTAACAATCATATACACCACAGAAATATGCACATCAGTTATGTTATGAAGAACATCAATGAAGGGTTTACAACACTTTCCTGTCATAAGGGGTATAGATGCCCTACCTTGTAGGACAAGGCCTGAAAATGTAGTTGTATGATTGTTCCATAACTATTGTATGCATGTAAACCACTGCTGTCTGACACAGTTGTTTGACAAACAGACAGCTGTTACCAGATTCAAACTCCTGCCTGTTTTACTAGGGTCTTTCCAGAGCTCTGAATTGACTGCATTTGTGACATCAGATAACAATAGAGGATGTCTCAAATAACAGATTTGAAGGTGTACATTAGGAAAGGAGATATGAATATAGTATGAACAGTCTAATTTAGTCAGAATGCTGGAAAGGAGATACACAACAACAGTGAACAGCACACATCAATGCTTCTTTGACAAGGAAGCTGTTTCCATGTTGTAGTACACTGTCTCTGAACTGAGCCACAGTCTATCTGTATAGGTATGCTGAATAAATCAGTATGCACGTGCTACAGAAGTTCTCACAATTAACTATTCCTCTGCCATACAATCACAGCTTTTGATGATATATCATTGTACAACATTAAAACAGATAAGGAAAAATAAATATAATGGTGTTTATGTAGCATCAGTGCATTCTTATAATGACACCCTTTCAGTAATTGAACAGCAGGCTATGTGACTCTACCAACTAATGATGTGGATGAACCACATGTGCCACAGTAGAAGTCTTAACACAACTGTGACATTCCACCTATGCTATCTTATTACCTCAGATGTATGGGTCCTAAACAATCTCTTTGGTATACAATGGGTGGTGGATGTGTCTCCCACTGTAAATGGACATATTATAACTGTGGTGGATGCCATTCATGCATTACAGTACAATACCCGACAATGCTAACAGGAAATAAATGTGGTTGTTGAACACATGAACATTTGACAGCAGAAAATGCATAATACTTTACAGGATGAATGTGCCTCAGTAGAAGTGCCTCTACAATTGATTTATATATGTCAGTATGTGAAGATATTGCATGATGTTATTTACTTCTGCAAGGGATATGTGTGCCTGTAATTGCTGTACTAAGGCAACAACATACATAATGTCATCTCAGTCCCTCGTGGCAGTGAACAATGTTTCCTATATATGTTACATAAGGAAAATGTAATCACAAGTCATCATCACTCTGAATAAAACCATTGCTATGTGAGAAATTATGAGAGGTTTTTGTAAGTGCAATCAACATCTATACATGAACATAGCAGATGTGTTAGACAACAGTGTTAGTGACATGTACAGTCACAATAAGACTGACATAGCATAGTCTATGTAGTAATGACTGGATAGGAACTAATTACCTAAGATCACAGAGTATGGATTAGTGCCTGAATTGTAAGCACCACATGACATGCTGAGGTACAACTGGGACATGCACATTTAAATGGATGACTTCACCACTGTTTATTGGCTAGATGCATATGCTAAAAATGGTGAAAAAGCACACTAATACTGTACAGCTACACATAATATATGTATTTGTAGGGTAGTATAGACAGTATGAGTGTGAAGGATACACTCACAGCTGGACTCAAGCCTCCGACATATGTAGTTATGCAATGTACAAAACATACTTTGAAAATCACATGACACAGGAGAATTTGCACTTCAACTCTCAGATACTGCAGTTATTGTAGCAATAAATTATCATTGTGTGGTGCAGAAGTTTTGTCCCCCCCCAGAGATGTTAGGCTATGCTAATGTAAAACTGCAACTTTCAATCCATTTCCTAATTGGAAGTGTACATGAAGGGAGTTGTGAGGTGAGTATGACAGTAATCACAGTCACACTATTTAAACAGGGATGGACTTGAACCACTTGCCTATCTAACCACACCATCTATATAGCACATCACCTGCAGCTAGTGCAAAAGAATGATACTGAGAAAAAGTAAGGCATATAGCATCTTTGACGGGATGACATCAGCAGTATATTGCCAAGGAAATATGTCTGATAAAATGAGATTCACAGCCAACTGGAGTTGTAATACTTGCTATGCAAATGTGTGTAAACTAATCCTGAATTAATCTATAGTCACACACACTTGTACAACATAAGCACTATTTTATTTGATCCTCCTGCCTATTTATGTACAGTACACATTCTAGAAAATAGGGTAAGAAATGCAAGCAGCACCAGAGAAGTCTGACTCTTAAGGGAAAAGTGTATGACTTTGTTAAGATGACCTCATCATTGTATTTCAGAGAGAATGTTTCAGAGGAAAGTGGGTAAGGGAGTTATATACACATTTAAATGCATTGCCGTCAATGGAAGTGGATATAGCATAAAGTGTTACACACACACACATTCTCAAGTTTCCCATGTTAATCATTGCACCTTTTACCTACCTAGGTTACACGATCTAGAGAACACTGTATTAGTTGCATGTGCACCAGCTGCAGTCTGATTCTAAAGAGAAGGGAGTGTACTTTTGTCATGATGACCTCATCAGTATGTTTTAGAAAAAAAGTGAGATAAGGGAACTGTGTGCACATATAAATGCATTCTTTTAAGCTGAAGTGGATACATACCAGGTTTCAAACACACTCACATGTGAGCTTTTTATGCTGAGCATTGAACCTCTTAATTAATTACACAATGTAGAAAGCATTGTATTAGTTACAAGCACCACAAAGGAAATCTGACTCATAAGGTGAGAGAGTGCACTTTTGCCAGGATTACCTTTTAAGTGTGTTTCAACAAAGCATGGGATAAGGGAGCTCTGTGCACATTTAAATGCATTTTCCTCAGATGAAGTGGATACGCATCAAGGGTTATACACACACACACACACACACACACACACACACACACACACACACACACACACACGCACACACACGCACACACACACACACACACACACACACACACACACACACACACACACACACACACACACACGCACGCACACGCACACACACATGCACACATTTCCCTTGCTGAGCATTGGATCTCCTTCCTATCTCATTACACAATCTAGAGAGCACTGTATTAATTGCAAGCACCACAGGAGAAAGCTGACTTTAACAATCTGAAATAGCACACTTCTATTTCTTGAAAATCCATTGTTTGGAACAGACTGTGCAGCAGGAACTGTGCAACAAATGCATATGTGTGCAAAGGATACTGCAACATCACTATTATTGTCATATGTAATTACATACTTCTATACTAAAATTTAGATACTGTTCTTCATGTACATTGTGTTACTGTGAGGGGCATTGGCATGTTTCACATTATGGGCTGCCATAGACATTCACTTTTGCAAACCAGTGGATTATCATTCACACTTTGCTGCAACTTCATGTCAGGATGATTGAACTCCTGTATTGTCTCATACTTGCATTATGTGTATGCATTGACAAGACTAACATGCAAGTCATACATAGGATAGTATGATGCAGAAAAACAGTCATGGATTTTGTGAGAATAGGTTAACCAACACAGTTGCAAGTGTAAACACTGTAGAACAGACATACATTAAATGACTGAAATCAAGATAACCTGTTGACAAAAGTAATACAGACATACAAACTTTGTTCAACCTAAAATTATAATTATATGATTTTCTTTTTATGTTATTCTTTGAGTACAGTGCTGCCAAGCTTAATTGTGCTGCTGATGGCAAAGTATACGCACATGTGTGTTGACCTCAGAATGTGAATTAGCATAACACTGGGTTGCTCTGTGCATCAAACTCTTCAGCTTGTTTAAAAGTACATTTAACTTAATATACATAGGTAAGCACAGCAGCACCAAGAACAATAGATTAATGTAGCTGAATGCAATAAAATCACAACATATTGTCTTAAGCTGTATACTTGCATCTAGCCGTATCCTCCATTTGTTGCCTGGAAACAGACATTGCACAAATGCAGAAGTGGGAGAATAATGACACTGAAGGGTGAAGATACATTAATAGGGTAAGATTGAGGTAAGGACAAAGTAGTTCATGACAAAAGAAGGACAATGATGGATAATAGCATTATTTAGGCAACATGCAGATATCAAATATTTTACAAAAAGAAATCATCAGCATTTAGATAATGGCAAGATTACAACACTTGAAAGTAGTCAAAAAATATACTTGTACATTAGAGCATTATCTCATGCCACAAAGAGATCATTACTTCATAACATGCAAATACAATTAAAACATAATGACAACTGACTGATGTGGAAAGAATGAACAAATAAAGATAGAGACAGATGCAGAGAGGAATAACAATATGTTTTTCAGATGTGGAAACATTTGTATGGTGAGTTAGTCTTACTTATTAAACAGGAAAATTATCTCAGCAAACCACATGGTTACTCTTACTTTATTCAGTCCAACAGCCTTAGAAGTCTGCCTTTAGTCTATAGTCACACAGCATAGCAGATTTAAGTACATTCATGTGAAAGTAACCAGAATACTGGACTGTATATTGAAATTGTCAACTTTTGCAATAAGATGTTTAACAGCATTCACTATCACTCAACATTGCTGCACTATGCCAACTGGGACATAAAATGAAGGTTTTTACACAGTTCACTTCTGGCTATGTGTGTTTTATGTGAATCTATTTTTTGACCACATTCAACATGTGAAAAAGGGGTGGATAGGACAGTGGTGAAAATAGGGTTGGCAAGCAGAAGGTAGGACACATCTAAATAATACAATAAAATCACAAAATATTGAAAGAGCACCACAGCTATCCACTCATTCACAACATAAATGCACAATCGTGCACTCAGTTTCATGATTTTGAAGAATCACCACAGCAGTGATGAGTGACAACAAAAGAATAATGTTGTATGGTCAATTGGACCAAATCACGTCTGTCAATATGACACATATGTGAAGTGCAGAGCTATGCATGCAGTGCGTATCTCTCAACTGTACAGATTGTCACAGAATGTCCTCATTTTAGCTTCATATTTTTAGTCTGTTTCTCATAAAATTGTGTTTTTCTGGCAAATCATTGGCAAATCATTGGGGATTGAAATCAGGAAATAGTGACAATATGTTTTTCAGATGTGGAAACATTTGTATGGTGAGTTAGTCTTACTTATTAAACAGGAAAATTATCTCAGCAAACCACATGGTTACTCTTACTTTATTCAGTCCAACAGCCTTAGAAGTCTGCCTTTAGTCTATAGTCACACAGCTTCACAACCTTCAGAGAATTCACACATACAATGCATAATCTGTTATTCTATCAACTGCCTTACTTCACACTAATGCAAAACCTGTTATTCTATCACCTATCTAAGTTTGTAAGAGCAATATTTGGAAATTGTCCAGATTTTTGGACCTTTGTTCCCCCATTATTTATGGTTTTGTAAAAATTTCCTACTCTAAGAGGTTGAGAGGTATGATGGGGTGTATTTTTATTGGCTGGCCACATACCTATTTTTTATTATTTTTTGTGAGTGAGGGAAATATTGGACAAGGTGCTTAGGAATGACCGAGTCTTGTAGGTAGGGTAGGTTAGGAAGAATGAGCAGACATACAGGACATACAAAACAGACAGGGATGTTCATGGAGACAAAAGGTTGGGGGACACTGTGGTTGTGGATATGTAGGGGACATCAGAGATGTACCCAAATCCCAGTTGAAAACATTGAGACTCTAGTCATTATCATCAGAACTGCCATCACTGCTCCTGTAGCAGCTTCCTGGGTCAGTGTCAGGTGTGGCATTGTCTTTGAAATCTAGATGCAGGACCTTTTCAGTGCTGCTAATACATTCACCAAGGCCCCTCTCCATGATATCCTCCACCATCTGTCAAGTGTCAAAAACACCAGCTGTTGAAGAACTACATGAAGCAGTTGAAGGCTGTGAACACAAAATGTTGGGTGTCTGTGCGTCCATCTATGGAGGTATGGTGGACTGAGCCTCAGTGATTGGTCTACTTCTCTGTGCTGTTGGTCATTTACTTTTCAACAGCAAGGTATAAAGACAATAGAATGTTAATAAATTATAATTCCTAAAAAAGAGAGAGATGGGGTGGGGGAGACAATAAAAGATATAATTATATACAAGGCATGTCACATTACTGCATTTTTCAATAAATTTTGTCAATGCATAAATAATTATGATAGTTTACTATTGCACACATTTTCCACATGCTTATATTATGGAAAAATATTACTGTGTCATAAAATAAACAAATCTCACTGCTGTGATATAACAAAGAACAACCTTTATTTCCCTGTGATGGATGGGATATATGAATTCAAATGAAATAATTGCAATTGCCATAATTGAAGTGTCCCTGGCATATCATTGCTGTTAATATGTATGAATACTTATCCTGTAATAAAAAGCAATTTATGCTTCTGGATATTGAACCCACACTAAGTTAAGCTGGTGTTCTCATTGCATAATGCAAGTTGCAAGAGTTATTGAGACAGCACTCATGCTTGAGATGAATGTTGATGTATGCCTGCTGAAGATGTTAGTGATTGCGGGAAAAAAAAGAAATTTCTGTCTTGAAGTTGGACTTGTGTCTTGCTTACCCCATGCCTCTTTGAGGTGAGTTAATCTCACCTGGTGCACCTCACAGTTTTCAACTATTTCTTCTGCATCTGTAAAGTACAAAAAGAAAAGAAATATATATGAAAGCATAATGAGTACCTGTGTTGACTGGCTAGTTCATTAATTCCACGTCCTAAACAGGTTATGGGTCTGGATACTTGGACAACTGAAGGGTGTTCACAGTCCTAAATTCAGGTTCCCATCAGCTTAGTAGGTCCTGGTTGTGCTTCTTATGATCACTACTGTGCAGATGACATTGTTTCAAAGTATGCAATGCCAGTTGTACTGGAGACAGCCTTGGCTAAGCTATTCCAAGCCTCAGTGTTTTACTGAGACCTGGCATAATCCCCCTGCATCAGTCCACTGCTTTAAAACTTCACAAGGAGTGAGACAAATAACCTGGACTCTTCAATGCCCTACCTTTGTGCTCTAAATTTATAACATTTCTTTTCCTCACTGGCCATGTCTGCAAAAGTCAAACTAACAAAATCTGTTTGAATTGTTGCCCAGTACAGATCTCTCGTGTAACTTGCTGTGTCCAAAATACACAGCCTTGACAAATACATTTGTGCAATTGACAGGAGATGGATTCCTTGGCAGACACACTGGGACTGCTTACTATCACATAGCAGTAAAGATGTGAAACATGGCATTTAGTTTTGCCACATGTGATACTCAACCTATTGACACAGGTTCCAATGTTCAATAATGGATTGCTTAGATTTTAATCCTTGCAGTTTAAAATTGTGATGTATTGTGATACTGGGGCTTACCCAATGTTAAAATATCGTTGTACCATCTGGGAATTGAACTCATGGAGAAATTGAAACTTAGCTTTTTAATTGACATTGCCATAGGAGAGCTACCTTTCAAGCATGAAAATTAGACATATAATAATTTCAGAATGTATGTAGATACACTTCAGAGAGGCCTGTATGTGTGTGATTTTAATAAGTCCTGGAAATGTATGCCTATGTAAAAATCAATATTTCTATTTGTTAATATATTTCAGATGGATACAGTTAAATTTTATTTATTTCTTTTTCTTTGTTTAACATTTGTTGACCAGGAAAGTCCAACTAGGACAGAGCCTATTTTCAGCAGAGGCCCGGGAAAAATATGGTCTAAAGATGCATATCTTTGGAGTGTGGGAGGAAACAAGAGTACCTGGAGGAAATCCATGTGAATGCAGGAAGGACATGCATACTCCACACAGAAGGCACCCCAGCTGAGAATCAAACGGGAGAACTTCTTGGTGTGAGGTGACAATGCTTCTGCCCACTGACAAGATGAGAAATGCAGGTTGTGGTATGTTACATACATACTTCACAAGACATAACTGTACTAAACACATAGTTAGCATATGTGATGACTTATGATGATTACACCAAAAGTAGTGTGCCCATCATACATATGCAAGTAAATTTTATATTAGACATCATCTTTGTCATGGATAGGAAATTAGGCACACATTAGCTTCAGGTTATATGGGAAACAGTAATGAGGTATGCTAAACAGAAAAGTTTATTGATACATTGCTTGCAATCAACATGTTTAACATAATAATTTTTCATTAGTGTTACACTTATAATCAAATGGGATTCTTATATCCTTTGTAAAGGAATCTTTTTTAGCTGGATTTAAACCCTTAGTCATCTGTGTTCTTTATCTATACTCACTCCACTTACAACTTTTGCCACAGAATTAAGCATGTAACAGGTGGATTTTCTCCCCTCAGTACTGTCCAGAGTCCTGAGGAATGTGCACCATTGTAAGGTTTGATTGCACTACATAAGGCAGCCTGAATTAAATGTTTTACTTTTTTTCCTTAGATAGGGAGCCACATTTGTGTGCTACCTAGTGGAGATGCAATGCACATTGAAAATAAAAAATATGTATTTTGCATAATTACAATGTGATTTGTAAACAGGATTTGATTAATGCATTATGTGCCTTATTTGTCTAAATTCACTTCTATTGCACTTTGTACCACAAAAGTTGCTTAAAAGGTGTGCTTTATACCCTGACTGATATCCAGAGTATTGATGGCTATACAATGCCACTAGACTGCTTTCGGCTACATGAGACAGTCTAAACTAAATTTTTCACTTTTTCCTAAATTCATAAAAGTTCATATCACACCACCTAGTGGCACACAAATGCAGAAAGAAATATTTATCAGAAACATTCACAAAACCTTTTTAGAATAACAAGTGGAAGAAAGATGAAATGAATCACAGTGTATATGTAGCAATGAACAGAGCTACTATTGCATTACATTGATACATTCACCCTTGTCACAGTTCCTTTAGACAACAGTACTATTTATTTATTTATGCATTTATTTATTCATTTATTGACATTTGGTGACCAGGAAAGCCCACTAGATCAGTGATCCATTTTCAGTGGAGGCCCGGGGAGAAAATCTCCAATTATAGTTACAAATAAGAAGTTATAACATTATAGCAGCAAGTATAAACAGCATTTAAAAGGAAGGCACAGTATGGTTGCAATGAAAACAAAACAGAAAGTTACATAAGTTGCAAACAGTTGCAAAGATTAGTGAGACATTTTATCAGCAACTATACAAAAAATCAACTACAGAAGGTTTATACAGAATATATATATATATATATATATATATATATATATATATATATGTACATATGAACCTACTTCATATGTTCGAAAGTTCAAAATGCAGACTTTCATATGGCTGAGACCATATAATCGACATTTGAAATGTTGAACATATGAAAAACAAAAGTAAAAAACAACAAACACTTACCTAAACACTGCTAGCAGGGGGGGGTTCCACCCCCACACCCCCCGTAACTTAAATATACCAACTCCGAGATCGCACTAGAGTGCAGGAATGGAAATCTCTCCATTCCACACTGTACAGAGATGCCAGTTCTGCATGGTTGGCATTTCAAATGTCAATCATATGGTCTTAAACATATGAAAGTTGGCATTTTGAAATGTCGACCATGTGAAGGGGACCCATACATATATATATATATATATATATATATATATATATATATATATATATATACACACACACACACACACACACACACACACATATATACACACACACACACACACACACACACACACACACACACACTTTTTTTGCAGTTAGGCAATCATAACAATAATGTTATTCTATTCAGCTTTTTTTTACATTTAGGCTATCATAACAATAAGGTTCTTCTATTTAGCTGCTAAAGTAGTCCAAGTAGCTTATAAAGGAGTAAGACAGGAGCTAAAAATTAAATAGGAAAATTGGGGGTGACAAGTTAAGGAAGAATTATTAGGCAGATTCCAGTGAAAGTAATGTAGTCAAGGAGGTTTACACCAGTTGCAGGAGCACATAAGATTATCAAAGTAATGGGACTTTAGTTCACTTTGAAAGCTTTGTAGGAGTCTATTTGAATAATAGGAGTAGGTAGAGCATTCCAAAGTTTGGCAATGGAGAAGGAATAAAGGCTTTGTCCTGCGCGTTTGTTCAGTTTTGGTACACTTAGGAGATATTTGGTTGAGGACCTGAGATATCGTGTTGGAGTATATGTTTGTAGCAAGGTCTGAAAAGAGGGACAATAATTAGGGTTATATAGTATTTTATGAGTGAGTGTTAGTTGGGAGAATTCAGGCCAGTTTAAACATTTTAAGGCTTGGCAATGATGTGTTTGGGTTGGCATATTGGTGGCAGATTTTGCTATTTTGTAGTAGTAGGATTTTAATTTGTTCTTGAGGGATGCATGTAGGTTAGTGAAAATGGGACTGCCATAAAGGAGAGTTGGGAGGAGTAGACTGTTAGCCAATTTTATCTTGGTGGGCATATCCATATAAAGTTTATGCCTATAGATCTTACCAAGTTTATAATGCTTCTTCTTTTTTTTTCTCAGACATTTTTTATGTTTCAAATAGAGTTGAATAAAATCCATATTATTCGTATATAACATCTTAAATAACTATGCACATTATTTACAACAGCCTGACACTATAACAGATCTCAATATATACAATTACGTTATAGGTATAACAATCCAGTTATCAGAGTGTATCTGTTCAGTTATTGTCATCATCATCTTCTTTCGGCTGTTCCCATTAGGGGTTGCCACAGCGGATCACCTGTTTCCATTTCTTCCTGTCCTTTGCATCTTGCTCTGTCACACCAACCACCTGCATGTCCTCTCTTACCACATCCATAAACCTTATCTTAGGCCTTCCTCTTTTCTTGTTACCTGGTAGCTTCATCCTTAGCATCTTTTTCCCAATATACTCAGCATCCCTCCTCAGCACATGTCCAAACCAACATAATCTTGCCTCTCTGGCTTTGTCTCCAAACCTTCCAGCCTAGGCTGACCCTCTAATATACTTATTCCTAATCCTGTCCACCCTTGTCTCACCCAGTGCAAATCTTAACATCTTTAACTCTGCCACATCCAGCTCAAACTCTTGCCTTTTTGTCAATGACACTGTCTCCAACCCATATAACATAGCTGGTCTCACTACCCTCTTGTAGACCTTCCCTTTCACTCTTATAGGTAATCGTCTGTCACAAATCAGTCCTGACACTCTTCTCCACCCACTCCATCCTGCCTGTACTCTCTTCTTCACCTCTCTTCCTTATTGTAAAGTGTCAATTAATGATAAGAGTTTTTCCATGAATTTTTAATAAATGGCTTAGGATGAACCTTAATTCTTTAATTGTAATTTCCAACAATGCTGTGGTCTTCAGTAGGCTGTAGAAGTCTTCCAAAGTCAGTATTGTGTTTGTATTCCATCTTCTTGTTATACACTTCCTTGAGATTGCAAGTATTGTCAAAACTACATATATATTTGACTCATCCAAATGAGGACCTTCATACACATTTAATAATACTAGAGTTTTAGATAAGTTAAATGATTCATTAAATAAAGCTTGCAAAAAGTTTTTAATACCATTCCAAAATGGCTTAGTTTTAACATAATCGAAAAAATGTGATTACAATCTGCATTGTGTATTTGCTCACACCTCCAACATAGTCGCTTTGTGGAAGAATTAATTTTAGTAACTGTATCTGGAGTTAAGAATGTTCTGTGCAAGCATTTCCAATTAAAAACTTTCCAGTATTGTGTAAAAGATGTATGTTTGATTGATAATAAAATATTTGATTTAATTTCTTCAGTTAGCTGTAATGACTGTCCTTTTGTTATATAATTCCAATATGAGGATTTGAGTGTTGTTTTAAAATATATCAATATCTTGTAAAAATTTGAAATACTATTTCCCATCTCATAATCATTATATATGATTTCATATAGGTATTTCATAAGTTTAGGTATTACTTTAAATGAAGAATTGCTAATTATTCTGCATAAATCTTGCAAATTTGTCAGAATGCTTTGCATAGTTAGCCAATCTTGTTGTGGAATTTTGTATGTTGTTTCTATTGTTTGCATATGCAGAACTTTTAGTTCTTTGATACATTGACACCAACAAACAAATCATTTCTCTACTCAGGACTGAATTATTTCTCTGTATATTTTATGTGGATAGCTCTTTGTAACTATGAATTGTGTTAAAAGATCAAACCAGATTTTTAAATCTGTATTTGCATGAATAATTTTCCTAAATGAGTCAGTGTAATAATTAATCATATGAGTTTTAGTGGGCTTAGTTATATTATATTGTATACTAATACATAATATCTGCTATGGCAAAATTTTTTTATCTATTTGAATTTTTTTTGTAAATCAAATTCATTTATTGATATTACAGTTAGTAATTCTTTCCAATCTGCAGAAGAATTTGGACTTATCCAATCTGAGATTGTTTTAGATATTGATGCTTTTATATATGTTTCTATATCAGGAAAGTTTAATCCTCCCTGTTTCCATGGTCTGATATGATGTATTAAAGTTATTATGTTTCTTTTGGGAAACCATAACAATTTTGCTAGACATGAGTTTATTTCTTTGAGTATATTCCTTTCTGGTAACAGTTGTATTGCCAAAGCTATATATAGAATCTCGGGTAGTAAAACCATTTTTATTGACTCCAGTCTATCTTCAAAATGTTAATATTATTTTGTTCCACTTTTTCACAGAGATTTTAATTGTATTGATGATATTATTGTAGTTTTTTTAGACTAATTCATTATTATCCTTGCATAACTCAATTCCTAGATATTTTAAGGTAGATTTTTGTTTCCCTATAATGTGATTCCCCTTCGTCTGCAATTCTTTTATTTTTTAATTTAAAAATACAAATTTTGATTTTGATTTAATGAAATGGAGTCCTGAAGTCCTGTAAAATGTGTCAATTAAAATATCTAATTCTT
Source organism: Protopterus annectens (assembly GCF_019279795.1). Classification (NCBI taxonomy): domain Eukaryota; kingdom Metazoa; phylum Chordata; order Ceratodontiformes; family Protopteridae; genus Protopterus; species Protopterus annectens. The sequence goes on from NC_056735.1 coordinate 1,018,144,687, forward strand.
CTAATGTTTCTTTTGTACTGGATAATGTTAATAATATGTCATCAACAAAGAGAATTACTTTAGAATTGTGTTGTTCATAAACGTCTACTCCTTTGATTTTTGCATTGTTATGTATTGAATCTGCCAACATTTCAATAGCCAAAACAAATAGAATTGGTGACATGGGACATCCTTGTTTAGTACCCTTTGTTATATGTATAGATTCAGAGGTGAAAAGACCTAGCTTAACATACGCTAAATTATTTGTGTGTATATATATATATATATATATATATATATATATATATATATATATATATATATATATATATATATTCTTTAGTAGATGAACAAGGGAAGGAGGAAATTCAAATAACACCAGCATTTTGAATAAATAGTCCCAATTTAGGGAATCAAAGGCTTTCTCTATATCTAAGCCAATTATGAGTGTTTATTTTCTTTATTAATATAACCTATAAGAGAAATTATCCTTTTAATATTGTCATGTGTGTGTCTATAATATATAAATCCAGTTTGATCATTATTTATTGTTTTGGATAGTGGTATTTTCATTCTGTTAGTTAATATTGTCAAAAATATCTTATAGTCATTATTTAGTAATGATACAGGTCTATATGAGGTACAGAGGTTTGGGGATTTGTTTTCCTTTAGAATTGGTGTGATTAAGGAATATCTCCAAGAGGATGGAATTAAAGCTTATGAATGACTTTCTAATAGAGTTTTATGGAAGAGGGATAGTATCTTTGAAGGTAAAAGTTTATATATTTCCATAATTATGCCATCTATACCTGGAGATTCATTATTTTACCCTCTTTTATTGTATCTGTAATTTCTTTGTAGGATATGGGTGCTTGCAGATCTAGTTTTAATTTTTCTACTATTTTTTTATATTAGAACATTTTTTCATCTAAATTTTATTGATCAATATGTATATTTTCTTTTTGGAAATGTTCCATATAGTGATTTCTATAGGCATCAAGAATGTCACCTATATCCAGGGATTTTTTGAGATGGTACACTCCAGTACTGGGCATACTGGGACCTCTGCTGCTGTGCTAGAAAATAATTTAACAAAAAAAAAAAAAAAAAAAAAACTTACTTTTTTAAGGGCTAAAACACCCTTTGCATCCGGTTGCACAGATACAGAAGATTCTGCGTCTGTACGACTGATTGCTTACAACATTATGTCTTCCTCTTCTGTGCCCGCAGAATTTGAATTTCTGAAGGGCGAAGGCATTTGGACTGTGTAGTGCGAACTATGAAGGAACAACAACATCATAAAAAAAGCAGTGTAATCTGTAAGCCTATTAGCCTAAAATGGATGTTTTATACCGAGTCTTGTTTGCTTTCTTTTTTTAGTAAGTGTAACACTAGCATTTTTAAGATAGTTTATTGTTAATAGATTTTGGACATCACTTAACTGGATCTAGATGAAAGAGTGTCTACCATGACAGCCAGGCACATTGCATTTCATTAGCTTAGTTACAACTTACGAGCTACAATGAATCTCTTTCTGGGAGCTTCTGAGTTTGTAATTTAAAGGGTTCTGACTCTGTAGAAATATCAAATGTGTCTGCAGAACTTAAAGCACATTACCCTTATGGTGTTCTAGTGAAGGATTTGAAAAGACCATACAAAATGCCAAACTGTGTAGAACTCCTATTGTTTGTGCCTTATGATATGTGGGGGATCATGAGATTCTGAAATTAAATGTAGATTTATAACAAGTGTTATGTATCACCTACTGGTCTTTAGTTGGCAGCAGGACTGTAGTATACTGAAGATGGAAAGCAACATGGATGTAGTGCTTCATGAGATGCTAACCTGTGAGGTATTTGCAAAGCAGGTTTAGCACACTGGGCACACATAGATGTCCAAGCAGCATCTTACTGATTGACAATGACTTGTGATTGTGAAGCACTTTCTTGTCATATATGCTGTGCAGAATGCAGATGGTGCAAACATACTTGACTTAATATATTTCAGAATATTCTTTTGTTCAATGATAGCTTTGCCCAGCCATACACAATTTACTCGACCAAGTACATTATCACACTGCATCTGTATAATTCATTATGGCTAATAGCAGCCATAGGATAATTTATTATGGCTAATAGCAGCCATAGGATGTAAACACAGTTGTGGTTGCAATGAAGAGGTGCACTTAGCATGCATGCAGATAGCTTTCTGCATCTGAAAGCAACCTACTTGAATCTTTTCAAGTGTTAAATACAGCACGGGCATGTGTGAAACATGATGGCAGAATTAAGAGACACTTGTAGATGTTGATCACTGCTGCAGTAGTCTTAGCTATATGGGTTATATCCTGTCAAGAATATAACAGCCAGCCTGCTTCCAAAGCTTCAGGGCACTTTCTGCACACCCAAACTGCCAGGCAGCTTGAGCTGAGCTGACTTCTTCTTCTTCTTCCTCTTCTTTCGGCTTTTCCCGGTTAAGGGTCGCCACAGTGGAAACTACAAATTTAGCCACAAAGCTCTCCAGAGCTTTACTGCTGCCAAAGACAATGCTTCTCTAAGTCTTTCGAGGACTGATGGTCAGCTTGTGCCATTCCTTTGCTGGGCAGATAAATTTCCTTTGGGGAAAAACCTTCCATTTTCTTACATCTTACTTATGTTGCTGTTTTATCACTTTTCTCTTCAAGAAAGTTATTTTAAAGCTAGGAGTGTTGTGTTTTATTTGACTGTCTAATATTAGACTGTAATATACTTTTAAATGGACACTCCACCAAGCAGAAAATAAGGTAAAACTTAAACTCCATGGCTAGAAGCAGAAACTTTTATTCACTGTGCAGTCCATTCAACAACACAATATCAATGCAATTAGCAGCAGTATTTCAACCCAATGCAAGGTGGAAACAGTAAGCAAAAGCATTGACGATCAAATTCAATAAAATATAGTAACAGTTAAGCGCTTTCACACAACAGATGTCAGACTTCATCAGAATAAGTTAATAATGTTTAAACTGCTCTATAAGTATAACCAGCAACTTCAAAACACTCAATAGAAAAATAGTTTTAATCAGCCATTGATTCCTCATTTAAAAGATCATTCACACAATTTCTAAGCATATAACTAAATCTAATGTTTGATATCATTAAAAACATACTAAACCCAGTTTTAAAAATATTTTACATAATCATTATTGCAATAATGGCATTCCCACAGTAAATGAATACCTTTGTAACAATTGTTCTTATAATTTTTCGGATCTCAGTTTAGGGACACTAATAATACTTATATAGTCATTCAACCCTGGGGGTTTTCCATCCTCTAGCTTGATTTGCCAGAACAGCTCTCTGTATTCAAGTCTGGCCTCCCAATTACCCCCATGGGCATCAGATGTAACATGTTCAATGACCATAAACTTTAACTTACAATTAGAGCATATGATAGAATGCTTAAAAAGTGCACTAGTTTCTTTTGCTTTCAAAATGTGATATGTATGCTCATAAATCCTCCTTCTGAGGTTCATCTCTGTCTTTCCTACATAAAAACTGTTACATGTTTCGCACACTACTACATAGACCACCCCAGAAGTATTGCATGTGTAATGTCCCTTACATTTCAACCTGTAATTCCTTGCTGGTATCACCACTTCATCTTTATCAATAATGTACCTGCACTAACTACACATTCCGCAATTGTATGTACCAAGTCTGTCTTTTACCTTATCACTACTAATATTCCCCCTTTCTAACACTTCATTTAAATGTGTGTCCCTCCACCTAATGAATTTGGGTATATCTGGTATAAAGTTCTTAATTTCTTCAAGTATTTTCCAAATTCTCCTTTGTCTCTTAATAATCCCTTCTATTTCTGTGGAAGTGGTGGAGTATGTATGAACAAAGGCAGTTTCATATTCTACCTGAATTACATTCTGTTTTATGTCAGAATTGTAGCCTTTACCCAATAATGGACTATATTTAACAGCCATATCTTGAATCACTTCATCTATTAAACTGTTCACCAGACTTGGTGGATATTCTCTATGCATAAACAGTCCCTTGATAAATTCTAATTCATGATGAAATATTGAAGGTTCACTACACATTCTGAAAGCTTTAATTAACTACCCCTTCACAATACCCTTCTTCTGAAAGTTAGGGTGACCACTATCATAGTGTAAATATGAATTTGAGAATGTGTGTTTCCTAAATATCCTAAAATGGAAACAATTATTCACTAAATCCTTATATAACATTGTATCCAAATAGTTTATGTTCTCCAGGGACACTCTGTGTGTGAATCTCAAAAAAGTAGTTGTCATGTTAATATAAGCCAAGAAGGCTTCCAATTCGTCTACTGATCCCTGACAGAGCAAGCAAATATCCAGAAATCTGATATAATAAGTTATACTCCTATACCATTCCGGCTCTATAATGTGCTTCCTTTCCCAAAAATATAATACCAAATTAGCACATGGGGAGGTGGCACAAGCTGCCCCCATAGCAACACCTCGTTCTTGTTTATAGTATTCACAATTGAAATACATATAGTTATTTTTAAGTATTGTTTCCATAAACTCAGTTATCAAATTGATAACGTTAGCTTCCAGATACTTTGTTTCAGATAATACCTCTTGAAATCACTCCAATCCTAGATTGTGGGGAATGCTAGGGAATAATTCCACTACATCTATTGTCACTAAATATACTGTTGCTCTATACTTATCATCCATAATGTTCCTTAAAAAATCCCAAGAATCCTCAGTAATATGTTTCAAGGATCCCAGTAACTTTTTTTAAATGGTGGTCAACAAATACGGCCAAAGGTTCTATTATAGAACCGGCACCTGACACTATAGGCATAAATGCAGGATTTTCAATGCTTTTCTGTGTCTTGGTATTCCAAATATTATTGATATATGTGGTTTCTCCACATGCAAAAATTATGCAGGTTTTTGTCCAATGCACCTTGTAATAGATGGTCTTTTAAATAATACTCAGTTTTAGCGTATGCAATATTTATTTCGCTTTTAGACGCTGTACTGTATTTTTCATCATTCAAAATTTCAAACATCCTTGCTTCATAATCTATTGTATACATCAGCACAACACCACCCCCCTTATCAGGTTTCATTACCCTGCATTTGTTATTACTTAATGTTTTAATTAAATGTTCTTCAGTGCACGTCAAAGTCTTCACCACATTTCTTTTCATATTTCATTTCCTAATGTCCTTCTCCACCAGCTCTTCAAAAATCTTTATTGCAGGGTTAGGTGGGGGATTAAAGGTGCTTGCTCTACCTAACACCTGCTTGCCACTTATTTTCCCTTTAAATATTAAATTCAAATTTAACTTTCTCAAAAACTTTTTAACATCCACCAAAGTATTTACCAAACTCAAGAGTCTGTTTGGTACAAATTGGAAACCTTTTGTAAACAAGGTGAAAGATTCATCAGTAATCATTTTCAGTATAATTGAAAATATTAAAATTACCTCTTGTAACTTTTTTACCCCATCCGTTATAGTAATGTGCCTTAAATTATCCATAGAGTTCACTGTCCACATTGTCCTCTTGTCTGACTGTTGTTTCTCACAAAATTTTTGTTGTTTCCCCATCCTCTCCCCCTGTTCCCTCTCCCCTGCATTTCATTGTATTGATTGTAATTGAAGTAGTCTTGCTTCTGTGCAATTCTTTTGCTTCTTCTCAGAGGGGGCTGTTCTAAAACTCTAGAACTCACATTTTCCTGAATAAATACTTCCTCATTTCCTCTCTCCCCTTTACCTGAAACCTGTTTATATATTTTCTTTGTGGATGGGTATGCTTTACCTTCCTTATACTCAATTGAATCCCTCTGCATTTTTTTTTACTTTTCTTGTAATTACATAATCACAATATACATCAATTTCTTTAAATACAGCCTCATATTTCAGTTTTTCAATGTTAAAAAGACAGTCAACATTCATATCCTCCTGTCTTTAAAAATGTTAGGTGTTTCCTTCTTTCCTTGATATTTTTTGAAACTGGATTCAGTATGATTTTAATGATATAAAACATATTTAGTTAAATGCTTACAAACTGTGTGTATGTTCTTTTAAATGGGGAATCAATGGCTGATTAAAGCTATTTTTCTATTGTGTGTTTTGAAGTTGCTGGCTATACTTATAGAGCAGTTTAAACATTATTAACTTGTTTTGATGAAGCCTGACATATGTTGGGTGAAAGTTATTAACTGTTACTACATTTTATTGTATTTTATCATCACTGATTTTGCTTACTGTTTCAACCTTGCATTGGGTTGAAATACTGCTGCTAATTGCACTGATATTGTCTGCTGAGCTGAATGGACTGCACAGTGAATAAAAGTTTCTGCTTCTAGCTGTGGAGTTTAAGTTTTATCTTGTTTTCTGCTTAGTGGACTGTTTGCTTTGTGGTTGACACCATGGCCAAGAGAGCAGACAACCTGTCCTTGAAGGAAACACCTAACATTTTTAAAGTCCAGGAGGGTATGAATGATAATTCCCCTGTTACAAAAGGGGAATTTAACAAAATGTTGGAAATTCTGACACAAATTTCTTCCAAGCAAACGGTTTTAATGTAAAATGGAGGTATGGGGTTGCCAGGTAACCAGAAATAACTGTGTGTTGTCGTAGGCTTACCATTCTCATTGGCCAATCAGATGACAGCTGACCAGAGGAGGAAGGCGATGGTTAACATGGCGGACATGCGTTTGAAATTGGCAAATGCCTCTACAACAGTGAACCAAGTTAATAACAACTGGGAAACACACAGAATGGATTTTATATTTAAACATTGGACTGGGAGGAGGTTTAAATTCATGGAAGAGAGGCCACAAATGCACAAGACATTCATGGATGTATTGAAGGTATTCAAAGAGAAACTTTTAACTTTAAAAAACACTACAACTAGAAATTGACTATTTGACTGAATGTGTAGCAGGAGGGTACCTAAAGGGCTACAGCTTTATAAGTACCCTAACAATGTCGAAATGAATAGTAATTTTCACAAGGAGTTGTTGGAACTATTCAATAGATTTGGCATTGACCTTTTAAAACTTATGATTAGGAATTATGAACAACAAAAAGAGAATGTTATGAAGGAAGCGAATGTTTTGCACAACAGAATTACAGTTGACTGTCTTTTTAACATTGAAAAACTGAAATATGAGGCTGTATTTAAAGGAATCGATGTATATTGTGATAATGTAATTACAAGAAAAGTAAAAAAAATGCAGAGGGATTCATTTGAGTATAAGGAAGGTAAAGCATACCCACCCCCAAAGAAAATATATAAACAGGTTTCAGGTGAAGGGGAGAGTGGAAATGAGGAAGTATATATTCAGGAAAATGTGAGTTATAACAGTATCCATATCCACCCTTTAGAACAACCCCCTCTGAGAAGAAGCGAAAGAATTGCACAGAAGCAAGGATCCTTCAGCAATTACAATCAATACAATGAAATGCAAGGGAGAGGGAACAGGGGAAGAGGATGGAGCAATAACAGAAATTTTGTGAGAAACAACAGTCAGACAAGAAGACAATATGTACAACAGTGAACTCTATGGATAATTTAAGAAACATTACTATAATGGATGGGGTAAAAAAGTTACAAGAGGTAATTTTAATATTTTCAATTATACTGACTTAATGATTACTGATGAACATTTCACCTTGTTTACAAAGGGTTTCCAATTTGTACCTAACAGGCCATTGAGTTTGATAAATACTTTGGTGGATGTTAAAATGTTTTTGAGAAAGTTGAATTTGAATTTGATATTTAAAAGGAAAAGAAGTGACAAGCAGATGTTAGGTAGAGCAAGCAGCTTTAATGCCCCACTTAACCCAGCCCTAAAGATTTTTGAAGAGCTAGTGGAGAAGGATATTAGGAAATTAAATATGAAAAAGAATATGGTTAACAATTTGACGGACACTGAAGAACATTTAATTGAAGGATTAAGTAATAAATGCAGGGTAATGAAACTAGATAACGGCAGTGGTGTTGTGCTGATTTATAAAATAGATTATGAAACAAGGATGTTTGAAATTTTGAATGATGAGGAGAAATATAGTATAGGGTTTAAAAACAAAATAAATATTGCATACGCTAAAATTGAAAATTAAAAGACCATCTATTACAAGGTGCATTGGACAAAATCCTGTATAATTTTTTTGCATGTGGAGAAACCACGTATACCAATAATATTTGGAATACCCAAGACACATAAAAGCACTGAAAATCCTGCATTTAGGCCTTTAGTGTCAGCTGCCAGTTCTATAACGGAACCTTTGGCCGTATTTGTTGACCACCATTTAAAAAAGTTACTGGGATCCTTGAAACATATTACCAAGGATACTTGGAATTTTTTAAGGAACATTATGGATGATAAGTGTAGTGCAACAGTGTATTTAGTGACAATAGATGTAATGGAATTATTCCCTAGCATTCCCCAAAATATAGGATTGGAGTGGTTTCAAGAGATATTATCTGAAGCAAAGTATATGGAAGCTAACGTTATCAATTTGATAACTGAATGTATGGAAACAATACTTAAAAATAACTATATGTATTTCAATGGTGAATACTATAAACAAGAACGAGATATTGCTATGCCCCCTATATGCTAATTTGGTATTATATTTTTGGGAAAGTAAGTACATTATAGAGATGGAATGGTACAGGAATATAACTTTTTATACCAGATTTCTGGATGATATTTGCTTGCTCTGTCAGGGTCAGTAGACAAATTGGCAGCCTTCTTGGCTTACATTAACATGACAACTACTTTTTTTAGATTCACACACACAGTGTCCATGGAGAAAAAAAAATATTTGTATGTAATGTTATATAAGGATTTAGGGAATAATTGTTTCCATTCTAGGATATTTAGGAAACACACATTCTCAAATTCATATTTACACTATAGCAGTCACCATAACTTTCAGAAAAAGGGCATTGTGTAGGGGCAGTTAATTACAGCTTTGAGAATGTGTAGTGAACCTTCAATATTTCATCTTGAATTAGAATTTATCAAGGGACTGTTTATACAGAGAGAATAGCCACCAAGTTTGGTGAAAAGTTTAATAGATGAAGTGATTCGAGATAGGGATGTTAAATATAGTCCATTATATGTAAAGGCTACAATTATGATATGAAACAGAATGCAATTTAAGTAGAATATGAAACTGCCTTTGTTCGTACATACTCCACCACTATTACAGAAATAGAAGGGATTATTAAGAGACACTGGGGAATTTTGAAAATACATGAAGAAATGAAAAACTTTATACCAGATATATCCAAATTCATTAGAAGGAGTGACACAAATTTAAAGGAAGTGTTAGAAAGGAGGAATATTAGTAACGATAAGGTAAAAAAATGGTTTGGTACATACAAATGCGGAATGTGTAATCAGTGCAGGTACATTATTGATAAAGATGAAGTGGTGATACAGCAAGGAATTACAGATTGACATGTAAGGGACATTACACATGCAATACTTCTGGGGTGGTCTATGTAGTAGTGTGTGAATCATGTAACGGTTTTTATGTAGGAAAGACAGAGCGGAACCTCAGAAGGAGGATTTATGACCATACATATGACATTTTGAAAGGAAAAGAAACTAGTTCACTTTTTTCATATGCTCTAATTGTAAGCTAAAGTTTATGGTCATTGAACATGTTACATCTGATGCCCGTGGGGGTAATTGGGATGCCTGACTTGAATACAGGGAGCTGTTCTGGGAAATCAAGCTAGAGGCTGGAAAACCCTCGGGGTTGAATGACTATATAAGTATTAGTCGTGTCCTTAAACTGAGATCAGCAAAATTATAAGAACAATTGTTACAAAGGTATTCATTTACTGTGGGAATGTCATTATTGCAATAATGATTATGTAAAATATTTTTAAAACTGGGTTCAGTATGTTTTTAATGATATCAAAGGTTACATTTAGTTATATGCTTAGAAATTGTGTGTATGTTCTTGTAAATGGGGAATCCATGGCTGATTGAAGCTATTTTTCTTTTGGGTGTTTTGAAGTTTCTGGTTATACAAATAGAGCAGTTTAAACATTTATTAACTTGTTCTGATGAAGCCTGACATCTATTGGGTGAAAGCGCTTAAATGTTACTATATTTTAAGCAACAAAAAAACTGTATCTGGAACACACGGCAGATAACAGAAAGACAAGAATTCACTGTAAATTATTTATTGAAGGAATAAGTGCTTCCACGGTAAACTCCAACTCCACTTCATCAGATAAATAATGAAATAAAACCTTCTTCCTTAAATAATGTCAACAGACCAATCAGTAGCATCGGTCCGCCCCTACTTAAAACAGATATAGCAACAGTAACCCCCACATCCAAAACAAATAAAAATATATATAAATCATACAACTATTAATATGTATGCATCTAATATCACACATTAATAGACATAAACATGTTTTCATAATAAAACACATAATAACATCATTCCTATCTAATCAATCTCCTTAATTTTAGAACAGATTTAATTGGGACTTGGCCATCCAGGCCCTTCCCTTTATAAGATTGCATTCTCAAGATCAACTGTAATTCAAACCTTTCAGTGTGATTTGTAATATCCCCCATTCTCAAAGATTCATAGACCCTATCAATAAGCCAGAACTTAAATCTATGACGTTCACCTTCAGTCATAACATGTTTTGCTAACGCATTATTCTCATATTTAATCTTTATAGAATATAGGGGTTCCCTTATTCTGTCTCTAATACTACGATTGCACTTCCCCTATATAGAATGCAGAGCATTCAACACAATGGGCCAGATAGACTACATCCTTGGTGTTACAGTTCTCCTGTACTCTAAAGTGGAACCTACATCCATCATTTGGACTAATGTAGTGAGTATCAATCTTAATATATACGCAATAGTTACAGCCACCAGAAGGAGTGGTGGCTCGAGGAAGATGACTCACATCAGTACCCTTATATTTATCTGGATAGCACAATAGCTGCTTAAGATTCTTCTTATTCTTGTACCTAAACCTAGGTCTATCCCCCACCACTCCTCTGATTTTATCATCAGTAAGGAGTATAGGCCAATGTTTATGAAATACTTCAGCAATAGCATTCGTGTCATTACTGTACTGTACAGGGATAGTCAATGGATATATAGTCTCCTTCCTAGGTCCTCTTATATCACTATCCATCCCAAAATATAGCTTTGCCCTACTAGATAGCTATTCAGTACTAGCATGCACCCCCAATTCAACCTCTCTTTTCCTATAACCTCTCCTACTAAATTGCTTCTTCAAGTTTTTCATCTCCTCATCAAACCCTGAATCTTTAGCATTAAGTCGGGACACTCTCATCCACTGTCCTTTGACAATGTTATGAAAAATATGGGGTGAATGCATGCTTGTCCGATACAGGAGTGAATTCCTATAACATTCTTTTCTAAACAAGCATGTACTAAAGGATCCATCTACAGATCTATCCACTGTAACATCCAAAAAATCAATAGCAGATGTTGCATGCATAACAGAGAATTTCAAAAATCTTGTGGTTCCATGCAGGTATTCTGCAAATTTATCTAGGTCTGCCTTACTCTCACTCAAGGCACAAGAAGTGCCCATAGCTATGCCAGAGGACTGAACATAATAATTTCTATAAAACAAAACACTTCTTGTGCCAATAGCTATGTCAATATGGTCATGGCACAATGGGAGGACATGTTTGTCTTTTGTGGGCATGAGTTTTTGAGCTATATTAGCTTTTATAATCATTTTGTGGATGATATTTATATGCTGTGGAGTGGGTAGATCTGTAGATGGATCTAGGAATGATGTTATGTGTTTTTATTATGAAAACATGTTTATGTCTATTAATGTGTGATGTTAGATGCATACATATTTATAGTTGTATGATTTATATATATTTTTATTTGTTTTGGATGTGGGGGTTACTGTTGCTATATCTGTTTTAAGTAGGGGCGAACCAATGTTACTGATTGGTCTGTTGACATTATTTAAGGAAGAAGGTTTTATTCATTAATTATCTGATGAAACGGTGTTGGAGTTTACCGTAAAAGCGCTTATTCCTTCAATAAATAATTTACAATGAATGCTTGTCTTTCTGTTATCTGCCGTGTGTTCCAGATACAGTTTTTTGCTGCTTGGACCTGTATTTTTGCTCATATCTGGAGTTGCTCGTGTATTCGGTATCTGGTCTTTTGTGTGCTATGATATTTTACTGTATTTCATTGTCACTGTTTTTTATTACTTTTTCAACCTTGCATTGGGTTGAAATACTGCTGCAAATTAAAGTGATATTGAGTGCTAGGTTGAACAGACCATACAGTGAATAAAAGTTTCTGCTTCTAGCCATAGTCTAAGTTATACTTTTAAGTGGAGCACTTTTTTTCCTGTCAGATTAAAAGTGGACTAAAGTAACTGAAAACATTTTCTTCTGTGGATAAATTGTATTTATTTTAATTTTGTGAGTGGTCATAATGTTTTAATGTGCTTTATACTGCATTTTTCTGTCAAAACAGTAACTTTTTAGACTGGTAGCATTTACTCATGTTTGCTGCTTATCTTCTCTGGGAAAGAGGCACCATTTTTGTCTTGACCATGGAACAGGCTACCAGGCGAATGATTAATCTTTCTTCTAGCCACAAAAAGAAAAAAAATAAGCAAACAGCCTTTGCCACCACAGTAGGAAAGCAATTTGCTTCAAATTCTCAGTGACTGTGCTGTGGCCATTTGTTCTACCTCAGACAATTCATCTTTTACTCTGGATCCCCATGGTGTAGCACTTACAGCCACTATGGACCAGGAGTTAGCCATGTCATCTGTGTCTGTTGGGGTCTTCTCTGTGGGAAGGGAGAGCCACTGTTGTCAGTCCTGGGAGAGGGAGCAGGAAAGGTTTTCCCTTTCTGTCAGAACTCTGTGCCCATCCCTGGGGAAGCTGCTGCTGCCATTAGTAACATGGTTGGCCGGGTGGCCCCATTTTTCTTGTCAAAAAGAAATGTAAAACCAAACATGAATCTACTCCCCATCTGGGTCTGGCTCAGGTTTTAAATCAGGATATCAAGCCTTCACATAAAGTAGTTTCTGGTAAAAGAGGGAGGGATACCTCTTTTCCTGAAGAGATTCAAGACTCTTAATCTGAACAAGAATATGCAGGGATAGAAACAAGCTTTTTCCCTCAGATTTCTGATTCAAACTCATAGGAGAACTCAGTTTCTGATTGTCCCTGTGGAGGTTTCTTTTTCTCTGAGACCATTGCTAGAATGTGTCAGTGTTTTCAATGGAAGAACACTGAAGTTTCTCAGTCCCTCAGAAAATACTGAGATGATTTTAAAAATAAGATTTTAAATTCACCTTTGGATAAAGATTTAGTGTCTGGCCTCTTTACTGGAGAGATGATCAAAAAGTTTGATGAAATGGGAAGCTGATTCAGAGAATCCCTTAAGATTTTCAGCCCTCCTTTTCCAAATTTCCTAAAGATTTTCTATTTCCTCATCCAGTTTTGGCAAAAAGCAGAGTAAACAGTCTAAACAAAATACAGCTAAACAGATATTTAAGAGAAAATGGCAAGGGGTTCCAAAAAGAAGTCTCAAACTTCCCAAAACCATAGGCAGTCCTACAAGTCTGACTGACTGTTCAAGAGACCTTGTGACACTCTCCCACCCTAGCCCCTTTTTCTTCCAGAACATCTGAATCACCATTTTTCTCTTGGGCAACAGATAGTTTCAGACAAATGGGTTCTGAAAATCATACATCAAGGTTACAGATGGCAGTACGAGAAAAGTCCTCCTTTCCAGGGGTCATTCTTTGTCCTTCAGATCAAGCTCTTTTGTTTCCTCCGATTCATTACATGCTGTCCCAAGGAACACAGAATGAGTTCCTCGTTCCAAGTGTGGAAGGACTTTTATTCAAGAATGTTCCTAGTGTGTGTTAAGACGAGTGTGTGCAAGAAGTAGCAGGTAATAAGTAGGTGTGTGTGTGTGCGTGTAAATATACATCCTGTTAAAATAGCTGTTATTTCTCAATATGCACCTGTCTATACTGTACAGCACAATATTTGTTTTATACTACATTTGGCTTTGCTTCTTTTAATTTCAATTGCTTTAGTTCTGGACTGGTATATATTGTTTTCAGATGCTAAATCAAAGTGCCATGCTGCCCGAAAGAATATTTTTTTTTCCAAACTGAATTTAATATGTTTTGTAAGTGAAATTGTGAAAGTGACATTTCTATCTTCTAAAATAATCAGTTGTTTGTTTATCACTGTTATTCAGTGCAGGCTCAGTAAAGAATTATGAAAATGTAGTGGCTTTTTTGATGTAGAGAGCCTTTCTTGCTCCCTTGCACCCTGAAGTCTGTATTTCTCTCAGAAGAAGCTGGGAAAATTTCTGAAACCTTTTTGCATTGTAATGAGTGCAGTTAGAGGCAAAATGGCCACGTGATTGTGATTGTGATGTTGTGACATTTTATACCATAGTTTTGGAAAAGCTAATTCACTTATTAGGCATAGTAGAATAGAATGCATGTTTTAGGTGGGATGTTATAGTTATTAGTATTACTTCTGCTTTTGTGCAATGCCAAATGTCAAGCAGTATTTTATTGTTTTCTTTCTTTTTATTTTAATTTAATAACTTTTGTGGAATGAAATCATTCAGATTTGAATACAGTTGTGCCTGGGACATGCTTTCATTAGTTTCATTAGGGCTATACTATACAAATCCATTTCTGCAGTTGTTACTTGTTACGACACTGACAAGAACTAGATAATAGTGCATAGATGTTTGCAAGCGTAGTGTACAGGGACACTTCCTTCCCGGTTTGCATTAATATGTAGTGGAATAGATTGTTTTTAATATTTGTCTGTGGTAGTCTGACAGCATGCAGACTCATTTCTAGTTGTATTGCTTCATTTTTTTGAGTGTTTTTTTGTCCTATTGGAATTTACCAGTCACCACATTCAAACTACATTAGTGAGCTAGAGGTATTAGGCACATACAATGAATGGAAGCAAATCAGCCAAGGGAAAAAGAGCTCATGATATAAATATGTTATGTACAAAACAGTATAATGAACCAAAAGGCAAATGAATGTTATTTTATAGTGGATCCACACCGATTATACACACAGGATCATAACAACCTGGAAAAAGAGCTGTATATATTTTTTTGTCTATACTTTATTTAAAGAGCACTCAGACAATTAAGAGAGAAGATTTTATGTATTTATTTTTATCATGAAAGAGGATTTGCAGAAAAAATTAAGTATTTGGGGGCATCTGGACAGGGTGGGGCAGGGGGTGGGGCTGGGCAGGGCGGGGGGTTGACCCAAATAATGCAGCATATGTGTACCACCACCTTTTTGCTTACAAAAAAAAGCACTGCCTATATCCAACACATTTTTCCCTTTCTTTTCATGGAAGACACTTTTAATGTTATTAGCTTCTGATTATATTTTGATTCTTGTGGATAAATTATGTAGATATTTGGGAGATGTGGCCGAGGTATTAATTTTTAGTTTTTCTAAAGCTAAACTAGTTTTATGTGTTAGAATTTTGTTGTATTTATTGTTTAATACTTCTACTTTCTTTTTCATCTCCAAATGATTTTGATTTTTTTCAGCTTTTACTGACAAAAGTTTGGATTGTAGATCTAATAATTCAGAATCCCATTCTCTGATCTTTTTCTTTATACCAAGTTAGGGTTTTACCATATATGTAAGCTTTTAATGAGTCCCATGTCATTATTTTATTTATCTCTGTGGTGTAATTAATATCTAAGAACAACTGCAATTCAGATAATAACCAGGGTTTGAACTCTTTAATTTTAGTTATATATGCTGGAATTCTGGAGTTAAATATTAATTGGGGGGGGGGGTACCCATTTTGAAGTTTTAGTATCAATGAATTGTGGTCTGAAAAGGGGCAGGGAGTGTTTGAGAAATTAATGATTTTAGAGTGTAAGTCATGGGCAGCAAATATTTTACCTATTCTAGTTTGAGTACCAAATCTGTGATCTTGATGGGAAAACAACAAAGATTTATCTTCTTTAAATTTGAAAGTATCTACAAGATGAAATGATTCTACCCACTTGTTTAAAGCTTTTCATACAGCAGATATACCCAGGGGTCTTTTATTTGTAGTTTCAGAAATATCAAATATACAGTTAAAATCTCCTCCTAATATTAAGCTGACTTTATAATTATTGGAAATGAAATCCAAGTGTTTGTTAACAGTTCCTGATCCAATGCCTGGGAACCAGTATAGATTGGCTAGGGTCTATATTCTGTTATTATATTTAACTATTGCTAATGCCATAAGGCCTTCTTTATCTTCATACTTATAAATGATTTCTGGGTTAATCACTAATCACATTTGTTTTCCATAAAATTGTTACCCCTTTTGTCTTTATCTTATAAGTGAGTTGTGCCAATATCATATATTAATTAGGATTCCATTTGTAATTGTCATTTGTTTTGAAATGAGTTTCTCGAAGGAAGACAATTTGTGCTTTGTTCAGTTTTAAATATTTCAGTATTTTTGATCTCTTGCTAGGATTGTTTAAGCCACTGGTATTTAAAGATAAAGTTAAATCCATCTTATGTTATTTAGACTATGTATTTTTGTTTTATTGATTGTGACTTAAACATTTTCCACTAATAACTATAAAGTATATGTTTGAGCTTTTAAAGGAAATTATCAGTTTTATACTTTGAGTGTTTACCAATAAAGTAATGTTTTGGTCAGGCATACTAAAAATGTTTTTGTGAAATAACAAATTTAAATTAATAAATGTTAACAAAACTAAGATCCGCACTAGCCACGGAATGAAAATCATTCCTAATCTGATGGATACACCTAAGTCCATCAGATTATCACTCATACCTTAACAATCCAGAACATCTGAGCTCCATAAATTGAATTATCATATAGAGAATATTTGTAATAGGAATAAGCAGTATTTATATTATTTTGAACAGATATAGTACTATTGTAGATTAGACAGAATTATAATACAATACAAATGTCTACTTATTGTATAAGCAATTAATATTTACATGAAAGACAGATGACAAGCAATTCAATCATAGTAAAGTAGGATTATCATATATAAAACTCCAGTAAAAGATTATAGCACACAGTTATTTAACATATCCACCCTTATTGATGAAGTCTTTCAAAACCTATTACTTAATATAAATAGATGGTAATAATATTTATACCTAATGTTTATAATACAATGCATTTTACTGGATGTATCAGAAGTTATATGTCATTGTTTACCAGCATTTAAGTAACCCCTTTGTTGTTTGCTAACTTACTTAAAGTATCAATTTTGTTTTTTTCTAAACATTGATGAAAGTGAGTGCATACAAAGCTGGATAACTACAGCAGAGCTAGTAAGGGAGACTGCTAGAAAGGTGCTTGGGATGACATCTGGACAGAGGAAGGATGACAAGGAGACATAGTGGTGCTTTCCAGTTTTGTTTTTGGTTTAAACAGTTTGAGTGTATAATAGTGGTGGAATGAGCAAGTACAGGAGAGTATACAGAGAAAGAGGTTGGCAAAGAAGAAGTGGGATTGTTAGAGAGATGAAGAAAGTAGACAGGAGTATAAGGAGATGAGGTGCATGGCAAAGAGAGAGGTGGCAAAGGCTAAGGATAAGGCATATGAAGAGTTGCATGAAAGGTTGGACACTAAGGAGGGAGAAAAGGACCTGTACTGATTGGCTAGACTGAGGGATTGAGCTAGGAAAGATGTGCAGCAGGTAAAGGTGATAAAGGATAATGAGGGAAACATACTCACAAGCGAGGAGAGTGTGTTGAGCAGATGGAAAGTGTACTTTGAGGGGTTGATGAATGAAGAGAATGAGAGGGAAAGAAGGTTGGATGATGGGGGGATAGTGAATCATGAAGTACAATGGATTAGCAAGGAGGAAGTAAGGATAGTTATGAAGAAGATGAAGAATGGAAAGGCTGTTGGTCCAGATGACATACCTGTTGAAGCATGGAGGTGTTTAGGTGAAATGGCAGTGGAGTTTCTAACCAGATTGTTTAATGAAATCTTGAAAAGTGAGAGGATGCCTGAGGAATGGAGAAAAAGTGTTTTGCTACTGATTTTTAAGAAAAAGGGTGATGTGCAGACCTGTAGTAACTACAGAGGGATTAAATTGATCAGTCACAGCATGAGGTTATGGGAAAGAGTAGTGGAAGCTAGGTTAAGAAGGGACATGATGATTAGTGATCAGCAGTATTATTTCATGCCGGGAAAGAGCACGACAGATGCAATGTTTTCTCTGAAAGTGTTGATGGGGAAGTACAGAGAAGATCAGAAGGAGTTGCATTGCATTTTTGTAGACTTAGAGAAAGCATATGACAGGGTGCCTAGAGAGGAGTTGTGGTATTGTATGAGGAAGTTGAGAGTGTCAGAGAAGTATGTAAGAGTGGTACAGGATATGTACGAAAGTAGTGTGAAAGCGGTGAGGTCTGGAGTGGGAGTGATGGATGCATTTAAGGTGGAGGTGGGATTGCATCAAGGATAGGCTCTGAGCCCTTTCTTATTTGCAATGGTGATGGACAAGTTGACAGACGAGATCAGACAGGAGTCCCCGTGGACTATGATGTTTGCAGATGACATTGTGATCTGTAGTGAGAGTAGGGAACAGGTGGAGGAGAACCTGGAGAAATGGAGGCATGCTCTAGAGAGAAGAGAAATGAAGGTCAGCAGGACTAAGACAGAATATATATGTGTGAATGAGAGAGAGGATAGAGGAATGGTGAGGATGCAAGGTGTAGAGGTGGCAAAGGTGGATGAGTTTAAATACTTGGGATCAATAGTTCAGAGTAATGGTGAGTGTGGAAGAGAGGTGAAGAAGAGAGTACAGGCAGGATGGATTAGGTGGAGAAGAGTTTCAAGAGTGATTTGTGACAGATAAGTACCAGTAAGAGTGAAAGGGAAGGTCTACAAGAGGGTAGTGAGACCAGCTATGTTATATGGGTTGGAGACAGTGGCATTGACAAAAAGGCAGGAGTTAGAGCTGGATGTGGCAGAGTTAAAGTTGTTAAGATTTGCACTGGGTGTGATGAGGGTGGACAGGATTAGGAATAAGTATATTAGAGGGTCAGCCCAGGTTGGAAGGTTTAGAGACAAAGCCAGAGAGGCAAGATTACGTTGGTTTCGACATGTGCTGAGGAGGGATGTTGAGTATATTGGGAACAAGATGCTAAGGATGAAGCTACCAGGCAACAGGAAAAAAGGAAGGCCTAAGATAAGGTTTATGGATGTGGTGAGAGAGGACATGCAGGTGGTTGGTGTGACAGAGCAAGATGCAGAGGACAGGGAGAAATGGAAACAGATGATCTGCTGTGGCGACCCCTAACGGGAACAGCCGACTGAAGATGATGACGATGATGATGATGATGATGATGATGATGATGATGATGATGATGAAAGTTAGTGCATTTTAATTATCAGTGCATCCCTCTTCCCCCCATTTCCTACACATAAGGGTTTATATATCTGTCATTTCTTATAAAATGAATGAAATTATAGGTTAAAAACAGACAAATTCACTTATTGTGATTAATGATTACAAGTTCCCTTTCCATATTTTTAAATTGCCATTGTCTGGTATATACTGAAAGTTTTTAGATTTAAATGGCAAAATTCTATTTTGTATAATCAGCAAAGGTTAAACTGAGTGATTATTGTCAATTTAATGTTATTTGTTCAGAATGTGATTGTTACATTCTGTGACATTCCTAACCTTTATTGTTTCCCTTGAACAAATTTGTCATTTTGATGTCATCTGTAAAACATTAGCTACCTTGGTAATAGCATAAGTGTTATGTATGGTCAATATGTGTTACTAAAACCACAATTCAAGCTAAAGCAATTATATGACTTGTTATGCACATTTACCTATATGAGAAAATCATCATGCTTCCCCTTGATGTTCAATATAGTGTGTGTCATTCGTGACAAGTTAAAACAGTAGTGTCATTATACACAAGCCCATGTTATTAAACTGTCTATTGTCACTTTAATACTATTTGTTCAGAATATGATTGTTACATTCTGTGACATTTCAAGTTCAGGATTCCATTGTTTCTCTTGAACAACTTTGTCAGTTTGATATCATGTATAAAACATTGGTTACCATGGTAACCGCTTAAGTATTATATATGGTCAAGATGGGTTTCAAAAACTATAATTCAAGTTAAAGCAATTACATGACTTGCTATGCATATTTACTTATATAAGAAAATCATCATGCTTCCCTTTGGTGTTCAATGTAGCGTATGTCATTTATGACAAGTTAAGACAGTAGTGTTATTATACACAAGCCCATGTTATTAAATCCTGTCTTTAATATCTAAATTCAGCAGACTGCTTCATCTTATATGATGGTTATATATTTTATGTCTAGATTTACTAAAATCATACATTACATAACTATTGTGTATGTTGTTTTTATCAAGAATCAACTTAATGAGCTAAATGAAGTGTTGGAAGACTATCAATTTGTGTACATGTGGTTTAAAACTTCCTTTTATTATATATATATATATATATTTTTTTTTTTAAACCAAAAACGTCAATACTGAGAATCATCTCGGAGGCTCCTCAGAGCCTTTAAGCATTATTGCCACTCTGTCTCCATTACCATTGCAACCTGGGAGCATCTGTTTATGTTAATGTGTCTGTGTACTGCATATCAGAGGTTCACGATGCACCTAAAGCAAAGCTTCACTTCACTGCAACTTCAAGCCTAAATTCCCTCCCTTTCAGTGAGGCAGCAGCCAGGAAACGAATAGAGAGCAAACAGATCAAAAAAAAAGAAACCTCCCAACAAGCCGCCACAACAAGAGACAACACACTCCTCCAGTACTCCCACCTCTCACTCAGCAGATATACAAACCAACCATTCTCTGCCAAAATATCCCAAACCACAGTCCCATCCACCCCCTTTCCCTGGATCCAAGCCAAAACACCAAATGGCTCTTCCTAATACACAAGCATCAGTAAAGCTCGATCACAAGCCACAACCCACAGCCTCCTGGAGATGAAAACAGCAACATATAACAGCTGCCAGACACAGCTGCATCCACATACGTCAGGCTTAATTAAACAGCACTTGAAGCTATGACACCTGCCATAATTTATATTAGCTATGTTTAGACAGAATAATAACGACATTTTTACTAGCTGCTAGACACAGCTGCATCCATGCACACCATATCAGGATTGATCAAACAGCACTCAAAGCTATGATACCTGCCATAATTGATATTACCTATGTTTAGACAGAATAATAATGACATCTGTACTAGCTGCCAGACACAGCTGCATCCATGCATACCATATCAGGATTGATCAAACAGCATTCATAGCTGCGATACCTGCCATAATTGATGCTAACTATATTTAGACAGAATAATGATGGCATTTGTACTAAGAGCTTGCTACTATTATTTAGCCAGGATGTACATGACATTTCTAAATCATACTTTAACTGAAAAAGGCATTAGTCTCCATGACAGCATTTTTTTCAAAACACTCTACTGTTACTGCTACTATATATGATGTTAATTTGTTACATTTGAGTCTGAACTCTAATGAATGGTACCTTGTTGAATTAGTTAATTACTTAAATTATTATAAGTAAAATCAATGAAAAATGAACAAGATAAGTATTCATTGACTTCAAGTAGGGGAATAGAAATGTCTATGTTTGTATTATATGTTGCTTTGTTTGGCTTATATATAATCTAAATAGTAACTCATCTTGACCTACCTTTGATTGTGAAGAATTGTTGGACTCTTTGAACATTCTGAATAAACCATTACTGTTTCTCAATTGTTTAAGAATCTCTCATTTTTTAAAAAATAAAAACATATGACAAGTGATGTACCATATCAGTTGATACTTTGAGAGATGTAGTTGTAAGAGTTATTTTTTTGTGACAGCTATCTTGGAATCAGTTTTTTGTTTCTTCTTTCTAGCACCAGTCCAAGGATTTGTTTCTTTTATTCTTTTAAGAGTAGGAACCATCCATTCCATTTCTTGTGGGACAGACACTATGTTGTTTTTGATGAATATAGTAGCTTCTTCTAGGTCATTAAAGGTTCTCATTTCATTGGTAAAAAGTATCTTTATCTTGGCTGAAAAGGTCAGTGATGCTTTAATATTGTTTTGTTTCAACAGTTTAATTATTGGCCAGACTTTTTTCCTTTGTTCTAGTATTCTGGAAGAATAATCATTGTCAAACCTTATGGGGCTTTGATTGTATTTTAAGGGTGATTTTCTCCAAGCAGATTTGAATATTAGTTCCTTGTCCAGAAATGAAAGAAATGTTATAACTATGGATCTAGGTGGAGTATCTGTTGAATTTGAAGCAGGTTTCCTCAGTGCTCTATGCACCCTTTCAATCCCAAATGAAAGTCACTCTTTCAAGTCTAAAATCTAGGAATCCAGGTTGTTAAGAATGAAATAATGTCTTCTCCTTCAGTGTTTTCAGGCAGACCAAAGATCCTTATGATGTTTCTCCTTTCCCTGTTTTCTAAGTCATTTATTTTGTTAAGCAGCCATGTATTCTGTTTAAGCAGAAATTATTTTTGGAATTTTTCCTCTTTGAGTCTCTCTTCAGTGTCATTTAGAGAAGCCTCTATATTTGTTATTTTTGTATGGTGTTGCTGTAATAGTTCCTTAAGAGTATCAATCTGTTTTTAAGAATTTAATTTGATATTTTCTAAGTCATTTTTAAAACCATCCATCTTCAAAGATAGTTCCTGTAAGGTAGGTTTTTTTTTTCAAAGCAGCATCTGGATGAGAATTCCTTGAGTTGTTCATATTCAGTGACTCGATATATCTCCAAGTTATTTGACAGGAACATTTTTGTATATCTCCACCAAAACTGATATTTATGTAGTTTAGTAGTTTAGCTATAGATTTCTGACATTTTAAACTTGAAAATAATAACATTTTCCTATAATATTATCCTAGTTTATGGAGCTCTCAAAATTCACTGTTCTCAGTTAGCCATCTAGGCTCCGCCTCCCCTCCCCCCATAATGGGTCTTCTTGAGTGTGTTGTGAATATGATTTTAAAAGGAGAGTTTATCATTGTAAAGTTTTGATGATTTTACAGTCTCAGTTTCAGTACTGTTGTGTGATAAAATTTTAAAGTCTTGAGTTAGAGGTTTTGAAGAAAATATTAAGAGTTTAGATTTTTTTTTAATTGAGTAGAAGTTGATAGAAGTAAAGGCTTTTTGTGTTAAAAGCTGGAGATCTGGTAGGTTGTTGGAAGAGGTGATTATAGTTGAATCATCTGCGTATTGAATGAGAATACTAAGATGGGATGCTTTATGTAAGTTATTAATGAATATGTTAAATAGCAGTGGGCCAAAAATGGACCCTTGGGGGACTCCAATTTTGGTTATGAGTTAATCAGATTGCTTGTTGTTCCATTTAACAGACTGTTTCCTGTCAAAAAGGTAGTTGGAAAACCAAGCTAGTGTGTTTGGTGAGCAGTTTAGGGATTTCGGTTGCAGTAGTAATTTAGGGTGTGATACCATATTGAAAGCCTTGGATAGGTCCAGTAAAATGGCTGCAGTTAGAAAACTAGCATCTAAGGCTTTGTTAACAGTATTAGTGAAAGACAAAAGGGCTGTGGTTGTACTGTGGGCAGGGTGAAAGCCATGTTGGTTGGGAGCAAGTAGATTATTATTGGAGAGATACTTTAGCAGCTGAGTACGAATACACTTCTCTAGGATTTTAGATAAAGGAGAGAGTACATAGATGGACCAGTAATTAGAGAAATCATTGGTGTTGCCACCTTTGTGTAGAGGTGTTATAATGGAGTTTTTCCAGAGTTGAGGGACACACATTTTGGAGATGGAATGATTGATGAGAATGCTGACAGGGTATGCAATAGTATCTGCAGTGAGTTTTAGGTATTCTGCTGGAAATCTATCTGCTGAGGGGGAACATGGTTTTAGTTTAGTTAGCAGTTTATGCACTGGGCAGATGGGGACAGGTTGTATAGTGAATGTGGGTGAGGGTGGGCTATAGTTTATGTTGTCATTTATAGGGGTGAGATGAGTGTTGGACTTAAGCGAGGAGAGTTCTGTGTTGTTTTCCAAACTATTAGAGTTAATGTTTGTCTGAGATGAAAAATCATTGATGAGTTTTTGAATGGTTTTGATGAAATGATAGTTAAAGGCTTGGGCAATTATGTGTGGTTCTTTTTGAGGCGATGGGGTGGGATTTTGCTGTATACCAGGACTGAGGAGTGAAGAAATAGATTTCCAAAATTTTGGGGGGAGTTTTGTTTTGGGAGTCAAATTGAGTAGAGAAGTAATTTTTCTTGTCGGAAATGGCTAGTTTTTTGGCAGTGTTACGAAGTTGTTTGTATTTCGTTTCATTTTGTGGGGATCTATTTCTGTGCCATTCCTTTCAGGCTTTATCCTTGGCAATAAAAATATGTTTAGTATGCTTTGTAAGCCATGGGGTATGATTATGCTTAATTATTTTAGTTCGCATGGGGGCTAACCTGTCAAGTGCAGTAAGAAAGACATTGTTAAAGTAATTTACAGCGTCATCAGAGGAAGAGTTTTAGTTGGGTGCTAATTGTGGGCTTTTAGAATATCTATGAAAGCGTTTTGATTCAAATGGGCAAGATTTCTAGAAGTTCTGTACAAATGGGATTTTATTGTTTGCATATGGGTTCTATGGGTGAAGGCTGGTAAGTGGTTACTTAAGATATTAGGGAGGGATTTCTGTTTGGGAATATTTATGAGGGTGTATGACTAAGTATCCAGTCTAGGAGTTACTTAGTTTCTTTATTTACTATGTGTGTAGGGTTGTTATGAGTTGGGTAAACCTATATAAGTTTATACTATTAGAAGGGAAGTTGGAGATGAGCGATTTCCAGTTTATGTTGGTATCACCCAGGATGATGGTTTAATTTGCTATGTTCAGGGTTGTACAAGATAGAAAATCTTCTAGAATTGGCATATTTTGACCTGGGGGGAATGTAACCTGTGACAATGTACAATTGTTTTCTTTTACTGATATGGAGTACAGCTGGTAGGACTTCTAAGTTTTCAAAGGAAGGAACAGGTTTGGAAAAAAAGAGTAATAGTTAAGGAGTTACGGTAAATTAGTGCAACAACTCCACCATTTTGTGCAGATGGTCATTTCTAAGTATGTTATATCCTGGTGGGATTATTTCAATGTCAGATATGTGTGGCTTTATCCAGGTTTCTGAAAGTGCCATCATGTATGTATTACAGTATCAAGACTTTAGCTAATGCCATTGGTATGAAGAAGGACAGAAGGAACAGAAGAAATCCTTTCATTGTTCATACAGCATACACAATTAATACTGACTTAATTTCAAATGACTTATCAATCTGTCACCTTCAGTCAATGCTGACCTAACTTGAGTTACTCACATCAACACATTCATACACTAAAATGACTGTCAAAGATTTATTATGACTTACCTCAGTAAAATGATCTGTGAACAGGTTTTAAACCATGCATCTCCTGTAATGTTTCTCTAAGCTCAATGCATTTATACATTATGCCACAGAGATAGAAATTTGGCAGTTTGAATTAATTCATTCATTACTCTACAGATTGGAATGTGCATTGACACCAGTCTTAATTGTGCTATTGGTAACAGTCACAATAAAATTTGACAGTTTTTACCTTGGAAGTGAACTGCTGTTTAGTGCTACTGAATGCTGCCAGTCGGCAGAGTGCAATGCCAAATGGCTTGCAAACAATAATAGGAAAATGTGGAATCTAATAGTTTAAATGTACATTTCAGATATTTTATCAAATTTGTTATCTTCCAACAGGAATTTGTATATGGAGTTGAACCCTCAATCAAAAGGTAGTAAGAACAATTAATGAAAAATATTCCCATATTTGCCTCAGACAAAGGCATATATTTGCATGGAGAAAAAGGGTTTGGATACTGATAATGTGGTATTATATCAAGTTACATTGAAAGTGCAACTGAAACCAGTTATGAAAGTTGTTATTTCTCATTTGACACTAAATGTTTGAATGATCATGATATTGCCAACAGATAGGATACCCATGTACTCACACAATACTAAAAAAAGACTGCAAACACTGCAGGTGTATTCCTCTTTCTTTATGGTGCCTCATTCCTGTATCTGTGCTTTCATCAGATCAGTTCTATGTTTTATTCCATATGTTAACAGTATCTGTATCAATGCTTAGAATACACCATTGATTATGAACATTTCTTAATAAAGGGCAATAATTGTCATCTTCAAACCAGCATTTGAATGTTGCTCTCATAGATCAGTCAATGTACTTTCAAACTTTTTGTTAAGTCTCTTCTCCCTGACACACCCCTAGGAAGTATACATCAAAGAAGGGAGACTTTGAAACTTTGATTGCTCCTGCAGTCATAATCATAGAAACCTGCAAGTCATTAGAAAGTGACATTTCTCAAGACTCATACTTGCAGTACTAGGGCATGTACAGGTATTCATGTAGCTCCTTACACCATGTTTATATTGCCGACACAGAGTTTGGTATCCTTACACCATATTTTTATTGCCTACACAGATTGTGGCATTCAGGTATGTTAATGATTTAACACCTCATTTGCATACTCACAGTGTACACATAGATGACCTTGCATTATATAAACGTAATTGTACAGCTAATGGCCTTGTACCATACTGAGGAGACTAATTGGATCTAGATAGCTTGATATTACTAAATAAACACAATCTTTGGTGAATTATCATGTTTATACACTGCTGTATTGTCAATGTATGCTGTTATTTCTTATATAATGCTTTTAGTGTATCATTAAAATGCAAATTTAATTGTACTGACTGCTTAAAAGCAGTTTTTAGCTTAATGTTTTTTATTACCTTTCTTTTGGCATAGCTATGTCTACATTACAAAAAAAAGTTACAGATTGCTACATGACGTATACTTTTAAGTTGTATTTAATTGTTGTTTACATAGTTATTGCAGATGAGTGCATTATAACTTTGTAGGGAGGTCTGGCACTTTTACCTATGTTAGTAAAAAGTAAAATGTGTTATGTCTGGTCAATCTCTACCTGACTGCCATCCATAGCAGGGGAGATGGTATTTCTCTAACTTACAATACATTTATAATGCTATGTTGTTAATAATTTTTATTGTTAATACTGTGATGTAATACACAGTTAAACCTGTGTTACATGCATTTCAGAACTGCTATAGATTGTTATTGATATCTAAATTAGATTTTTTTAAACCATTGCTATACATCTGTCGTTACTGGCCCTGAACACTGTATACTCTGATAGATACATATGTTTCTTACTTGCACACATTCATGTTTTTGGCATCAAAAACTGACAGAGGAGATATTACTGACACAACTATAAACTTCAGACTATTAAATACTCTGCTTAGGGGCATATACATATTTCCATACAAGAGAAATCAGTTATATAACTTGTTTTTGTTACAGATTCCACACCTACCTTGTCATTACTGAAAGTTCACTTGAGTTCTTGGGGATTGTCGCTGTCAGAACATAGCCATTACATGGTTAAGTAAAGTTTGTGTAGTCTGATAAGCATCAATTATCCTGTCTGTATGTGCACAGGATCTTAGGCTTTGACCTATGTAGTGATTGTCTGCTATTTTTTGTCTTTTAGCCACAGTATACTGTACACGTCTCCATCTGCCAGCGTCATCTGCAGCTGGTCTTCAGACTCCTCATTTATACCTGCTGCTGCTGGCCTTAGCTGTGGTCCATGAAACTGCTGTCCTGCCTCTTGCTGTCCTTGGTAAAGCTGTTTCTTGAAAATTATATTGTGTAACATGGGACAAACTGTAATTATTTTGACAGAGGTACCTATCTATACACTAGAACCTTGATTTATGGAATTCAAACACATATTCTGGGATATTTCCAGTTTGAGCATGGGCAATTAATATTGACTTAATTTCAAATGACTTATCAATCTGTCACCTTCAGTCAATGCTGACCTAACTTGAGTTTCTCACATCAACACATTCATACACTAAAATGACTGTCACAGATTTATTATGACTTACCTCAGTAAAATGATCTGTGAACAGGTTTTAAACCATGCATCTCCTGTAATGTTTCTCTAAGCTCAATGCATTTATACATTATGCCACAGAGATAGAATTTTGGCAGTTTAAATTAATTCATTCATTACTCTACAGATTGGAATGTGCATTGACACCAGTCTTAATTGTGCTATTGGTAACAGTCACAATAAAATTTGACAGTTTTTACCTTGGAAGTGAACTGCTGTTCAGTGCTACTGAATGCTGCCAGTCGGCAGAGTGCAATGCCAAATGGCTTGCAAACAATAGAGGGAAAACGTGGAATCTAATAGTTTAAATGTACATTTCAGATATTTTATCAAATTTGTTATCTTCCAACAGGAATTTGTATATGGATTTGAACCCTCAATCAAAAGGTAGTAAGAACAATTAATGAAAAATATTCCCATATTTGCCTCAGACAAAGGCATATATTTGCATGGAGAAAAAGGGTTTGGATACTGATAATGTGGTATTATATCAAGTTACATTGAAAGTGCAACTGAAACCAGTTATGAAAGTTGTTATTTCTCATTTGACACTAAATGTTTGAATGATTATGATATTGCCAACAGATAGGATACCCATGTACTCACACAATATTAAAAAAAGACTGCAAACACTGCAGGTGTATTCCTCTTTCTTTATGGTGCCTCATTCCTGTATCTGTGCTTTCATCAGATCAGTTATATGTTTTATTCCATATGTTAACAGTATCTGTATCAATGCTTAGAATACTACATTGATTATGAACATTTCTTAATAAAGGGCAATAGTTGTCATCTTCAAACCAGCATTTGAATGTTGCTCTCATAGATCAGTCAATGTACTTTCAGACTTTTTGTTAAATCTCTTCTCCCTGATACACCCCTAGGAAGTATACATCAAAGAAGGGAGACTTTGAAACTTTGATTGCTCCTGCAGTCATAATCATAGAAACCTGCAAGTCATTAGAAAATGACATTTCTCAATGCTCATCCTTGCAGTACTAGGGCATGTACAGGTATTCATGTAGCTCCTTACACCATGTTTATATTGCTGACACAGAGTTTGGTATCCTTACACCATATTTATATTGCCTACACAGATTGTGGCATTCAGGTATGTTAATGATTTAACACCTCATTTGCATACTCACAGTGTACACATGGTTGACCTTGCATTATATAAATGTAATTGTACAGCTAATGCCCTTGTACCATACTGAGGAGACTGATTGGATCTAGATTGCTTGATATTACTAAATAAACACAATCTTTGGAGAATGATCACCTTTATACACTGCTGTATTGTCAAGGTATGCTGTTATTGCTTATATAATGCTTTTAGTGTATCATTAAAATGCAAATTTAATTGTACTGACTGCTTAAAAGCAGTTTTTAGCTTAATGTTTTTTATTCCCTTTCTTTTGGCATAGCTATGTCTACATTACAAAAAAAAGTTACAGATTGCTACATGACCTATACTTTTCAGTTGTATTTAATTGTTGTTTACATAGTTATTGCAAATGAGTGCATTATAACTTTGTAGGGAGGTCTGGCACTTTTACCTATGTTAGTAAAAAGTAAAATGTGTTATGTCTGTCAGTCTCTACCTGACTGCCATCCATAGCAGGGGAGATGGTATTTCTCTAACTTACAATACATTTATAATGCTATGTTGTTAATTTTTATTGTTAATACTGTGATGTATTACACAGTTAAACCTGTGTTACCTGCATTTCAGAACTGCTATAGATTGTTATTGATATCTAAATTATATTTTTTTAAACCAGTGCTATACATCTGTCGTTACTGGCCCTGAACACTGTATACTCTGATAGATACATATGTTTCTTACTTGCACACATTCATGTTTTTGGCATCAAAAATCTGACAGAGGAGATATTACTGACACAACTATAAACTTCAGACAAATACTCTGCTTAGGGGCATATACATATTTCCATACAAGAGAAATCAGTTATATAACTTGTTTTCTTTACAGATTCCACACCTACCTTGTCATTACTGAAAGTTCGCTTGAGTTCTCGGGGATTGTCGCTGTCAGAACATAGCCATTACATGGTTAAGTAAAGTTTGTGTAGTCTGATAAGCATCAATTATCCTGTCTGTATGTGCACAGGATCTTAGGCTTTGACCTATGTAGTGATTGTCTGCTATTTTTTGTCTTTTAGCCACAGTATAATGTACACATCTCCATCTGCCAGCATCATCTGCAGCTGGTCTTCAGACTCCTCATTTATACCTGCTGCTGCTGGCCTTAGCTGTGGTCCATGAAACTGCTGTCCTGCCTCTTGCTGTCCTTGGTAAAGCTGTTTCTTGAAAATTATATTGTGTAACATGGGACAAACTGTAATTATTTTGACAGAGGTACCTATCTATACACTAGAACCTTGATTTATGGAATTCAAACACATATTCTGGGATATTTCCAGTTTGAGCATGGGCCCCGTTGTATCCTTGCTCAGTTGGATTGTGTGGATTTCTCATGGGTGCTATGTACAAGGGTTCCAATGCATAAAATGCACCTCTACTAGATGCCCTTAAGGAATGTCACTCCTAGCAAACCTGGTGTATAGTGTACAAGTTTGCTACTTGTGTCAGTTATGGAAATTGCCTAGGTTACCTGCATAGACATTATAGATGATCCCTTGGGCATTACAAACAACCTGCCAGTTTATAGAGCAGAAGCCTTTTCAGCTGATATACCTCCTTCCATGTTCCCCAGGTGGAGATTTTATTTCTGTGGCACCTAACACTTCACAAAAGTGCATAGAATTCCTCCATTGTTCTTGCTGTCTCTTGTGGTGTGCTTGAGAAAGAGATGTGATCCATTGCATGTAGTAGGATTGCATTTAAAAAATGGTTGAATATTCTTGAATCTGATGCCTGTGACAACACTAATATATCCACTGTGATTCTCTGGAAGGTAGCAATAGCTAGTATAAGTAATGCTAAATATAAATTTGTTTCCACTGGGATGGGTTCTTCTTGGTTTCCGTGGGACCTGAGGTGGAGGTGGCAGAGGGTGCATATTTCTTCTAGTGCTTCTCTGTACATCCTGCATCTCTCAACAATTTCCATATCATGCAGTCCATGATTAGTCAAATGAGGTCTAATCACCCTTCTACCTCTTGCTTGACGTCTAGCAGCAACAGCAGTGCCCTGATTGAAAGCCTGTTGCACATGCAACATAATAATAGTAACAACAACCCCTAACAACTTTTTTTATTCTAAATGTTATCACACTGTATTGTAAAGAGGTTTGGTATACAAGGCAAAAGTCTACACTGAGCACACATGATGGCTTTCTAACTTCCTGAACTGCTGTGCTATCTTGGAATGGTTAATTAGCATGTACTTCACTTCTTTATGCTGTCATTACTATATTTTGTTGTTTATCTAGATTTGGCAGCTATACATGTCATATAGAGCCATTTAATGAATACCAACTAGCATGCTGACTTGTTGGCAGAATGGCATGAATCTTCCACACTATTATGCATGCACTACAAAGACTTAAATTTTAAAAACTGTCACTACATTTTGTTTTGATGCAGGGAAGGCAGCCCAGACTGTTATTTGTTAGTAAAATTGTTTTACATTTTTCAGAGTATTTTAGATAGATAGATAGATAGATAGATAGATAGATAGATAGATAGATAGATACGATAAGGAATTATTACAGATGAGTTTGATTAACAGCACATTAAAAACCTCATTTGTGATAAGAATTACACAAGAAAGAATCAGTGTAAATAAACTATTGACACATTTTCTTACAGTTTCTTCACATGAAACCTATAACACTTATATAGATGGGCAGATATATATATAGATAGAGATGCAATTTTTTTCAGGGAAAAAAAAATTGCTTTAAGTAAGGCTGCTTTCATTTCAAATTAATTCTGTGACTTTTTTCAGTCAAAATTGCTATAGTGATACCAAGTCCAAATTTAAGCACTTCATTGTTACATTATTTTATCTTTAACATCTATATAATTATAACAGGAAACAATATATGCATTTTAATTTCAGATATTCAGTAACCGAGATTAATTTATATCCCTTTATCCATTCACTTGCAATTCCGTGTGTCTACTTAAGTCAAAATGCACAAAATTGAAAAAAAAAAAAACATTTTCAGTAGTGTGCTGTATTCCCAAATCTCTTGTCATGTGATCTTAATAACTGTAGGTAACCTGTCACAAAGAAAAAATGTTGCATGTTTTTGGTTTAATTGTTATGACATTTATGAAAGAGCACATAACATTTACAGCCACTCTGAACTTTCTATGAACTTCTGCTGTGAAATTTTATTGGAGATCATGGTTCTGAGCAATATCTGTTCTGACAGCAGCAAGGACATTCATTTTTCATTCATCATCAGATCTAAGTACCTCCAGATTATACAGATAATAGAGCTTAGAATGCCAGATTTCTTTTCTTAAGCAAAGACACCTTTTGCAATAGCTATAAAGTAAATTTCTTCCTTTTCTAGCTGTGGTAGCAGATGACTTGCAATTACTCTACAGTTATGTTGTAAAAACAAGCTAATGAAGTTTAATTAAGAAATTTAGGCATTATTAACATTATCTTTATTACAGGAAGCATATCCCGTCTGCCACTGAAGTCATACAATGAAATGTAATTTGGTAAGGTATGTGAAATGGGTGAATCTGCTGTGGAAATTAACGTTTTACTGGGTCATTTCATGCAGAAAAATGATGATAGTTCACCAAGTTAGCTTTTTTTTACTATTTGCAACAAAACAATATTCCATATGAACTGTAACATTAAAACCAGATCCCTGGGTCCCAGTAGTTTGGTATGTTCACTAGTAGCTGAATGTATAATTAAAGTGTGTTACAAATAATACCGCTAGTGAAATGTCTGAAGAAGAATGGATATTCATATTTCATTGTTGATAAACATAACCTTTCTTTGTAAAATGACCAAATAGAGAACATTATCATTAACAGCTTTTTTCTACATAACAAAGCACTAGGTATTTTGCTGTGCTCTGCCAACAAGTGCCTCATCTGTGGCTGCCTTCCTATTCATTATGTGATCATTCTTCCACTGGATACGGCTCAGGGCATAACAAGTGAGGCATACGTTCATTTTTTTCACTTAAATAGCTTTTCAGATATCAGTTAATGGGTGTCACCTAACCATTTCTAATTCCATCCAAATATTGAGTAAATATATACATTTATTTACATTGTACATATTGTGCAGATGTCTCAACTTCCTTAATTTGTTTGAGCTTCCATTTCTGTAGAAACAAATACAAGAAAAGTGACATTTTCTTAAGATTTTACTAGTGTTCATCCACATGTATATGGGGTATGGAGGGATGCATTCATGCACATTCATGTGTGGATCACTTCCATGTATTTCAACTTCATGTTTCGTAAAAAAACTAGAATATATCTATGTGTTTTATATTGAACACTTTCATTACGTGTTTGTGTGTATACATGTTAACATGAAACTCTGCGTTCCTATTTCACTATCACTAGATTACTTTGAATTTTCTGCACAATAAATTTTAGTCTTAAAGAATTCCAAAAATAGCATTGCTTAAAATAGAAAAAAATGCCTTATTAGTCCAAGTTAATCCACTGAAACTGTACTGAAACCTTTTACCATGTTATAAAGAAATGAATATATATTGGCTTACCTAACAATACGTCAATCGCTTTCTGATGCAGTTCTACTGCATGAGGAAGATACCAGGCAAAACAACAAATGAGGGCACAAGCTATAAACAAATATGTATGGACACAGCTATTGCATTAACTTTCAGGGCCCATCTTTTGCTTAATTTTTTTTAATGATTTTTTTTATTGTACTTATTCATTTTGTGCCATAAATCTCTTTGTCATGGACAGAGGGTATATGAGGTACAATATAATGAGCAATCATTAGCTGGATGGTGGTAAAAAGAAGTATATCATAAAATAGACCATTACTAGTCATTAACTTTGTGTAGCAGTTAAAAGCTAGAAATGCAGGTGCCACGATAAACAATATTGTTTACAGCATGTGATCAGAGGGTTAAGATGATATGCATCATGGGTTGGTAGTTAGTGGAACAGCCATTGCAAGGCATGGAAACATGAACTATCAGGTATGTGTGAGGAAACAGTACCAAGGAAGACAATGACTACTGATCACTGTTGAGGACTATAAATAAATGTTCTGGTATGGTAAGTTGAAAAAGGAAAGTGTACTTGTGTGGTGCAGCTCTAACTAATTACAGCCATTGTTTGACAAATGCATAGACTGAAAGAAACAATGCATTTTACTGTAATTTTCATGGAGACTCATTTCTATCATTTTATTTAACATGGGAAATATCAGTGAAATGTCAGTCAGTTCATTGGTTTCCTTATATAAGACCATAAATAGAAAATTAAGAGGCTTAAATTACATTTTCCTTTTAATTGGTAGAGCAGCATGTCTTACCAGAAGTGTTCTGTTTGTAGGGAAGAGGTCCTGTATCACATGGAAATTAAATGTACATGTCCATTGTTAAAATGCACCAAGGCTACATGGTTTGATTCCTTCCACTTTTATTTCCTTCTGTGTGACTCTGTACAAGTCACAGAAGCAGGCAGTGCTCCGGGGTCACACATGAAAAGGGACAACTATGTCCAGTGGGCTTTTCCAATGAGCAAGCTGATAAAATAAATAAAAAATATAAATGAGTTCTGGTTTATGACTATTGGTAATGGACAAAAACTATTGATCCCTGTCTTTACATACTGTTTTATTGTTTTATAAATGCCTTTATTTTCCTTTTCATTGTCATTCATTGAACTAATAGGAATTTCATGTCTACTTTAGTCTAATGGCCATGCATACCTTGCCAATAAACTCAGAGGCATTTACCCCTTCTTTTCAAGGATAGGGAGGCAAGTCACTCCCAGAATGAATTTGAGAACTCCCATCAAGTTATCCTGGTTTAATTTGAAGAAAGATATAGAATCACATCATTTAACCTAAATGGGAAGTTTGTTCCAGAGAAGGGGAAAAGGAGGAGACACAAATAGATCTTTCCATTGAGTTCTGCTTATCTGCTGACTGTGGTTCAGGTCTTTGTTTCTGATATTAGCTGAGCTACTTGTCTTACTAAGGTCTATGAGGTCATGGACCAGTCAGTATTTAATGGTGGGATAAACAAAGAACAGATCACAGTTCAACAGTCTATAAGATATAGATTAAAGGATGGGGCTTTTAGCCTCCCCAGATGTGTAAGGCTTTTAAGACCATACATCTTTTTATTAGGAACTTCTGGGAATTTTGGGGTTTGATGACTTATCGTGTGAGATATATAACAAATGGAGTAGCGTACTCTATGATTGGCCTGATCAGTGCTCAACACTGGGGGATAATAACATTTGGGTCTATATTATATCATTGAATGCTTAAAAAAGTGAATGATGAATAACTGACCCAATGTAAGTGAAAGCTTGCAATCTTGAAAGCTCAGAACAGTGATTTTTTTCCAAGGGAAAAAAAAATCGCTGTTCCAAAAAAAAAAAATTGAAAGAATACATAAAGTGGGGGACTTCAGCCCCCACCCCCCCTACTAAAATATGCCAACTCCGAAATCGCACTACAGTGCCGAAAATGGCAAAGTAACTGAAACGACCAAGCAAACTCTTTCCCTGGGAAAGAATTCACTTAAAAACTGCTTCGCTATTTTGCCTTTTTGTTGTTTTAAGTTTGACCAAGACACATTCGATAGAATGCATCTTCAGTCTTCTAATAGGAACCCTAACATCTTTGGCTCTAGACAAATACCTATAGCTACTACTTCTACTAACTGGAAGGATTTCCTGACAACAGTTTCCATATGTTGATAAAATGAGAGGGAATTATCAACCCATGTGCCCAGGTCCCTGGATAACTTTTGTTTTTTAAATTGTAGGTTATCTATACTGTACATTGTGAGTAATTTCTATTTTAAAAAGGAAGCAGTACATCAGTTTTTAATGTTCAATTATGTCAGTTTTCTGTACACTAGGTATCAAGAAAGGTAAGATCTTTCTGAAGGGTTCAAATATCTGAAGAGATTTTAACAATTACAGCCACAATGCAGTCATATGCAGATTTGGTTAACCAGTTGTCTGGCTTATCATTTTGAAAATCAGAGAAGTAGATGCAAGCAAGAGTGGACCCAGCACAGATGCTTGGGAACCTTTTTTTTTTTTTTTTTGAAATTTGTCATGTGAATTTGAATGACTCTATAAAGAGGGGGGTGGAAAGTTTTTAATTTGTCTGATGAAGTTCATTTAATGTGGATGGACGAAGGGGATCATGAATAAACAGTTTTAACAGTTCCCTTTTTACTGTGACCTTTGTTTTGTTTTTATTTTGTTACTAGACTTATTTAGTTTGTTTGACAGGTGCTTGGGAGACTTCACTGGTTACCGTAGCACTATTTCAAGAGGCATTTGCAATGCAACTTTGTGGTTTTATTATTTCAGCTAACTGGCAATCCATATTAACAGATAAGGATCTAAGTTTAAAGATGACAGATTCCTTGTAGTTCTGATAGACGGGTATTGTATTGAATGTTTTGGCCAGGTGAAGATAAGTCATATGAGCAGCATGAGCGCTGTCAACAGCTTGTATAACTGTATCAGAGAAACTGACAAAGTTTAGCAGGTCTCCCTTTGATGATGCTAAGTTGTTGATGGTCAAACTTAATGAGATTTTTAACATCACAGTTTATGAAACTGGTTATGATATACTCCAGAGTTTTGCAGATTAGGCTCATATGGCTGCTTGGGATGTAATTTCCATGGTTAGTGGTAGGACTTTTGGAGGGGCATCACCACAGCAGTGCACCAGGTTTCACGTAAGTAGCCTGGGACTAGGCTTAGGGCAACAATTTTAGGAGAGATTAGGCAATTAAAAGCACCCAGGTGAGCTATCAGAAACTAAAGAGGAAGTGCTTTCAGTTTTAGGTTGCACGTTAAGAATAGGTTCTTTAGAAATGAAAGGGGGTGAAGTAATCTGGGGTGAGTCATGTTGCAATAGGTCTTTCATGGATTTTTTTTTATAGAAAACGTGTTTGCTAGTATATTTCCAATGTCATTTGAGTCAACGTATGGAGTCCCATTAAGGATAAGGGTAGAGCAATGATGAGTGATAGTCCTTAGCTTTCTAACATACAAAATAAAGATATGTAGTTATTCTTTGCTTCAAAGGCTTATCCCCATGCATAGGTTGCATTACTGACCTTTTTTAGTGTTTTTTATTTTCTTGATAGTATTTCTTAGACTATGCTCATTCTAAGAAGCTCTCACTTTAAAGTATAGTTTAAGGAATTTTTCTGTAGTTATAAAGTTTGTTTGTGTCGGTTGACCTGGAAAGGTTGATTTTAAATTTACCATTGCATTTGGATCTAGATGGAACTTCCATATCTATCCATTTTTCTAAGTGGGCATAATACTCCTTAGTCAATTTGGCTGCTGATTCCTTGACAACAATGCTTATGTGATGGGTAAATGTAGTGATAACATTACATAATTGCACAAGCTTCACCATTTTGAAGTCCTTAAATACATAGACATTAGCTGCAGGAGGTGGTTTTGAGAATAAATTACATGTGTTTATGATCCTACTTAACTTAGTCAAAGCAATATTAGTGAGGACCATTTTCAGAATATTTTGATTCCTGTTGGGTTCAGTAATTATGTGTGCTGGGGAATTCCTACTTATCAAATCCAGAAATCTCTGGTATGCACTTCATTAGGTGCCCCAGTCTATGGGTCTGGGTAGTTGAAGTCACCTGAAATTACGGAGTTATTATTTACAGGAATTTCTTTTAAAGCTTTCAGGAATCTAACATGAACACTGGGAGACATGGATGGGAGAAGATTCTTGACCATGGTAAACTGAGGTTCCAGTTGCTTGGTTTAAGAGCTGTGGTTATTGACAAATATGGAAACACATCCCCAAGTCTGAAGGCATGGTGACTGCAAATCCAGGTATAGAGGGAGGACTTTCTTTACATTTCTACCAGGTCTGTGTAACTACATGCACAGGACATGTTCCAAGTCCATGAGCACCTCAAGATAGGCAATTTGTGACTCCTTGCACTGAGAAGAGCAAGCTTAATCATTATCATCGACTCCTTTTTTTTACGCATTTTAAACATGAGTTCAGGGTACCATGTCAACTGTCGCCATCTCTCTCTCTGTTGAATGCCACTCTCCTGCCCTCTTCAGCATTAAAGCCAGGCTGTCATGGGTCTTCTTTCACACAATTAAAACATTTATTTGCTGGATGCCTTTGTTTCCGCTTACCTTTCTCCTAGCTTTCCCAATTTTTTTTCACCAAGTAGTCCTCTGTTTTGCTGCACATGCACTTGAAGCACTGTAATATGTTCTCTTGTAACCTTTGTAACCTTTTTGTAACCTTCCTTACAAATGGTGCTACTTGTGCTTCTGCTCTGATGTACTCATTTCTTCCTTCATTTGTCCAGCAGAGTGCATCATACAGCCCATCTTCTGCACTTCACGATCCTCATCAGGTTTATTTTGCTCAACTGTTCTCCCTTCACTGTAGATGTTTCTGTACCATGTGGTGTTTCTAGTCGCACCACCATTTTGTACACCTTGGTTTTCAGCAGCTTTAGCATTCTTCATTCACACATGCCCTAGTGATTCTGTGTCAGTTGGCTGGGACCCCCCTGATTCAGACCTTGACCTCTTCAATCAGCTTTGCTTCTTCTCAACCAGTCATGCCAGATACTTGAATATGTTAATCTGTTCCACTATTTTCCTTTTTATCTCAATTTTCTACATTTTCTGTTTTCCCCCATTTGCTGTCATTACAGCTGTCTTATCTGTACTCAGTTTTATCCCCTTTGCCTTTAGTTTTGCATTCCATTCTCCTCTTTTTCAGTGTCATTTGAAAATCCCACATCATCTGCATACAACAGCTTTCTTTATCTGTCCTATCAATGCAGCTCATCCCAGATATGAACAACACTGAGCAAAGAGTTGAACTCTGATGCACAACCAGTCCTTCTGAAAATGCCACTCTAAGTGAACACTGTTCATAGTTATGTCATTGGTTCCTTTCACTTAGTCTGCACTAATTCAGTGTTTATGGAAATTTGAACCATTGCAGATATGATCAAATCAGCTTTCTTGGTTCATAGGCTATCTGCTCATGTGGACAGTTTTAAGCCTAGCCAATTTCCTTTAAAGGTGAAAATCAAACCCGGTACCTATTGTTTGTGAGGCAAACACTTTAGCCATTATAAATACTGCAAACTGTAGAGTCAGGCTGACTAAGTGCTTGTTACATCCAAATAAGTCCAGAACTGCTGTTCATAAAAGCAAGAAATATTTATTGTAGAACACAACAAACTGAGTGCTTTTGCCCACCATAAACCTAGGCCATCATCAGAGTTAAAAACAGCACATCACTCAATCCTTAAATAAGGAGGATCAAACACAGGTGGCCATACCTCTCAACCATATCGTATTCATCGATATTTATCAGTTTGGAGGGCAAAATATTGGGGTGTCATGAATTCCCGAGTGGCCCCCTTAATTTCTGAATTTTCCAGACTTTTTTTTTCATTACCGCTTTAAATTTTCAGCTGATGTCACTACCAGCCTACAGTGGCATGCGTGATGACATCAGCTACTGCCTGTTAGTGGGGAATGTAATAGCTATGCAAGTATGTGAGTAAGTTCGTTCTTGTGCATTTAACTTTAACTGGCTCTTTGTTGCGTTTAAGTCCATCATTTTAAATTTAATTAGAGTGTGTGTAAGTTCATTTTAATTGGATCTTTGTTGCGTTTAAGTCTGTTTTAAATTTAATTAGAGTGTGTGTAAGTTCCTTTTTAACTGGCTCTAGTCTTTGCTGCTTTTAAGTCCAGCAGTCATCTTGTGCATTTTATCTTTAACTGGATCTTTGGCTAGTCCGGCATTCAGTTAACCATTGCTGCTGCATTTTAATGCTGTGTGTGTGTATTTTAATTTGCTCTTTGGCTAGTCCAACATTCGGTTGCCATTGCTGCTCTTTGCCTAGTAGTAGGGCATTCAGTTCATCATTGCTGCAGTTTGTCATTTTAAGTAGAGTGTGTATTGGCCCTTTGCTGCTATTTCATGTAAGTTCATTTTAGCTGCTTTGGCTAGACTGGCATTCAGTTAACTGTTGCTGCATTTCGTCAGTTTAAATTTGTGTGTATTAACTTGTGGGCATTCAGTTTGCAGTTTCTGCGGTTCAATTATGAGTGTGTACTGGCCCTTTTAAGTCTGGCATTCATCTTGTGCATATTAACTGGCTAGTCCAGCATTCAGTTTATCTATTAACAGAGTGTGTGTCTGGCACTTTTATCCACTGACCATTGCTGCAGAGTGTATTACCATTTTAAGTAAAGGCAGTTTATCTATTAACAGTGTGTGTGTCTGGCATTCCATTGCTGCAGAGTTTTCTGACCATTTTAAGCTGCTATTTTTATGTAAGATCATTGTAACTGTCTCTTTGCTGCTTTTTAATTCTGGCATTCATCTTGTGAATTTTAACTGGTTCTTTATCTAGTCCGGCATTTAGTTAACTGTTGCTGCATTCCGTCAGTTTAAATTTGTGTGTACATTAAAGTGCAGGCATTCAGTTTACCGTTGCAGTTAGAGTGTGCACTGTGAATTTTAACTGACTAGTCCATTAACAGAGTGTGTGTCCGGCATTTCTATCAATTAAATGTTGTTGCAGAGTGTGTTTCCATTTTAAGTAGATGCCCTGCTGCAGAGTTTGTGTGTATAATGTCCCAGTTAGATATAACTTGTGGTTAGGGTAACTCCGGCTCAAACCCTGTACCTTAAGTACAAGGAGCAAGAGCCTGAGTTCTCTACCCATATCACCACTTCTGATTGAAGGAGTTATAGCTCTCAAATGTACACATTTTCACAAGAATGTCTAGAATGTTTGGCTCATACTTTTGGTCTGCTCTTCTAAATATTTAGATGGGACAGTGGTAGTGTTGTTGCCTTACAGCAAGAGGTTCTCTAGTTCGATTCTTGGCTGAAGTACCTTCTGTGTGGAGTCTGCATGTCCTCCCTGCATTTGTGCAGGTTTCTTTTGAGTGCTCTGGTTTCCTACCACAATACAAAGATGTGCATCTGGAGCATTTCTCCCCATGC